>NC_089505.1:5371955-5719455 GCF_036850995.1 Saccopteryx leptura | reverse complement strand
CTGGCCCGGACCAGGGCCCCTCCCATTGTGCGGCCTGACCCAGCCTGCTTTGTAGATGACGTCACGGGGCGGGCCAACCCAGCAGAGTCTGAGGCTGTGGGGCGCAGGGGACGTGCCCCCCAAACCTGTGGCTGCGGTGGCGGAGGGTCAGGCTCCCAGGCAGACCCCTCCCCACCAGCCCCTCAGCTCCGGGCTCCGTGTGGAGGCCCTGCCCTGCCCCCACCCCAGGCTGTGGAAAGACAAAAGCCACAGAAGAAAGACAAGAGGGGTGAGGGGTGCCCCCCAAGCTGCCAGCCCCTCTGGTCGGAGGCCTCAGGGAACGCCGCTCCCTGCAGCTGAGCTGCCCGGGGCCCGCGCTTGTCCACCGGAGCTTCGGCCCGTCCTCTGGGCTCCGCTCCACTCCACGCTGCACCCACACGTGTCAGGAGGGCTCCCCCCTTCTCTCTGGCTGTACCCCCCGGGGGCTTCCCAGTGGCCCCCCGACTGGATTCAGGACTCTTCTGAGGATTCCTACAGCTTGGCGCTGATAACTGGCTACCTTGGCATTAACTCTACCCTTGTCTCGTGCGTGGTGTGTGTCTTTGTTGCTTCCCTGCAGGCTCCAGAGGACTGTCCTCGTCTGATGTCCACTTCATTCATCCGTCCTGCTCGTCCAGCTGTGACTCGGTGACCGGTAATAAGAAACACATCTATTTGGTCTTCATCCTGTTTCCGGCACAGAGCTCCTAAAACCCGTGGCATTCCCGATCTGCTGGGGATTCCCAGCAGGAACTATTACAGGGACAGAATAGTTGTCTTTTCTGATGTTAATGGAACTCTGCAGAGTGTGGCTGGATCGGGCTGGTTGCCTAGGGAGACGGCCAGGTGATTAAAGGGTTGCCTGCCCCCCTCCTACCCCCTGACCTCCTGGGGGGGGGGGAGGCTGGAAGTTAAGTTCAATCACCAATAGTCAATGATTCAATCAATTGTGCCCTTATAATGAAGCTTTCATAAAACCCCAAAAAGATGGGGTTCAGAGAGCTTCCAGGGTTGGTGAGCCTTCAAGTCTCAGGGAGAGGGGTGGCCCGCCAGAGGGCGTGGAGCTCTGCGCCTCCCACACACGCCTGCCCTGGGCACCTCCTCCTGCTGGCTGCCCCGGACGGGTGTCCTTTATAATAAACCAACAGTCCCGGAGAGTTTCCGCAGGGGGTTAAGTGGTTGAACCAGTTTCACAAGTTTCCTGCTTCCTCAGAGCCAGGCCCGAGGAGGGGTCCAGGCTCCGCCCCACAGCAGCCGGTTGGTCAGACAGGTGACAGCCCGGACTTGAGACGGGTTCTGAGTGCGAGGTGGGGCAGTCTCCTGTGAGTCCCCGGGGACCGAGCCCTTGCCTGTGGACCCAGCGGGCACTGTCCCCGGGTGCATGGCACCGCCTTGAGCTGAATGGTCCGGGGGGCCTCGGCCGCTGCACTCGCCTGTCTGTCTGTCGTCTGTCTGTCTGGGCTGTGCCCGGTGCGGCCACTGTGGTTCCACACCTAACATCTCCACCTGGTTCTTAGTAGGGTGTCTAGCTTTTACTTCACATTGAGAATACCTTCTTTACCGGCTTAGATATCATTTAACAGGATTTCTGACCATTCTGATTCAGATTAGAACAGGGTTCCTTCCAGCGTCATGAGGAGCTCGTGCGTCTGTGTGAATTTTTAAGAAGGCAAAACCTTCCCTTAAAAAAAAAAAGGCTTGTTTATATGAGTATATGATGTCTCAGTAACGGCAGGAACGCGAAGTCACCTCGTATCAAGTGTAGAAACTCAATGAATATAGTTAGAGGTGCAATTAAGCAAGACTGGTGGAGACAAAACACCTCAGCAAGGCAACTTCAATCACTTCTGCAGAAGGGCGTGCTGCCGCTATTGAAGGCCAGCCAGCAGGTGTGTGGGCAGAGGGCAGACTGTTTTATCCCTGACGCAGCCCTGGGCTGCTGGGTCTGGCTCCATCGGCTGGAGTGCTGACCGTACAATCTTATTCTTTCTCGATTGGCTAGTTTAAATGGCCGCGCCACGGTGGAAGGGGGAGATGGGATATCATCGAGTAGGTAAGGGGGTTGGGAAATGGTCAGATGACCAGACACAGGGGCTGGGGGTTGGCAAACAAGTTAGCTATTTCTCACTCTGCTCCCCGGTTGGAGGAATCCAAATGAAGGGGTTTGGGAATCAGAAGAAAAGAACAAGAGTTAAACATTTCCTTCCACGTGAAGTAACAGAAAATTTTAATTTTTATCCCAATAATCCTAAACTGTGAGTCACAAGGTGTGATATTCTGCTATAAAAACATCTGTTTCCCGGAGAATAAAAATTCTGTCGACGACGACGACGGCACTTCCTTCCCTGCCGGCTTCAGTATTCCCTGCAGGAAAGGGGGGCCGGGCCCCAGCTCTGAGGCTCTCTGACCGCAGAGGGTCAGGATTTCTGTACCGATTCACTACTGTGGTGGAGGATTCCCTTACTGACCAGGGGGGCATCCGTTTCTATGGCAAAGCCAAGACGGTCCCACCCCTACCTTCCCTCCTGGACGGCACACGCCGTGTAATCATAACACACTCACTCAGTTATTTGTTTGCTGACTTTCCCCACAGGCCCCGGGGTCAGGGTGTGCCCCCCCCCCCACGCTGGGGGCCAGTGACAGTGAGCCCCCCCCCGGAAGATAAGTGTGGATGGAACTAAGGACCCTGGAGGGGACAGGGGGTTTGAGTGGAAACTGCTTGCAGTCATCCGGAATGTCCTTCTCTCTCTTTCCTCCCTGCTGGCAGTGAGGGGAATCTTCTGTTCTCACTGTTCGGGGGCCATCTGTCCTCTCCTGAACGCAGCCGAGGATGAAGAGAGAGACGGAGAAGATGTGTGTGTGTGTGTGTATTTATATTTATTCATTTATTTTCAGCCTCAAAGTTCAGGTACAAGGTCAGTCATTTTAGCTGGGCTGTTGACACAGAGACAACCCACGTTTATGGAGGGGCCCAATTCTAACCTCCACCTCAGGCTAGAAAAAGGAAATTAAGGGGTCAGAGGGGAGATGTTGATTCCACAAGAGGTGATAACTGATAGGCTGATAATGACGAGGAAAAGTTCCAGATAAAATGGCATTTTGTTAAAACAACGGCGTGGCAGCCTGGGACCACTAGGGCGGGCACAGTCCGTTGGCACAAGTCACCTTTGACTCTCTAACGTGTGACCTGGTGAATTTAAGAAAAGTTCGGTCTGATTAACAACAATCACCGTCTAACCACGGTGAGCGCACTCTTCAGGAAGGGGGAGAGGCCTGCTGGGTATTTCACAAACACGCCGCCTGTGACGGACGAAACACCCTTAAAAGCTTGAGCGCGGTGACCAGAGTATTGGTGGAGGTGTTTGCTGCTGGGAGTTCCTCGCCTCCCAGGATGCGTGGCTGTCGCCTCCTAAACTCCGGGTGGGCAGGCGGAGAGAGAGGTGGGTTCCATCTGGCTTGTCTTCTGGGTCCCTGAAACTTCAGACGAGTGTCCCAGCGTAATGGTATTCCTTGTTTAGCGAGCAGACAATAAAACAGGGCGCCCCAGCCTTGCTCTCTGCCCCCCACCACCCCGTGCTGAAAAGCTTGGCTTCATCTCCCCCGAGGTGGCGCTTAAATTTCACTTTGAAGTCTTTCCACGGAGCTGGGAGCACTTACCAGTATCTGATGGCGGCCTTGATAAGGTCACTTTGTCTCTCAGCAGGAGCGTCACCTGGGCTCCTGTGTCCCCCACACCCCCCTCACAGATGTAGCCCCCCCCCCAGGACATCGGCTGGCAAGGACACCTCCACACTGGTCACCTCCTGGGGCTCCGCCGGGCAGAAGCCAGGTCCACCCCGCGAGCATGTTGTCAAGAAGTCGCCTGGCTCAGGGGAAACCGGCTCCCAGTTCCCTCTGTTCTTGCTGCCAAGGCCGAGGCCGACTTGAAGCCCAGAACTGGAGACAAAAGCCCATCCCCTGGGAGGGGGCTCTCAGGGGCTCCCCGCCACTCCGCCCCGCCTCCCCTTTGACCCTCGTCCTGGAGAGAACCACCCCCCCATCTTAGGAAACAGAACGAAAGAGGAGGTGCTCTAGGTTCCTGTTTCAGACAGAATCGTGCTCCTGCCCAAACAAAGACATGTGGGACTCTGAGCCCTCAGGACCTCAGAATGTGCCCTGATTTGGAAATAAGGTCAATGCAGATGTCAATGGTTCGAATGGGGTCACACTGGGGTAGGGTGGGCCCCCCTGAGAAGACTGGGATCCTTATTATTATTATTTTTTTGTATTTTTCTGAAGCTGGAAACAGGGAGAGACAGTCAGACTCCCGCATGCGCCCGACCGGGATCCACCAGGCACGCCCACCATGGGGCGACGCTCTGCCCACCAGGGGGCGATGCTCTGCCCCTCTGGGGCGTCGCTCTGTTGCGACCAGAGCCACTCTAGTGCCTGGGGCAGTGGCCAAGGAGCCATCCCCAGCGCCCGGGCCATCTTTGCTCCAATGGAGCCTCGGCTGCGGGAGGGGAAGAGAGAGAAAGAGAGGAAGGAGAGGGGGAGGGGTGGAGAAGCAGATGGGCGCCTCTCCTGTGTGCCCTGGCCGGGATTCGAACCCGGGACTCCTGCACGCCAGGCCGACGCTCTACCGCTGAGCCAACTGGCCAGGGCCCATGGGATCCTTATTAACAAAAGAAAAGAGAGGCACCCAGAGAAGCTGACGACAGGCAGAGACTGGAGTGCGTGTCTGCAAGCCAGAGCACCCAGGGGGTGCGGCCCAGGCCAGGAGCTGCAGGAGGAGGAGAGACCCTCCCGGAGCCTCCAGAGGAGCAGCCCTGCCCTCCCCTCCTCTGTAGTCTGGTCTCCAGGACCCCAGGGAACTGGGTTAAGACTCCCAGCGGGCGGCCCCTTGTCCCTGTAGGGGAGGACCCCCCTCTGTACCTGTCCAGGTGAAAAGCTTTGCTTTCGAGGCACAGGCCACGCCCCTCCTGAAACAAGGGTGTGAAGAACTGGGCGAATGCTGCGGAAGAAAACGGGGCCACACGCGGAACCCCATGAGCTCAGGGAGGCCTGCAAGGTGGCCTTGCAGATACAGAGACCTAGAGTGACCACACAGGATGGTTTGGAATGAACCCTCTCTAGCTGAAGACAGTGGGTAGTGGGTAGCCCCGTCCTAGGGAGATCTCCTCCTCTAACAAAGGTGAACGCTCCCCTTAATGGAGCCTGTCTGTCCCCTATTGCAGCTACAACAATGTTCCTGATAACACGCTTTTGAAATGTAAGGTCATCTTCTTTTCCTGACCCCCCCAGGGCAGACATCCCCCCCCCCAGCAGCAACCACAAATCCCCTCCTTGTTATTATCATATTAACTGTTAACTATCCCATAGCACCTTGTAAGAGAAGTGTGTGCTTTTTATCCAATCCCGAGACTCCCCCCTCACTTCCTCCCATCTCCAGGTCTATCCACCCACGGCTGTCCTGTGACCCCACGCCTTCCCCTGGGCCGACCTGTAGCCCCACGCCTTCCCCTGGGCCGTCCCGTGACCCCACGCCTTCCCCTCGGGCCGTCCCGTGACCCCACGCCTGCTCCTGGGCCGTCCTGTGACCCCACGCCTTCCCCTCGGGCCGTCCCGTGACCCCACGCCTTCCCCTGGGCCGACCTGTAGCCCCACGCCTTCCCCTGGGCCGTCCCGTGACCCCATGCCTTCCCCTCGGGCCGTCCTGTGACCCCACGCCTTCTCCTGGGCCGTCCTGTGACCCCACGCCTTCCCCTCGGGCCGTCCCGTAGCCCCACGCCTTCCCCTCGGGCCGCCCCGTGACCCCACGCCTTCCCCTCGGGCCGCCCCGTGACCCCACGCCTTCCCCTCGGGCCGCCCCGTGACCCCACGCCTTCCCCTCGGGCCGCCCCGTGACCCCACGCCTTCCCCTCGGGCCGCCCCGTGACCCCACGCCTTCCCCTCGGGGTGTCCCGTGACCCCCACGCCTTCCCCTCGGGCCGTCCCGTGACCCCTACGCCTTACCCTGGGCCGTCCCGTGACCCCACGCCTTCCCCTCGGGCTGCCCCGTGACCCCACGCCTTCCCCTCGGGCTGCCCCGTGACCCCACGCCTTCCCCTCGGCCTGTCCCGTGACCCCACGCCTTCCCCTTGGGCTGCCACGTGACCCCACGCCTTCCCCTCGGGCTGTCCTGTGACCCCACGCCTTCCCCTCGGGCCGTCCCGTGACCCCCACGCCTTCCCCTCGGGGTGTCCCGTGAGCCCACGCCCTCCCCTCGGGCTGCCCCGTGACCCCACGCCTTCCCCTCGGGGTGTCCCGTGACCCCACGCCTTCCCCTCGGGCCGTCCCGTGACCCCACGCCTTCCCCTCGGGGTGTCCCGTGACCCCACGCCTTCCCCTCGGGCCGTCCCGTGACCCCACGCCTTCCCCTCGGGGTGTCCCGTGACCCCACGCCTTCCCCTCGGGCCGTCCCGTGACCCCACGCCTTCCCCTCGGGGTGTCCCGTGACCCCCACGCCTTCCCCTGGGCCGTCCTGTAGTCCCACGCCTTCCCCTGGGCCGTCCCGTGACCCCACGCCTTCCCCTCGGGCCGTCCCGTGAACCCACGCCTTCCCCTCGGGCCGTCCCGTGACCCCACGCCTTCCCCTCGGGACGTCCCGTGACCCCCACGCCTTCCCCTCGGGCCGTCCCGTGACCCCCACGCCTTCCCCTCGGGACGTCCCGTGACCCCACGCCTTCCCCTCGGGACGTCCCGTGACCCCACGCCTTCCCCTCGGGACGTCCTGTGACCCCACGCCTTCCCCGAGGTGGTCAGACCGCCATGTCCACCTTCCGGACACTTGCTCACCCCACTGAGACTCTGTTCCCAGCATTGTCCACAGTCTGGCCCAAAGGAACTCGTACAAACTCTTTCAGGATTGGACGTTTCTCACGTTGGTCACGCCCTCTCCTTTGATTCGATTTGTCAACGTCCCCCTTGAGGAAGCGCTGAGCTGTTGGTCCCTGCTGTTGGTCCCTGCTGCCGGTCACCTGTGAACATGCTACCAGCGTGTCCAGTTCTGGGCGTCCCTCAGCCAGAGCCTGGGCCACAACACCACGGTGACATCCAAGACGGTGTCTATGGGAACGTCCCGGGGCCACCGGACACCAGACCACGGATGGGGCGGCTTCTACCAACGGAAGCCATTCTCTCCCAGTGGGTGACCCCAAGGCCGAGGTGGGCGGGGCTCTGGGGACAATCTCCCTGACTGCTGTCTCCATCGTCCCAGGACCTTCTGCTCCCTGCCTGTCTCTGTCTCTCCTCTTCTCCTCAGGACACAGGTCACATTGGGTTAGGGCTTTCCCAACCCCAGCCTGACTTCATCTTAACGAATTCCATCTGCCAAGACCCGATTGCCAAGTAAGATCACAGCCACTGGTACTGAGCACGAGGACTTCTGTACACAACAGTGTCCTCTGTGGTCCCCATCCACAGCCCACCCCCACCTCCCTAACCGCCAGGGCCCTGTCCTGTCTGCTGCCTCTGTCCCTCCTGTCCCCCCCAGAGCACCCCAAGTCTCCTTTGAGGGGTCACACCCAGGAAATGCTCCAGAGCCTGAGCCGGGGCCCCGCCCACTCCACACACTTCTGCACAACCTTCTGAAAGATCAACACCCCCAGATATATATTGAGGTCCCTTGCCGTGACCGGAAAAGTCTCGGATGCTGGTCTGCGCACCGTGGAGAGTTCGCCGCAGAGACAGTGAGGCCAAATCCTGGAGCAAAGGGAACGCTCAGACCTGGGACGGGTCCCTATGATCCTCTGTGCTCTTTCTGTTCATCCCTCCCTCCCTCCCTCCCTCCTTCTCTCCCTCCCTCCCTCTCTCCCTCTCCCTCCCTCCCTCTCTCCCTCTCCCTCCCTCCCTCTCTCCCTCTCCCTCCCTCCCTCTCCCTCCCTCTCTGCCTCTCCCTCCCTCCCTCTTTCCCTCCCTCCCTCTCTCCCTCTCCCTCCCTCCCTCCTTCTCTCCCTCCCTCCCTCCCTCTCCCTCCCTCCTTCTCTCCCTCCCTCCCTCTCCCTCCCTCCTTCTCTCCCTCCCTCCCTCTCCCTCCCTCCTTCTCTCCCTCCCTCCCTCCCTCTCTCCTTCTCTCCCTCTCTCCTTCTCTCCCTCCTTCCCTTCTTCCCTCCCTCTCTCTCTCCCTCCCTCCCTCTCTCCTTCTCTCCCTCCCTCCCTCTCTGCCTCTCCCTCCCTCCCTCTTTCCCTCCCTCTCCCTCCCTCCCTCTCCCTCCCTCCTTCTCTCCCTCCCTCCCTCCCTCCTTCTCTCTCTCCCTCTCTCTCTCCCTCTCCCTCCCTCCCTCCCTCTCTCCCTCCTTCTCTCTCTCCCTCCCTCCCTCCCTCCCCCAGCCCTTAGTTTTCTACTGTCTCCCTAGTTCTGTCTTTTCCAGAATGCTCTATAAAGTGAGATATTATGTATCCTTTTCAGACCGGCTTCTCTCACTTAGTCACAGGCACGTAAGGCTCCCCCCTGTCTTTCTAGGACTTGATGGCCTGTCTCTTTCCATCGCTGAATGATCTTCCATCGTCTGGATGGAACGCATTTCATTCATCCATCACCCACTGTAGGACATCTCGGTGGCTTCCGAGTTCTTGGCGATTATGAACGCAGCCGCCGTGACCACCCGCGGGCAGGTGTTTGTTTGGGTGTTTGTCTCCAGTTTCCCTGAGTAAAGAGCCAGGAGTGTGATTGCTGGGTCGTGTGGGGAGAGTGGGTGCAGTTCTGTTAGAAGCCACCAACCTGTCTCCCAGACTGGCCGCGCCATCTGCGTTCCCCGGCAATGGGCGAGAGTTTCCAGACGCCCGGTCACAGCTCACTGATGAAGCCGCCGCAGGGCGGGACCCAGCAGGTGCTTTGCGGACAAGTCATCCTGGGACTCTCTGGACGGGAGGGATGGAAAGAGAAGGTTGGACAGATGGAGCCGGAGCTCTGAGCCTGGGGGTGAGGAGCGGCGAGAAATCCTAAGCGCTGCTCTTTTTTTTCTTTTTTTGCAACAAAACCCAGGAGACGGGGCCATCCGAGCAGCCACCCTCCTTGTTTCTTGGAAATAAAGCAGCTTAGTTCAACAAGAGTAATGCTTCCTCCCTCTTTGTTTATTCTTATTATTCACATCACCGTTTATTAAGTAAAACAATACACTAAAATAAAATTTAAAATACGGAAACTTACTACTTGTTGTGTATTTTAATGTATTTCTAGCTGACATTTTTGAGTGCACACATGTAATATTAGAAATCTACTGCTCACAAAAATGAGGGGATATTTCAAAACGAAGATGAAGTGATAAAATAGCCCCTACTTTTTGTGAGCCCCGCCTCTTCCTCCACTTCTCCCCCAGGCTGTGAATTTTATACCTTTTTCTAGGGAGAGAGTTTTCATTAAATTCCCAACGAAAAAACTTAAGGGCTGTTTGCTGTCTTCTCATATAGACACCCCATAAGAAATCTGTGCCACATACAAAATTGTGACGGCCCTGGCTGGTTGGCTCAGCAGTAGAGCATCAGCCTGGCATGTGGAAGTCCCAGGTTCAATTCCCGGCCAGGGCACACAGGAGAAGCGCCCATCTGCTTCTCCACCCCCCCCCCCCCTCCTTCCTCTCTGTCTCTCTCTTCCCCTCCCGCAGCCGAGGCTCCATTGGAGCAAAGATGGCCCAAGGAGCTGAAGACGGCTCCATGGCCTCTGCCTCAGGCGCCAGAATGGCTCTGTTACAACAGAGCGACGCCCCAGATGGGCAGAGCATCGCCCCCTGGTGGGCATGCCGGGTGGATCCCGGTTGGACGCATGTGGGAGTCTGTCTCTCTGCCTCCTCACTTCTCACTGGTGAGACGGGGATGGATGAACCTGACTCTTAGAAGTTAGACCAAGTCGACCCTCTGCTGCCTAGTTATTGTGACACAAAAAGGGTCATCAATTAAATTTTAATTGACCTCTTTAATTATGCAAACTAACCGCTGCTCTGCGTGACCACTGTTCACGTGCATTAAGATCAGCACTTGGTATCGGCACCACCTCCTCAACATACCGCCACGCTAACGCCGCACCCAGGGCTTCGAGATGTTTTGGGAACAAAGGACTCTGGGAGCCTCCCAGCTCGGAACAGGAACAACCCTCTTGGCCGACCGGCCGGCCAGCTGGCGGGCTTCACAAACCAGCTGAGTGTTAGGAAGACCAGTGCCTCTCAGGCCTTCTCTCTGGAGGACAGGAGAAAACACATAACCAGATCAAGGTCCCCTGGAAGTCAGCGTGACCTGTAACCAGGCAGGTGCAGACAAGCTGGGGACTCCAGACGGTGAGAAGCCCGGTCAGTGGGGAAGCTGGCATCCTCCTCCCACACGCTGAGGGGAAACAAACACAGCAACGAAAAACACCAGGACCGGGCCGCACACACTACGCAGGCACTGTGACAGCTGGGACAGCCACACACACTACACAGGCACCGTGACACCCGGGACGGTCAGCACACACTACACAGGCACCATGACACCCGGGACGGTCAGCACACACTACACAGGCACCGTGACGGCCGGGACGGTCAGCACACACTACGCAGGCACCGTGACACCCGGGACGGTCAGCACACACTACACAGGCACCGTGACACCCGGGACGGTCAGCACACACTACACAGGCACCGTGACGGCCGGGACGGTCAGCACACACTACGCAGGCACCGTGACACCCGGGACGGTCAGCACACACTACACAGGCACCGTGACGGCCGGGACGGTCAGCACACACTACGCAGGCACCGTGACACCCGGGACGGTCAGCACACACTACGCAGGCACCGTGACACCCGGGACGGTCAGCACACACTACGCAGGCACCGTGACGGCCGGGACGGTCAGCACACACTACGCAGGCACCGTGACACCCGGGACGGTCAGCACACACTACGCAGGCACCGTGACGGCCGGGACGGTCAGCACACACTACGCAGGCACCGTGACACCCGGGACGGTCAGCACACACTACACAGGCACCGTGACACCCGGGACGGCTGCACACACTACGCAGGCACCGTGACACCCGGGACGGTTGCACACACTACGCAGGCACCGTGACACCCGGGACGGTCAGCACACACTACGCAGGCACCGTGACACCCGGGACGGTTGCACACACTACGCAGGCACCGTGACGGCCGGGACGGTCAGCACACACTACGCAGGCACCGTGACACCCGGGACGGCTGCACACACTACGCAGGCACCGTGACACCCGGGACGGTTGCACACACTACGCAGGCACCGTGACACCCGGGACGGTCAGCACACACTACGCAGGCACCGTGACGGCCGGGACGGTCAGCACACACTACGCAGGCACCGTGACACCCGGGACGGTCAGCACACACTACACAGGCACCGTGACACCCGGGACGGTCAGCACACACTACGCAGGCACCGTGACACCCGGGATGGTCAGCACACACTACGCAGGCACCGTGACACCCGGGACAGTTAGCACACACTACGCAGGCACCGTGACAGCCGGGAAGGCCAAGCCCTCAGACCACGTGGTCTGTGATATCCCATCCCCAGTGCCCAAGTCTTTGTTGGCTTTTGTCATCTCTGTGTCCCTGTGCAGGCACACCAGGGCCTGGTCACTTCTCTGTGAGTGCTGGAGCTAACAGGGTGAGGAGAGGGGGTGTAAGTCAAGACCCAGGGGCTCCTTTCCGCAGGGCGGGGCTCCTTTCCGCAGGGCGGGGCTCCTTTCCGCAGGGCGGGGCCCTGCCTCCACGTTCTCCACGCTCAGCTGGGACTTCTCCACGTTCAGCTGGGACGGCTGCAGGCGGGTTAGTTGCAGAGAAGCAGCAGGAAGGCTAAACCGACCCCGCCCTCGTGCCAGGCGCTCTGTAAGTATTAACTCAGTGAATCCTCACACAGCCCTGTGAGAGATGTCAACCCTATTTCACCGTGGCAGACAGAGGTCACGGTTCCTGAGGTCACAGGACAACAGAGTGGCAGGGCCCGCTGTGGGACCCCTACGGCCGGGCTCCAGAATCTGACCATTGCGTGAAACGTCCTTGACTTCTACTTCGGACGTGATTGCTGGAGGCGCAAGGGGCTGGGGCGGTTTTGAGAGGTATCATTTCTGATCGCTTGCTAATAAATTCACTGATTCTACGGGCTTCTGCCTAGCAACCGACCAGACCGGGGACGGAGCTCTGAACCACGTGGGTGCGGACAGCGGACGTGGTGGACGTGTCCAGGCTTTGGGACGGGGAAGTTTGTTTCCTGCTTGCTTAGCCCTGCAGCGTACCGGGCTTTGGGTCCTCCCTGACCCTCGTGTTCTCCTCTGTCAAGTGGGATACCGCTTCCCGCCTGGCCGACTGACTTCAAGGTCCTGTTGAATATTCAGCCGAGGGTTGGAGTTCTTCACAGACAGGCTGTACCCAGCTAGGAGGCTCCCCTGGTGGGAGGGGAGGGACGAGACCTACGAAATGACACTGCCAGAGTCTGTGATACACGTGGGGTCTGCAGTGGGCACTGAGCACTGAGAGTCCAGAGGGTGTTCGGGGAGCGAGGTTCCCACATACAAACCACTCACTGACCCACAGCTCCCGGTCTCACCAGCTGTCCTAGGTGTTTGGTGTCCCCGCTAAACACAACTGACGAGAACGCGGGGCTGGAGGGGCTCACACTCTCGTTGGGGCTACAGAGTAAATAATGTCATCATGAGAGGGTGACAGGTGCCAGGAAGAAAACAGAAAGCTGAGAATGGACAGGCGTGGGGCAGGCGGGGTAAGGGGCAGAGGAAATTCGGAAAAGGACAGCCAGCGAGGCGACCTCAGGAGAAATGCTGGGAGGGTCCCCAGGCAGCAGGGACCGCGCGGGGGCGGGGAGCTGCACGGGCTCAGGTCCGGGCGCAGCGAAACCGGGGTGGCATCTCACACTCCCCACACCCCCGCCCCACCCCCAGAGCCTGAGCTCTGCAGCTTCCACCACGGTTCCCACATCCTTCCCACACTCCCAGCGGTTTCTCTGAATGTCACCACATCAGGGCTCATCCCCAGGGGAGGTCGTGAGGGGTGGAGCCCCTGCCCCCACCCCGAGCCAGCGAAGGTTAAGCTCCAGAGCGACTCACCCCCAGCCCTTCCCAGGGCCCTGGCCATCCCTCCCCGCCCTCCTCGGACCGAGGCTGCAGAAGCCCCTCCCACAGGACCTGACCCTGCGCCCATCAGCGCACAGAACGCAGGGTCTCAGCCAGTCACCCCACCCTGCGCCGTGCTGGGGAGGTTCCTGGTCCTCCCGCAGGACATCATCCCCTCCTTTACGGAGACCCCGCTGTGCACCCCGCTGTGCACCCCGCTGCGCGCCCCGCTGTGCACCCCGCTGTGCGCCCTGCTGCGCGCCCCGCTGTGCACCCCGCTGTGCACCCCACTGCGCCCCGCTGTGCACCCCGCTGCGCCCCGCGCCTGCAGGAGGTGGGCTGGGCGGGGAGGTCAGCGGAGGGGAGAAACTCCGCTCAGGCCGGCGAGGTGTCCTGCCGGGGGTGCAGGAGAGGGGGCTTCACCAGGCCGCCTGGGCGACCTGCATTCCACCCAGGGAGGCTGGGGCGACCCCCGCACGGGCGCCCTGAGGCAGTGCGACCCAAGGACCGTGTGACGGCACGGGGCGACGGGACAGGTGTGGACAGCGAGTCACAGCCACGCGGCCGAACCCCCACCCCCGCAGCCCGGGGAGGGCGGGCCGGGGACGCAGCGGCCAATCCCGAGCTGCGCCCCAACCCCCAGCCCGCCCCCCGACTCCTCCCACACCTCGGCTGTGTCCACGCCGCCCAGGGACCCGCCTGCAGAGAGACCCGGACCCAGACCCCGAGCAGGACCCTAATCCAGATCCGGACCCTGACCGACCCGGGCCCCGACGCAGATCCACACCCAGCACCCAACCCTGAGCCCAACAGTGATCCTGCCCCGAACCCCGACCCGGACCCAGACCTGCTAGAAGCCCCCGCAGGTGAGCGAGTCGGTCCCCGAGATCCGCACACGGACCGGGTCCGGGCCCCCGGCACTGGCAGGCCAGACCCGCTGTCACCCAGCTGCGCCGCGGACGTCTGGGTTTGCGCCGTAGGACCGGAGCAGGCGGTTCGGGACCCCGTCATGGTCCGCGGGGCGGTCCGGTCGCGGCACTGCTGCGGCCCTTTCTGCAAGGAGCCTGGCCCCCTCCAGGTTCTCCCGGTTCCGGTCGTCCCGGTTCCGGTCCTCCGGGCTGGTGGGGCCTGGGTGCAGGGGTGCCGGCCCACCGGCTTCCCCAGGTGCGGCCTGACATTTGGGTTTTCTGAGCTCGTTTCCGGAGGGTTAGAAGCTGCAGGTTGCCTGAGACAGACTTGCGGACGGCTTCCTAAGGTCCTAGGAAGTGTCTTTGTTCCCGTGTCGCTGGCTGGTTGCTGCCACCAAAGTACTGGGGGGGGGGGGGGGGCAGGGAGACACCAGGCGGGGGGAGGGGCCGCCCCCCCCACAGGGTTGCCACCCCAGGAGAACTGCAACCCCCAGGTTAAGTATGGGGGTGGTTTCTGTGGCTGGCTGTTTGTGGGGAACACTGACCTAAGGAGACAAAATGACATCTTAGCATTTAGCCACAAAGGTAAGGCTGTCTGTCTGCTGTGCTCGTGGGGCCGGTCCGAGAGCCCTTCCTGTCGGAGAGTTTAGTTCCGCAGCACAGAGCTGGAGGGTCCCGCGTGTGGGGGGGTGGGTGCCTGCCCGTGGGGTCCTGTGGTGGTCCGCGGGCTTTGGGGACTTTCCAAGGGAACTGTTCCCCGCCGGGCCTGGCCAGCGCTGCTGTGGAACCAAGCTGACCCCCACCCCCCTGGGAGCCGGGAAACACGCCTCGTCCCTCTGCGGTGGGTGGGACCTCCGCCCAAGTGCTGACAAGAGGCACAACATGACCTGACCAGGTGGTGGCGCAGTGGATAGAGCGTCGGACTGGGATGTGGAGAACCCAGGTTCGAGACCCCGAGGTCGCCAGCTTGAGCGCAGGCTCATCTGGTTTGAGCAAAGCTCACCAGCTTGAGCCCAAGATCACTGGCTTGAGCGAGGGGTCACTCGGTCTGTTGTAGCCTCTCCCTGCCCCCCGGTCAAGGCACATATGAGAAAGCAATCAATGAACAACTAAGATGCTGCAACGAAGAATTGATGCTTCTCATCTCTCTATCTTCCTGTATGTCTGTCCCTATCTGTCTCTCTGTCTCTGTCACACACACAAAAAAGAAAGAAGAGGCACAACGCAAACCAGTCTGTACCCACCCACCCAGTCCAGGGGTGGGGAAGCAGGCCCGGTATCCAGGAGAAGGGAGCCCTGTGGACGTCTTTACCTGAGGGGGGCAGGTGTCTGCCTGCTGCTGTGACAAAAGCAGGGCCCTCCAAGAGTCACCCCCCCTCCCGCCTGGCTTCCCTGCCTAATATACTGAGCCCAGCTCATTCCTCTGGAACTTGACAGACACTTCCTGGTGGCTAAGATCTCGTGGTGACAGGAGCACCCAAGGGGCCCCAGCCGCCTGCAGAGCTGGGTTTGGTTAAGCAAAGTGCAGGCCTCTTGTGCCCCAGGGGGGCACGTCTGTAGGACACAGGCTGGCAGGCTGGTGGGCAGGTGGGCAGGTGGGAGGTCCACAGTCTGGCACGCGGTCCCCAGAGGCGGGGCTTGGGATGGGGGTGGGCACTGTCTGGGCTTGTAGGGCCTTGAGCAGCGTCAGAGCAAAGCGCGGCTTCTCAGACGAAGCCACTGCCGTCGGCCAACCTCCAGGATTCTGGTCTGGCAGCGGCTCTGCGGTTTCCGCATCAAGTGAGGGGCGTGAGCTTGAGCCTCAGGGACTGCGAGACCCCCTCCAAAGGCCAAGGCAGGGCTGGGTAGCCCCCCTGCCAGGGCAGGGCAGGGCCAGCTCACCTGTCCCCCTGCCTGCTGTCTGTAGCATTGGCTCTCTCCGTGCCACCTCAGAGGGGCGCTCGCTGGCCCTGACGGGGCCCTGGGAGGGGCCACGATTCCTCTCTTCTACACACTGAGCGCTGGAACTGTGCTGCTGGTTCTGAGGAGCCGGTCCACCAGCCCTGGGTCAGCTCTGAGGTCTGGGAGGTGCCGGCCGCTTCCTGCACTGCACATCCTCACATGTCCTTTTAACCCCCACCTCTGGGTGCTGCCTGCAGTGGACAGGGCCCCAGTGATTGGGCAGAAGCCCTGAGGGGTGGGGTGGGGCGGGGTGGGGTTACAATGCAGATTTTGTCTGCTGCTGCACAAACGCTCCCTTTGTTAAAGGTGAGCAGGGGTGTTTCTTCATAGCTGGAAGTGTCACGTTGGTCTGAAGGCTCAGTCTTCTCAGAACGGTGGTTTCCCACCCAGAATGGCTTCCTTACGTGCGTTTCAAGGATCATCCTTAAGGCGCGACCGGCCGGCCTACCGGCCAGGCACTCTGTGCCCGACAGGCATTTTACAGTGTTTGCAAACAACTGGAATGTGAGGTGGCTCTTCAGGGCATGGGACAGTCTTAGATGACACCTGCTGTCCCTGGGTCCCTGTCCCTCACAGAAGAGTGTCCCTCACCAGATCTGAGCTCTCCTCCCATCCTATTGAACATGTGATATAACCCTAGCCAGACGGAGAGCAAGGTGGACCACTCCCCGGCCAGGGGCCCCTGCCTGCTGTCCCCTGCCGGCTGTCCCCTGCCCGCTGTCCCCTGCCGGCTGTCCCCTGCCCGCTGTCCCCTGCCGGCTGTCCCCTGCCCACGGTCCCCTGCACCCTCACTGTCCCCTGCCAGCTGTCCCCTGCCCGCTGTCCCCTGCACCCTCGCTGCCCCCTGCCGGCTGTCCCCTGCCCGCTGTCCCCTGCACGCTGTCCCCTGCACCCTCCCTGCTCCCTGCACCCCGGCTCCCGGAGCACAGCCCCCCCAGGCGGCCCTGCACCCACCTCTGTTGGCGCAGGAAGCCCTGGCAGCAGGCTGGTGAGAGCTGGTCGAGCTGGGACGGGGACAGCTCTGTGAGCAGGTGGAGAGTGACCGTCACGACTGGCGCCCTGTCCCGGGCTGGGCCCTGGAGTAAGCGCTCTAGGGCAGCAGCCCAGTCACAGTCCCAGGACCCGCAGGCCATTGTGACCCGGCTGCCACTGTCCTGCTGATGCCACCTCACAGGCCTCTCCTCTGGGAGCCCTCGGAGGGACACCAGTGATGGTGACCACAGCTCACAGCCCCGGTGGAACCCTGCTGAGGTCCCTGAACTTGGGACGGCACCCGGGCTGCACCCCCTCCCAGGAGGTCCGGCCCTGACCGTCCTCGGGTCCCCACTTTGGGCGTCCTCTTCCCACTGTCCCTCTGCTCCACTCCTGGGGTCCTGCCGGGACACCAGTCAACCGGATGAACCAGTCCCTGGTCAGAGGTGCCCCATGTGCCCCTGGCCCCCTTGGGCGTCCCTTCTCACCCTCCTCAGGCCAGGGTTGACCCACGCGGCCACCTGCCCCTGAGGCAAGGGTCCCTTCGTCCAGAGGCACCTTCTGAGTGGACCTTAGCTTCCTGGAAGAGTCTGCTGTCTCCTCGTCCTTCGGACTCTTCTAGAAGGACAGGGCGCTGGACCCAAGACAGGCACTCGGGTGAGTGTCTGTGCGTCACCAGGACATGGGCCCGATCTGCACCCGGGAAATAGGATCAGGCTATTCAGATAAACGGGCCCCCACCCTGCCCCTCCCATCCCCCGCGGTCGGCTTGGTTGTGCCTTGAACCAGTGACCTGTCATGCATGGTGGTGTGTGTGTGTATGTGTGTGTGTGCGTGTGTGTGTGCACGCTTAAAATTTTAACCTCATACTGTTGGCCTGGAGTTCACACCTATTTTCAGTTGTTCTGGAGCCTCTGCCATGAACAACAACGTGGGTCAGTCGATTCTTGGAAGGTGCTGGAAGCTCACGCAGGGCTCTTCTCCTGGTTTGCAGAGGGGACTGGGTTCAGGGCACAGGGCACAGGGCACAGCCTCTCCCGTGTGTGACTGCACCACCGGCTCCCGGCTGCTGTCGGGGGGCTCTGTCTAAGTGACGCTGCAGGGGGAGGTGTGGGGGACAGGGCCATGGGGGTGACGCTGCAGGCGGAGGTGTGGGGGGACAGGACAGGGCCATGGGGGTGACGCTGCAGGGGGAGGTGTGGGGGGACAGGACAGGGCCATGGGGGTGACGCTGCAGGGGGAGGTGCGGGGGGACAGGGCCATGTGGGTGACGCTGCAGGGGGAGGTGCAGGGGGACAGGGCCATGGGGGTGACACTGCAGGGGGAGGTGCAGGGGGACAGGGCCATGGGGGTGACACTGCAGGGGGAGGTGTGGGGGGACAGGGCCATGGGGGTGACGCTGCAGGGGGAGGTGTGGGGGGACAGGGCCATGGGGGTGACGCTGCAAGGGGAGGTGTGGGGGGACAGGACAGGGCCATGGGGGTGACACTGCAGGGGGAGGTGTGGGGGGACAGGGCCATGGGGGTGACGCTGCAGGGGGAGGTGCAGGGGGACAGGGCCATGGGGGTGACACTGCAGGGGGAGGTGTGGGGGGACAGGGCCATGGGGGTGACGCTGCAGGGGGAGGTGTGGGGGGACAGGGCCATGGGGGTGACACTGCAGGGGGAGGTGCAGGGGGACAGGGCCATGGGGGTGACACTGCAGGGGGAGGTGCAGGGGGACAGGGCCATGGGGGTGACACTGCAGGGGGAGGTGTGGGGGGACAGGGCCATGGGGGTGACGCTGCAGGGGGAGGTGTGGGGGGACAGGGCCATGGGGGTGACGCTGCAGGGGGAGGTGTGGGGGGACAGGGCCATGGGGGTGACGCTGCAGGGGGAGGTGTGGGGGGACAGGACAGGGCCATGGGGGTGACACTGCAGGGGGAGGTGTGGGGGGACAGGGCCATGGGGGTGACGCTGCAGGGGGAGGTGTGGGGGGACAGGGCCATGGGGGTGACGCTGCAGGGGGAGGTGTGGGGGGACAGGACAGGGCCATGGGGGTGACGCTGCAGGGGGAGGTGTGGGGGGACAGGTCAGGGCCATGGGGGTGACGCTGCAGGGGGAGGTGTGGGGGGACAGGGCCATGGGGGTGACGCTGCAGGGGGAGGTGTGGGGGGACAGGGCCATGGGGGTGACGCTGCAGGGGGAGGAGTGGGGGGACAGGGCCATGGGGGTGACGCTGCAGGGGGAGGTGTTGGGGGGACAGGGCCATGGGGGTGACGCTGCAGGGGGAGGAGTGGGGGGACAGGTCAGGGCCATGGGGGTGACGCTGCAGGGGGAGGTGTGGGGGGACAGGGCCATGGGGGTGACACTGCAGGGGGAGGAGTGGGGGGTCAGGGCCCGGCCGTGGGAGGCAGGCGAGATGGACAGCCCGAGGCTGTGGTTTCTGAGGAGCTTGGCGTTGCCGTGAGCAGGTGGGGCGGGACCCCATTCAGCTCTGCCGTTCTGCGGGCACCTGCTGGCCGCATGTCCAGCTGCAGCGCTGGCCCCCAGGCTGCGGTGCCCGGAGGGTGGCAGCCCCAGAAACCTGTCGGAAGTGCAGGTTCTGGCCCCTCCCAGCGGGTGGCCCTGCCCCGAGATTCCGTGTCACAGTGAGTTCTCCAGGTGATGCCACCCACGCATGCCGGGTTGGGGACGCGTCTCTGTAGGAAGGGGCACTAAGGCGAGCTGGGGCCCTGCTGGTCCCCCCGCCACTGAGTGAGGAATGCGGGGTGCTGAGAAGTCCCCAGGAGGCTGAGCAAGCCCTCCGAGGACAGAGAGGAACGTGGATGGAGGAAGGGACCGAAGGACATTCCTGAGGGGAAGCCGTGCTGAGCCCCCAGGGGCAGGGAGGACTCTGGCCTGGCCCCCGGAGCGGCCGGGGCATTGGCAGCTGGCCCCTCCATCCTCGCAGCTCTGAAGGGCACTGGCCGTGACAATAGACAATAGCAGTTTCTCACCAGGAAGCTGTGTCAGTGACCAGGAAGAGGATGCAGACATCCCGACTTTTCCCACCCGAGTCTTTGACAAGTGGGCATCATGTCTCCGAGACAGGAACCCTTTGGGGGTGTCTGGGCCCACCTTCCTCCCCACGGAGCCCGGGGCAGAGAGGAGAGAGGCAGGAACCCCGAGAGGCGGGAGCCCCGAGAGGCGGGAGCCCCCAGAGGCGGGAACCCCGAGAGACGGGAACCCCCAGAGACGGGAACCCCGAGAGGCGGGTGCCCCGAGAGACGGGAACCCCGAGAGGCGGGAGCCCCGAGAGACGGGAACCCCGAGAGGCGGGTGCCCCGAGAGACGGGCACATCAGGCATCTGCACCCGTCTTGACAGCATTAAACGCTCCACTCACTGGGACTGAGGCCGGCGGGGGCTTCCGTAGCTGAGGTGCGGGAGAGAAGGGAGCTCGGAAGCCCTGTCTGCCTGTCTGTCCGTCCGCCCAGCCGGCCGCTGGCCTGGGCTGCAGGCGTGGGGTCCGGCAACCTGCCACCAGCAGCCTGTGTGCAGCTGACTGCTCCCTCCTGGGCGGCCCCTTTAAGCCCTGAATTAACAGTGGTGGTGGCAGCTGGGTGTCTGTGCAGGGGACAGTCACAGGGGAGGCACGCAGGGGAGAATTCTAAGCATCTGCCCTCCTGAGCTGAAGGGGAAGAGCCCAGAGCAGCAGCAAGGACTCAGCGTCCACTGGCCACCCCGCCACCCCCGCTGTAATTAACTCGCTCACTCCTCCCTTTCCTTCCAACTCCCTCCTGCAGTCCAGCAATAAAGAAGCCAGTTTCCTGGTGAGCACGTGACCCCAGGGGTCCTCTGCTTCCCAATCACCAGAGCTGGTGACCATGACGAGGGTGGGCTCGGGCAGCAGCACCCCGTGTCCCACCTGGAGCAGGTCCCCGGACACCCCGTGAATAGCTGCGGCCTTCCGGGCGGGCCTGGGCCCCAGTGTTGCCCCCACAGTGGGGACGCCGTCCTTCCCCAGCTTGTCGGAGACGGACTGTCCTGGGACTGTGGCCCAGCTACCCCTGGGGCCCCACAGTGTGCTGTCCTGCAGGGGACAGTTTCAGGCCCGCACCAAGCTCCGTCCACCGCTGATACCTCTGTGCTCCTGGCCCCTGCAGCCCCCAGTCTGGGCTCCCCGAGTCCGGGGTCCACATTTCAAGCCCCTGTGTGGGAGGCCACAGGGGCACCAGGGTGGAGCCTGGATGAGGAGAGACTGGGTGGGGGTGTCCACGTGCCTCACCGCCCGTTCACGAGGCCAGATCTCGGGGTGCGGCTCTGAGTGATGGGCCCCCACAGCACTCTCTGTCTCCTGCGCCGCTCATGAAGCAGCTCGACCTCTGAATTCAGAGGCGTCAACTCTGAAACGGGTCCCTGAGAACCAGTGTGACCCTAAGAACCAGCTCGGTCGAGGGCCAGCGAGGTGCGTGCAAGGGTCAGTGCGCGTCACTGCAGAGAGGACACAAGGACCGGCACAGCCTAGTGTCAGCTGTCGAGGCCGTGTCATCCCCGCGCATGCACACGTACACACACAGACACTCCACACGCGTGCTCACACCCCCGCTGGGAAGGGCCACCGCTCTGGCGAACGCTGGCTTTTCTTGCCGCCGATTGGACGACTTTTCTGTGCTTTCCTGCTGTTTTAGAACTTGTGCATTTTAATGGCTTTCCTGACCTTGGAGCCACCTGCTGTGAGGCCCACTCGTCTGCAGTCAGCTCCTGAAGGCATTTTAGTAAACTTACTAGTGCAACCAGCACCTTCTGCTTCCGGAACACTCCCTCGGCCCCCAAAACCACCCTCACACCTGCCGTGTGTGGTCCCCTCCGGCCCGGGCAGCCACACAGACCGACAGCCTGTCTTTGGGCGTCGCCTTTTCTGGACGTTCCCCGGCTCCGAGGACCCGTGCGCGGCCGGCTGGCTCCTCCCTGGTGGCGTTCAGCTTGGCCGCTTGGCACCTGCAGCACTTTGTACTGCTGAAGGCAGCCCTGACGTGTCTCGTGAAACCTGGACTCGGTGGGCGGGCCTGTGTCTCAGAAGCTGTACTTCTAGAAAGTTCTTAGCAGGCCTGTCTCGTGATTGAGGACCAGTTATCCTGAAGAAAGAGAATTAGAGAGGTAATTGCACGTTGTGATGAGTGAAGAGGCCGGGTCAGGACAGGGTCTAGGGGGACCCGCCCCTCCCTGTCCTCCCAGACCTGAAACCACAGGCGTGGAGCCAGACAGACTCGGACAGGCTGGTTCTGCAGGTGGTAAGGGTGTAGAAGGGGCCTTGATTTGGGGGCCTCGCCACGCTTGTCTCCTCGACCAGCCAGAGGACGATGGCGCTGGACGGGTGGGACTGTGCGGGGGGCAGCGGTGGCCCGGGCGAGGGAGCCTGTGCAGGAAGGGACCTCACTGCCCGTGACCCACTGTGGCCACTTCCCGGGCCCCGGGACCCACCCCCACGTGTGGAGCCTGCGACTCAGCTCGGGAGACTCTCCCTCAGCAGGAGGGACACAGGGTTTGGTCTCCTGGTCTTCTCCTCATTTGTCACCTGAAACAGCCAGCCCGTCACCCCCATGGGACAGAGGAGAACACTGAGGCCAGGTGCTCTGGCTTTGGGTCACTAACTGCCCGGCGGGAAGGCGCCAGCGGTTCTAGGCTCCCCTGTGTCCCCGCCCCGCCCTGCCCCACCCTGCCCCGCCCCAGAGGTCCTGCGGGCTGCCCTCCGCTGTCAGGCGGGTCTTGGCGTGTGTGGCACAAGCCCCCGGCTCCCCCCTCCCCCCCCCCCCGTGTCCCCGCCCTGCCCCACCCTGCCCCGCCCCAGGGGTCCTGTGGGCTGCCCTCCGCTGTCAGGCGGGTCTTGGCGTGTGTGGCACAAGCCCCCGGCTCCCCCCTCCCCCCCCCTGTGTCCCCGCCCCGCCCTGCCCCGCCCCCCCCCCCCGCCCCAGGGGTCCTGCGGGCTGCCCTCCGCTGTCAGGCGGGTCTTGGCATGTGTGGCACAAGCCCCCGGCTCCCCCCCCCCTGTGTCCCCGCCCCGCCCCGCCCCAGGGGTCCTGCGGGCTGCCCTCCGCTGTCAGGCGGGTCTTGGCGTGTGTGGCACAGGCCCCCGGCTCCCTCGTGTCCTCGCCACGTGTCAGACACCTGAGAGAGGAGTGGTCACTGCTGTCCCTGATAGCAGGCACTTTGGTGACCTTCAGTCAGTGGGTCACAGGCCACCCACCGGGCCAGGACCCGAGTGGCTGGGAACACAGGCGCGAAGCATCTCACCAGATCCAGGCTCCGTCTCTCCGCCGGGCTACTTGGCCTTTTCCAGAATCGTTAAGTTGCCGGTGACAAGGGTGTCTGGCTGTCCATCTGTTTGTCCGGAGGTGAAGAGCTAGCCCTGCATTCACGCTGGAGAGAAGAGGACGGGGCGGCGGCCCCCCAGGTCTGCGTGGACGCAGAGCAACCGGGGGACGAGGCGCAGATCTGACTGGCGCTGGAGGGCAGGGGGCGGGGGGCAGACGGAGCACCTCGGACCCCCGGGGCCAGACCACAGGGGCAGCGAGGGCACAACTGCATGTGCTGAGGGGCGTGTCCGTGTCCAGTCTCCGCCTGCTGCCACCGGGTCCTCACTGCAGGGCAGGCAGAGGGTGACCCAAGGCCGTCACCGAGCTGTCACCAGCTCCTGCTGTGGAAGGGGGCTGGCAGGCCTGCAGGAGGACACGTGTTTGGGGACTTGGGGACGGTGTGGCCAGCACGTTGATTCGTGTTGCTCAGTGAACGTGTGTCAGAGGGTGGTGGGGGGGGGGGTGCTGCTGGCCCCTCCTGCGTCTCTGGGAACCTCACCGTGTCCCGGGTCCTGGCTTCCACGTGGCCCGGTCTCCTGGTCCCGGGAAAGGGGGAGATGGCCCGCAGGGAGTCACGGAGGGCAGGCGGGGAGGCGGTCCGCCCGACAGTGTTTATTTGCATTCCAATCACCTTGCTCATGTCACGGCTCAGCCCTTGCCAGCTGGACCTTGTCCCCGCACGGGGCAGCGGGAACCTGGTCTGTTCCTCTGTCCCTCCCCAGCCGGGAGCTCGCCGGGGTGCACGTCCTCGGGAAGCCCACAGCCGCGTGAGTCTGGGGTGCCATGGTTCCCGTCCCTCGGGGCGACACGCAGACGGTGGCCGCTTGGCCCTTCCCTGGCTGTCCCCTGACCTGCTCTCCCCTGCAGGAGCCCGAGGAGGCGGCCTCGTCCTGAGAGCAGCCCAGGGACGGCGAGATGACCGAGATGACCGTGGAGCACAGGGACGTCCTGGTGCTGCTGCCCACGCGGGAACGGCTGCGGCTGGTCGTGGGGGTGAGTGCTGAGTGCGGGGGTGAGTGGGGGTGAGTGCTGAGTGCGGGGTGAGTGCGGGGTGAGCGGGGGTGAGTGCTGAGGAGCGGGGTGAGTGCGGGGTGAGCGGGGGTGAGTGCTGAGTGCGGGGGTGAGTGGGGGTGAGTGCTGAGTGCGGGGTGAGTGGGGGTGAGTGGGGGTGAGTGCTGAGTGCGGGGGTGAGTGGGGGTGAGTGCTGAGTGCGGGGTGAGTGGGGGTGAGTGGGGGTGAGTGCTGAGTGCGGGGGTGAGCGGGGGTGAGTGCTGAGTGCGGGGGTGAGCGGGGGTGAGTGCTGAGTGTGGGGTGAGCGGGGCGGGTGGGCAGGATGAGAACAGAGACCACAGGGCGAGCGAGGGGACATCGGGGCCACATGCTCACTGCCCTTCCCTCTCTGACAGGACTGGGTCACTTCCTGACACTACTGGCCACCTCACACAGGTTCCCTCTCACTAGGGGGCTCAAGCTGAGCTCCGCCCGGTCCTCAGTGTCCAGTGTCCTGGGACTGAGTGCTGCCTGGTCCCCACAGAGCCCAGCGTCTTCCTGGGTTAATTCTGCTCCACGGGTCCACCTCATCTGGACCTTCCTGTGACCTGGGTGTGGCTGTGTCCCCTCCTGCAACCATCACTGAGGTGGGCTGAGGGGTCCGTGTCCACCTGCAAGCCACCCCGAGCCTCCTGCCTGGAGAGACGGGGCCGCAGACCTGTCCTCCCTGGAGGGTGGAAGGGAAGAGCGTTTTCTCCCCAGACACCAGAGCTCCGTGCCCCTCGGCACGGGGCACAGTGGCATGGCCCCGGGTTAGGGTCACACATGTCCTCTGAGTCCTCTGCTCTTGTTCTCCACCGTCCACTGTTGTCTGCCGGCACGACCGGCTCCCCTGCTGGTGTCCGGAACGCTGGCTGCACCCGAGTCTTCGGGAGGCGACTTTCATTCGACCCCGACACTGCGGGCCGTGCCTGTCCCAGGGCCACCTGCCCCGGCTCCGGTGGGAGGCCCTGCGACCTCTCCCTGGCTGTCACATTACTGCGCTGGCCTTTAGGAGACAGGTCAGTTACATAACTCGTCAACTCACTGACTCAGCTCACTAGGGAGATGGCTGCCTGAAGGTGTAAGATCAGCGTCCTGTCCAGAGGGGTGAGGCTCACATGTCAACTCCACCAGGTCATCAGTCCAGCTGCTCACACCCTGCCATAGGTCACTGAGAGGTCGCTGCTACTGTCCACCTGGGGCCGACGGTCTCTCCGTATCCCCGTAGACTAGGTGGCCCCCGACCAAGGGTTGCTCACGCCTGGAGACACGGTCCAGCCTCCCCGAGGTCACCTTCTCAAGGCCCTTCCCATGCCACTGCCCACCCCAGGGGCAACCCGGCTGCCAGCAGTCATTTCCGGGGGGCGGACACTTCCTCCCCACCCTCTGTGGGGAAACAGGCCCCTAACGTAGGGAGAGAATAGGACCTGCTTCTCCAGGCCGCCTGGGTGGTGAGTGGTCACGGTGTCCGTGCGGGAGGACCGGGCGCTCTGGGTGGCGAGTGGTCACGGTGTCCGTGCGGGAGGACCGGGCGCTCTGGGTGGTGAGTGGTCACGGTGTCCGTGTGGGAAGAACAGGCACTCTGGGTGGTGAGTGGTCACGGTGTCCGTGCGGGAGGACCGGGCGTTCTGGGTGGTGAGTGGTCATGGTGTCCGTGCGGGAGGACCGGGCGTTCTGGGTGGTGAGTGGTCACGGTGTCCGTGCGGGAGGACCGGGCGCTCTGGGTGGTGAGTGGTCACGGTGTCCGTGCGGGAGGACCGGGCGCTCTGGGGTGGTGAGTGGTCACGGTGTCTGTGCGGGAGGACCGGGCGCTCTGGGTGGTGAGTGGTCACGGTGTCTGTGTGGGAGGACCAGGGGCTCTGGGTGGTGAGTGGTCACGGTGTCCGTGCGGGAGGACCGGGGGCTCTGGGTGGTGAGTGGTCACGGTGTCCGTGCGGGAGGACCGGGCGCTCTGGGTGGTGAGTGGTCACGGTGTCCGTGCGGGAGGACCAGGGGCTCTGGGTGGTGAGTGGTCATGGTGTCCGTGCGGGAGGACCAGACACTCTGGGTGGTGAGTGGTCACGGTGTCCGTGCGGGAGGACCGGGCGCTCTGGGTGGTGAGTGGTCACGGTGTCCGTGCGGGAGGACCGGGCGCTCTGGGGTGGTGAGTGGTCACGGTGTCTGTGTGGGAGGACCGGGCGCTCTGGGTGGTGAGTGGTCACGGTGTCCGTGCGGGAGGACCGGGCGCTCTGGGTGGCGAGTGGTCACGGTGTCCGTGTGGGAGGACCAGGCGCTCTGGGTGGCGAGTGGTCACGGTGTCCGTGCGGGAGGACCGGGCGCTCTGGGTGGTGAGTGGTCACGGTGTCCGTGCGGGAAGAACAGGCACTCTGGGTGGTGAGTGGTCACGGTGTCCGTGCAGAAGGACCAGGGGCTCTGGGTGGTGAGTGGTCACGGTGTCCGTGCGGGAAGAACAGGCACTCTGGGTGGTGAGTGGTCACGGTGTCCGTGCAGAAGGACCAGGCGCTCTGGGTGGTGAGTGGTCACGGTGTCCGTGCAGAAGGACCAGGGGCTCTGGGTGGTGAGTGGTCACGGTGTCCGTGCGGGAGGACTGGGCGCACTGGGTGGTGAGTGGTCACGGTGTCCGTGCGGGAGGACCAGACACTCTGGGGTGGTGAGTGGTCACGGTGTCCGTGCGGGAGGACCGGGCGCTCTGGGGTGGTGAGTGGTCATGATGTCCGTGCGGGAGGACCGGGCGCTCTGGGTGGTGAGTGGTCACGGTGTCCGTGCGGGAGGACCGGGCGCTCTGGGGTGGTGAGTGGTCATGATGTCCGTGCGGGAGGACCGGATGCTCTGGGGTGGTGAGTGGTCATGGTGTCCGTGCGGGAGGACCAGGTAGAACTCCTCCCGGAGCCGGTGTTTAGCAGTGGGAGGGCAGACTCCTCAGCTGTGAGCGGCTGTCGGGTGCATGGGGACTGGTCTGGGCACACATTGGGACACGCTGGGCCAAGTGGGGCCGGCGAGGATGCCAGCTACTGCCCTGGGCGTCCCTCACGCGTCCCTAAGGGGACGGAGACGTTCCAGCTGGGGTGTCCTGTGTTGGGGAGCAGAGCCCTTTCAGCTCGTTGTCACTCGTGTGAGTGAAAAATGAAGGGGCAACCGTCCGCCACACCGAGCGAGCTGTGTCCACTGCGGTCTCTCCTGACGGGGTCAGGGCTGGCCGTGTCCCTAGCAGCTCTGCCTGGACCGGCCGCCACCAGGAGTGACTCTCCACCTCACTCAGCACCCCCCGGGCCGGCCAGGGGTTCTCAGCAGCCCACCTTGACAGATGGGGAAACTGAGGCCCAGAGGTTTGCACGTGCTCAGCCACGTTCCTGTGCGCTGAGTCGGGGCTTCCCAGGAGCCCCTGCATCCTCGGAGGTGCCCGAGGCCCCTGGAGGGGCAGTGGGAGGACTGGGGGTGGGGGAGGGACGGGGGCGGCAGAGGCTTTTAACCGTTTCCACGGTGACATCTCAGCAGTGGTGGGGGCGGGCACTGAGGCCCGGGTGGTGATGAGGGGTGGGGGGCACTTCAGGTGTGGGCAGGCCGTGTGAGCAATGGGGGGAGGGGACCCCGCCGCGTCTTCACGTCCACCTGTTAGAACGTGATGGACCGTGAGGGGCGTTGCAGCAAATACACGTCCCGTCGCGGGAGGGCTAAGCCCCTCGCCCCGTCCAGTGGGCACAACAAAGCCAGTGCCGCCGCTCAGGGTCAGAGCGTGCCACCTGACGTGAGACGGCAGAGATGCGTTTAACAACAAACAGCCTTCCCCAAACCCCTGGGGCGTCCCCTGTGCCCAAGCTGGGGCTCTCTCAGGGGAGCCTCTGCACACGAGGGACAGGGGACCGCTGTGTGGGGACTTCAGGCCTGCCGGACTAACCCGCAGCCCCAGGGAGACAGAGGGACACCCCAGACAGGGAGGAGGGGGGTGTCAGCTACGGGACAGACGGCCCCAGAGGGACACCCCAGACAGGGAGGAGGGGGGTGTCAGCTACGGGACAGACGGCCCCAGAGGGACACCCCAGACAGGGAGGAGGGGGGGTGTCAGCTACGGGACAGACGGCCCCAGAGGGACACCCCAGACAGGGAGGAGGGGGGGTGTCAGCTACAGGACAGATGGCCCCAGAGGGACACCCCAGACAGGGAGAGTAGGGGGGTGTCAGCTACGGGACAGACGGCCCCAGAGGGACACCCCAGACAGGGGGGGGGGGGTGTCAGCTACGGGACAGACGGCCCCAGAGGGACACCCCAGACAGGGAGGGGGGGTGTCAGCTACGGGACAGATGGCCCCAGAGGGACACCCCAGACAGGGAGGAGGGGGGTGTCAGCTACGGGACAGACGGCCCCAGAGGGACACCCCAGACAGGGAGGGGGGGTGTCAGCTACAGGACAGATGGCCCCAGAGGGACACCCCAGACAGGGAGGAGGGGGGTGTCAGCTACGGGACAGACGGCCCCAGAGGGACACCCCAGACAGGGAGGGGGGGTGTCAGCTACGGGACAGATGGCCCCACGTAACGCTGTGCAGGGAACAGACACGTCACCCAGTCCTTGGAGGGTCCCTTTCAGAGTTGACTGAAATCAACAAGGTGGAAAAGCGTGACATTGGAGACAACTGTGCGTTTGAACTTGGGGGATGGCTGATACTAAGACACGTTTCGGGAGCTGTGGTAGGAAGTGCAAAGCAGGTTGGATAATCGATGCTCCGGAGAGAGCACCCTCACCTGCGTATCACACGTGAGAAATGTCTGCTGGGCGCTCACGCATGTGGGTGGGGGCTCAGCAGGGGCCCCCAGCTCCGCAGGAAGGACCGTGGGAAGAAACCGTCCCCGAGGAGCTGAGGCAGGAAGTCTCCGGCGGGAACTGGGCGTCAGGGAGGGGGCAGCTCAGACCAAGGGCAGGGCTGCTGAGACCAGAGGCGTTTCTGGGGGCGGGGGGGTGCGGGGGACCTGGAACACCCTCAGCCCCTTCTGGGCCCCCAGCCTAGCGCCCACGCCCGTGTCAGGGGTGCCCGCCCCAGCCCTGCCCTGCGCTCGGGAGTGGTGGGTGATGTTGGCTCAGGAGGAGGCGGCCAGCAGGGACGTCCTGGGGCGCCAAGCGTGCTGCACCCGTTTAGAGGCCACACTGCGTCAGCCCTTAGCGACCTGGTCCTGGGGTCGGGGTCGAGGGGTCAGGGGTCGAGGGGTTGGGGGTCAAGGGGTTGGGGGGTCAGGGGGTAGGGGGGTCGGAGGGGCCGGTGGCCCCTCCCCCTCCATCTCTCCCTTCCTCCCTCCTCCTCCCCACGCCCCCCCCCCAGACCCTCACAGGCTGCCCTGCCAGGTTGCAGACCTCAGTTCTTCAGCGTGGGCAGTCACCCAGGACACAGAGTGCCGTCTCATTGGGGAGCCGGGGGGCACCCTGAGCCAGGCCCGGACCACCCCAGCTCGGGGGTCCCACCTGTCCTCTGTGCTCCCCCTTTGGGGGCCACGCTGGCGGACGGCACCTGGACCTGCTTCCCCCTGTGACAGGTGCAGGCCACGGGGCGCGAGCTGTTCCAGCAGGTGTGCGACAGGACCAGCATCAGGGAAGCCCCCTTCTTTGGCCTCAGCGTGGTCAGAAGTAAGCAAGCTCCACCCTTGGCTCCCCAGGGACCCCACCCCGGGGCACTGCCCTCCTGGGGGGGGCGGAGTCTGAATGACTCCTCTTCCCAAATCCTGCCTGTTTCATACGCACGGGCACAGCCGGTGGCCTCAGCCCTGCGCTGGCCTGGGCAGGAACCCGGAGGTCACTGTCCTCGTGTCCACCGGCGGCCCGGGACCCAGGTACACGTCACCTCCCTCCACAGGACACAGCTGTCCATTGTGTCCAGGGTCAGTGCTAAGATCATCTCAATTGTGAGATTCTGACTTAAGTGACAATTTTATTTTTTTTAATTATTTTTTAAAGATTTTACTTATTGGATTTTAGAGAAAGGAGAGAGACAGAGAGAGAATGGGGGGAGAGAAGGAGGAGGAGCAGGAAGCATCAACGCTCACATGTGCCTGGACCAGGCAACCTCAGCATCCCCTGTTTTCGCCTTATCTACTATGCACCACAGTTACAACTTTAGAAGTGGGGTTGGCCTGACCTGAGGTGGGTCAGTGGATAAAGCGTCGACCTGGAACACGGAGGTTTGCCGGTTTGAAACATCAGGCTTGCCTGGTCCAGGCACATGTGGGAGTTGATGCTTCCTGCTCCTTCCCCCTTTTCTCTATTTCTCTCTCTCCTTCCCCCATCCCCGCCTCTCTGAGTAAATTTTTTTTAAAATATTAAAAACATAGAAGTGGGCTTACCCCTGGACAGACAGCTCAGTTGGTTGAAGCATTGTTACAGAGCACAGAGGTTGCCGGTTCGAATCCCCAATCAGGGCACATACAAGAGCAGCTCGGTGTTCCTGTCTCTGTCCCTACTTCTCTCTCTCAAAAAGAAAGAGAAGTGGGCTTACAGTGGCACTCCTGCTGGGCCACATCGCGTGGAAGGCCCGACTGCGTGCAGCCGTGAGACCGCCAGCCCCCGGAGAGCTGCCCACGGAGAGCTGCCCACGGGAACGGGGGTGGGGGGCAGATAGCCCTGAGGAGTCCCTGCTTCTCTTTCTAGACAACGAGTACATGTTTATGGATTTGGAGCAAAAGTTGAGCAAGTACTTCTCGAAGGACTGGAGCCGGGAACTGCAGGAGGTAAGTGCTAGGTGAGGGCAGGGTGGCGGCCACCCCCAGGGCCCCGGGTCACACTGCGCATTGGTCCTGGCTCTGTGCAGAGGGGCTGTCTCGCGACAGAGCCTCTGCTGGGGGCACCCACTGCCCCGCGGTGTCCCAGGGCCATCTCGGCTGGCCGCGGCCTGGGCCAATGCTCTCAAATGTCACAGAGAACACTCAACTCCGTGTTTCCTCCCACATCAGTGAGCCGAGTCCACGCGCGGCCCAGCTGGCTGTGAGGTCACGGCAGGTGACGCCCGACACGGCCTGACGGTCACCTTCTTCTCACCCACCTTCCCCACAGGGCAGCAGGAGACCCGGGGCCCCTTTTGTGACCTTCCTCCGCGTGCAGTACTACGTGGAGGACGGGAGGCTCCTCAGGTACCTCCCCAGGGGCCCGGCGAGGGGGCGGGGGTTTCCCCGGGGGGTCCGGCGAGGGGACGGGAGTTTCCCCGGGGGACCCGGCGAGGGGACGGGAGTTTCCCCGGGGGACCCGGCGAGGGGACGGGAGTTTCCCCGGGGGACCCGGCGAGGGGACGGGAGTTTCCCCGGGGGACCCGGCGAGGGGACGGGAGTTTCCCCGGGGGACCCGGCGAGGGGACGGGAGCCGTGTGAGACCGGCACTGCTGTCCCTTTGAGGGGCACGGTCATTCTTTTTCACGGGAACATGGGAAGACTGGGTTAGAGACGCAGGGTTTCCAGTCCCGGGTGTGTCTGCGCCCAAGGGCGGGCCTTCGGGGCGAGCACCGCCGGGTGGAGGCCTCTGCTTCCACTGCGGCCGCCCCTCTGCACGGGGCTGGCTGCCCTCAGCTGTGCCGCTGCGTCGGGTGGGAAAGGGTCCCAGGGCACGCCTGGGTCTCCCTGTGAGCCGTGGGCGATCACCGTGGAGCTTTTAAGGGGACATGGAGCTCCCTGGGGCACCCCAGGACCCAAGTCACCCTCAGACCAGGGCAGCTGAACGGGCCTCTGTCACCAGGGGTGGGAGAACCCGTGGTCCCGACAAGCCCTCTGAGGTGGAAGGTGGAGAGAGAGGTGTGTGCGGTAGTATGGAAGGTTCCAGAGAGTGAGGGTGGGGAGGTGTGGAAGGTTCTGGAGAGTGGGGGCAGGGCATTGTAGAAGGTTCCGGAGAGTGGGGGCAGGGGGTTGTGGAAGGTTCCGGAGAGTGGGGGTAGGGGGTGTGTGGAAGGTTCTGGAGAGTGGGGGCAGGGGGTTGTGGAAGGTTCCAGAGAGTGGGGGCAGGGGGGTGTGTGGAAGGTTCTGGAGAGTGGGAGCAGGGGGTTGTGGAAGGTTCCGGAGAGTGGGGGCAGGGGTGTGTGTGGAAGGTTCCGGAGAGTGAGGGCAGGGGGTGTGTGGAAGGTTCCGGAGCGTGAGGGCAGGGGGGGTGTGGAAGGTTCTGGAGAGTGAGGGCAGGGGGGGTGTGGAAGGTTCTGGAGCGTGAGGGCAGGGGGGGTGTGGAAGGTTCTGGAGAGTGAGGGCAGGGGGGGTGTGGAAGGTTCTGGAGAGTGAGGGCAGGGGGGGTGTGGAAGGTTCCGGAGCGTGAGGGCGGGGGGGTGTGTGGAAGGTTCCGGAGCGTGAGGGCAGGGGGGGGTGTGGAAGGTTCCGGAGAGTGAGGGCAGGGGGGGTGTGGAAGGTTCCGGAGCGTGAGGGCAGGGGGGGTGTGGAAGGTTCTGGAGAGTGAGGGCAGGGGGGGTGTGGAAGGTTCTGGAGCGTGAGGGCAGGGGCGTATAGAAGGTTCCGGAGAGTGGGGGCAGGGGGGGTGTGGAAGGTTCCGGAGAGTGGGGGTAGGGGGTGTGTGGAAGGTTCTGGAGAGTGAGGGCGGGGGGGGGTGTGTGGAAGGTTCCGGAGAGTGGGGGCAGGGGGGTATAGAAGGTTCTGGAGAGTGGGGGCAGGGGGTGTGTGGAAGGTTCCGGAGAGTGGGGGCAGGGGGTATGTGGAAGGTTCCGGAGAGTGGGGGCGGGGGGGTGGAAGGTTCCGGAGAGTGAGGTCAGGGGGTGTGTGGAAGGTTCCGGAGAGTGGGGGCAGGGGGTGTGGAAGGTTCTGGAGAGTGGGGGCAGAGGGTGTGGAAGGTTCCGGAGTGGGGGGGCAGGGGGTGTGGAAGGTTCCGGAGAGTGGGGGCTGGGGGTGTGTGGAAGGTTCCAGAGAGTGAGGGCAGGGGATATGGAAGGTTCTGGAGAGTAAGGGTGGGTGGGGGTGAGTGGAAGGTTCTAGAGAGTGAGGGTGGGTGGGAATGTGTGGAAGGTTCCGGAGAAGCCGTGGAGGGGAACGGAAGGTGTGGGGCCGTGCAGTGTAGCCCCTGTGCTATGGGCCCACCACGGCCAGCAGTGTTAGAAGACCTGCACTTGCCCTTCTCAGAGCCCAGCGCCCCTGCCCCTGGTCTGTGAGCAGATTAACAACAGGAGGACCCACCTTTGGGAATGTGCCCCCGTGACCGGGTCAGCGGGGTCCAGAGGCCCCGCTCCGTGCTCTGGGCTGGGCTGTGGGGCCAGGGGAGGAGCCCTGAGCAGCGGGAGCCTGACCCCGCAGCACGTGGAGGGCCAAGGCTCCCGGCTCCTCAGAGGCAGCGTGGTCTGCGGCACCCCTGGGACGAGGCAGGGTGCTGCAGGGCCCCGGGGGACCCCAGTGGGGGGGGGCAGGACAAGAACACAGTTCCTGGAAGGCAGGGAGGCCCGGGTTGGGGGTGCTGGCTGCGGACAGCGGAGCCCGCCCCTCACCAGGCCGCCTGCTGTCCCCCAGCGACCAGAGGGCGCGGCACCTGTACTACTGTCACCTGAAGGAGCGCGTGCTGCGGTCCCAGTGCACCCACCGCGAGGAGGCCTACTTCCTGCTGGCCGCCTACGGGCTGCAGGCCGACCTGGGCAACCACCGGGACGGGGCCCACGTCGGGCGCTACTTCGAGCCACAGGCCTACTTCCCGCCGTGGGTAAGGCTGTGGGGGGGGCAGGAAGTGGGCAGGGGGCAGGGGGCGGGCAGGGGGCTGGGAGCGGGCAGGGAGGGAGTGGACAGGGGGCAGGGAGGGGGCAGGGAGGGAGTGGACAGGGGGCAGGGGGTGGGCAGGGAGGGAGAGGGCAGGGGGCAGGCAGGGAGGGAGTAGACAGGGGGCAGGAGGTGGGCAGGGAGGGAGTGGACAGGGGGCAGGGGGTGGGCAGGGAGGGAGAGGGCAGGGGGCAGGCAGGGAGGGAGTGGACAGGGGCAGGAGGTGGGCAGGGAGGGAGTGGACAGGGGGCAGGGAGGGGGCAGGGAGGGAGTGGACGGGGCAGGGAGGGAGTGGACAGGGGGCAGGGAAGGGGCAGGGAGGGAGTGGACAGGGGGCAGGGAGCGGGCAGGGAGGGAGTGGACAGGGGGCAGGGAGGGAGTGGACAGGGGGCAGGGAAGGGGCAGGGAGGGAGTGGACAGGGGGCAGGGAGCGGGCAGGGAGGGAGTGGACAGGGGGCAGGGAGGGAGTGGACAGGGGGCAGGGAGGGAGTGGATAGGGGGCAGGGAGGGAGTGGATAGGGGGCAGGGAGGGAGTGGACAGGGGGCAGGGAAGGGGCAGGGTGCGGGCAGGGAGCAGGCAGGGAGCAGGCAGGGAGGGGGACCTGACAGGCCTGCGCTCCGTCCTCAGGTCGTCGCCAAGCGGGGCAGCGCCTACCTCCTCCGGCACGCGCCCACCCTGCACCAGGAGCAGCGGGGCCTGAGCCCCAGGAAGGCAGTGCTGCGCTTCATCAGGGAGGCCTGCCGGCTGGAGGACGTGCCCGTCCACTTCTTCAGGCTGTACCAGGTCACTCCCGGCGGCCCTGGGGGAGACGGGAGCTCAGGCCACCTGAGCGCTGCCCCGGGGAGGGCCCCAGATGAGCGGCCACGGGGAGGCCAGGACGCCGACCCCCTGACGGAGGGCTGGGCCCACGTAGTGTGCCGACTTGCTGGCTGAGAGGGGACCTGGCATGGGAGCACTGCTGTGGTCCCCGTGGGCGGTGACAGCTGCAGGGATGTCCTGGGACCCATCCTGAGGGCTGTCCTCTGGTGAAGGCTGCCCCCCTGACGTGGGGACAGAGGTGTCTGTGTCCTGCCCGTGTCCAGGGCAGCTGGGCAGCTGTTCCCTGGGGAAGTGAGGACAAGGCCTGTCAGTGGGGAATGAAAGTCCAAGAAAGAGCAGGGGGCAGGGATGAGGGCGGGGCGTCAGAGGGGGAGGGGAGGGGTCTGGGAACCCGCCTGTCCCTGGAGAGCCCACCCAGCCGGGCGCCTGGGCACAGGGCTCTGACTTCTGACGTAAGGGTCCTTCTAGGATAAGAAGGCAGACAGACCTACCATCGTCCTGGGACTGACTCTCAAAGGAGTGCACATCCTTCAGGTGACGGGTGGAGCCCCAGAACCCCTCCCCAAAGGGCTGGTGCTCCCCTCCCCGAAGGGCTGACCCCGGGGATACCCCCGTCCTGCTGTCTTGCAGGAGGTGGGCCGCACTCCACGGCTGGTCTACGACTTCCCCTGGTCCCACATTGGGAAGCTGGCGTTTCTGGTGCGTGTCTGACGGGGTGGAGGTGGGACAGAGTCTCAACCCCCAGGCGCCCCGGGGGGAGCCCAGCAGAAGCTTGTCCTTCAGGGTTACGGGGCACTCCACCCCCACCAGGCCCTGCGCCTGGGCTGCCCGGGCCTGGCTCTTCTCAGCGGGGCCTGGAGATGTCCCACCCGGGGGCATGATGGCACGATGACTTCTGGCTCCTCCATGGACAGAACAGAGATGCCTGGAGGTGGCCGCCAGCTTCCAGATGCCCCTGTCCCTGTCATCCCAGCTCCACAGGGTCACCCTGGGACACAGTGGGACTGCTGGGCACAAGCTTACCATCTGCCCTTTCCCTGGACAGCTGGGGCCTGGGGTCTGTCTGGGATCCCCGCCCCCGAGGGCCGAGGAGAAGTGTCTAGGCTTCTCCTGAGTGGTGCGTGTCCCACTTTAGTGCACCCCTAAAAGCCCACCTGTGCACAGAATTAGATTCGCAGACAGATGCCGTGGCCGCTGCCCAGTGAGGCTTCAGCCAACGGTTAAAACACTGCTCCCCGTGGTCCTGGCGTCCTTGTAGAATCACCTCCTCTCTCCCTGGTCCAGGGGAAGAAGTTCGAGATCCGGCCGGACGGGCTGCCCGCGGCCCGGAAGCTGGTGTACTACACGGGCTGTGCCTCCCGCTCCCGCCACCTGCTGCACCTGCTGAGCTCCAGCCACCAGCTGCACCTGACCCTGCAGCCCCTGCTGGCGCGGCTGCGGCAGCTGGAGGAGGCGCAAGGTGGGCACCGGCGCATCCTCCCTCCCCCGGCCGCGGTCAGAGGGCCAGATGCTCTGGGCACCACCACACCTGTCCACCTTCCCCTCGAGGGGCGTGGCCTCTGGGCTCCTGTGTCCCCTCGGATGACCACCCCCGTCCTCCAGCTCTCCTAATGGGACTGTGGGAAGATTTTCCAGGTGCTCACAGGGGGCCCAGGGGTGGGCAGGGTGACCTGGGCAGCCTCTGTGTGCATGAGTGTGCGTGCTCGTGTGCATGAGTGTGCGTGCTCTGTGCATGAGTGTGCGAGCTCTGTGCATGAGTGTGCATGCTCGTGTTCATGAGTGTGAGCTCATGTGCATGTGTGTGTGCTCATGTGCATGAGTGTGAGCTCTGTGCATGAGTGCGAGCTCGTGTGCATGTGTGCGTGCTCATGTGCATGAGTGTGTGAGCTCGTGTGCATGAGTGTGAGCTCTGTGCATGAGTGTGCATGCTCGTGTTCGTGAGTGTGAGCTCGTGTGCATGTGTGTGTGCTCGTGTGCATGAGTGTGTGAGCTCGTGTGCATGTGTGTGAGCTCTGTGCATGAGTGTGCATGCTCGTGTTCGTGAGTGTGAGCTCGTGTGCATGTGTGTGTGCTCGTGTGCATGAGTGTGTGAGCTCGTGTGCATGAGTGTGAGCTCTGTGCATGAGTGTGCATGCTCGTGTTCGTGAGTGTGAGCTCGTGTGCATGTGTGTGTGCTCGTGTGCATGAGTGTGTGAGCTCGTGTGCATGTGTGAGCTCTGTGCATGAGTGTGCAAGCTCATGTGCATGAGTGTGCATGCTCGTGTGCATGTGTGCATGCTCGTGTGCATGAGTGTGCGAGCTCGTGTGCATGTGTGTGTGCTCGTGTGCATGAGTGTGAGCTCTGCATGAGTGTGCGAGCTCGTGTGCATGTGTGCGTGCTCATGTGCATGAGTGTGTGAGCTCGTGTGCATGAGTGTGCATGCTCGTGTGCATGTGTGCGTGCTCGTGTGCATGAGTGTGCGAGCTCGTGTGCATGTGTGCGTGCTCGTGTGCACGAGTGTGCGAGTTCTGTGCATGTGTGTGCGAGCTCGTGTGCATGAGTGTGCATGCTCGTGTTCATGAGTGTGTGTGCTCGTGTGCATGTGTGTGTGCTCATGTGCATGAGTGTGAGCTCGTGTGCATGAGTGTGCGAGCTCGTGTGCATGTGTGCGTGCTCGTGTGCATGAGTATGCGAGCTCGTGTGCATGAGTGTGCGAGCTCGTGTGCATGTGTGCGTGCTCGTGTGCATGAGTGTGTGAGCTCGTGTGCATGAGTGTGCGAGCCTGCTTGCGCGTGCAGCTGCGGAGCCGTCCCTCAGATTGAGGGTGACAGGAGTGATCTAGGGCAGTGTTTTCCAACCACCAGTCCGGGACCAGTGCCAGTCCGCCAGAAACTTTGCGCTGGTCCACGAAAGAGTAAACCACCCTGATGCTGAGAAAATCGCTGCTCTAGAGGATTATAAGTGCCCGTGTTAGTTTAGTTTACTGGTGACAGAGCCACACGGGTGGCCTGGGCTGTCCCCATGGATACACGGAGCCCTGGTCTCTGGGTGACACTCTCCCCACCCACACATGGCCCCTCCCGGGTCCTTGGCACCAGCTCAGGACCCCAGGCCACCACTGGCCACTTGCGGCTCCAGGAACATGTTGGCACCTTCTGTGTTCGGTGCTCTGACGTCAGCTGTCCCTCCCGCCCTCCCTGCAGAGAAGAGGTTCTACCGGGAGACTTACGTCAGCGACGGGCTGGAGCTGGACCTGCACCCTGTGGGCAGCAGAGGCAGCGGAGGCAGCGGGGACAGCGGGGACAGTGGGGACAGCGGGGACAGCAGCCGGCGTCCCCGCCACCGCCTCTCGCTCCTCTCGGCCGACAGCCACGGCAGCTCCCACACGGTGGGCGTGGAGCCCGGGGAGGTGTCGGTGGACGAGCCCTTCGGGGCCGAGACACTCCACGGGGAGGTGACGTCCTGCAGCTCCAGCCAGAGCAGCGGAGACACAGCCGGCGGCAGCAGAGGCCTGCCCGAGGGGCACGCCCTGGACCTGGGGACCGGTGAGTGTGCGGCCGCTGTGGGCGCCGAGGTGACAAGTGTCGCCCCCGAGAGAGGCAGGTGACCTGAGTCCTGATTCCTGACCGGTGGCCTTGGCACCTGGGCTCAGAGATGGGGTCAGCGCTGTGAGGGTGGCAGGCAGAGGTCCTTCCGTCCTGTGCAGCTGACCACAGGAAGCCCAGCCATCCCCTGTCCCTCCTTTAGGATCGACTGTCTCAAGTGTCTAAGACAGATCTCTCTTGTTGCACTTGTTCTGGCTTCAGTAGAAGCCCCCCAGCAAGGGGCCGCAGTCGCCCTCGGCCACGTGGGAGCTGTCAGACCAGCAGCTCAGCGGCACTGCTTGTGCACAGCGGTGCTTCTGTGGTCAGTCCTGGGGTGTGGGGCCCTGTTCCCTGAATGTCTGCACTACCCTTGACAGTGGACAAGATGGGTGACTGTGAGGACCAGCCTCTGGCCTGGCCACCTAGGGTCACTCAGGATCAAACACGGTCACCCAGTAGCACCCAGAGTCATCTAGGAACACCCAGCATCATTTAGGGTCGCCCAGGGTGACTCGGCTGCAGCCAGAGCTATCCAGTCGTTAGGCATCACCAGGATCACCAGGGCCACGCAAGGCCATTCAGGGTCACCCAGACCACCCAAGGTCAGTAGGTTTTGGTCACTGTCCTGCTGTGTCCATCGCTCTATTCGAGTGCCTGGTCTACTTGTAAAGGACAGATTGACCGCCCTCTCCGAATCTCTGTCTGAGCGTGAGGTCCATAGCCTCTATGAGCAATGACACCTGCACGTTCACACAGCAAAGCCCTTTCTGATTCGAGCCCAGAGCACTCGGTCAACCTCTCTGGAAACAGGGCAGTGTGCATCGCGGGTGGGGGGCGGGCTGGCGGGGACCTCTCTGGAAACAGGGCGGTGTGCACCGTGGCCGGCGGGGACCTCTCTGGAAACAGGGCAGTGTGCACCATGGGCAAGGGGCGGGCTGGCGGGGACCTCTCTGGAAACAGGACAGTGTTCACCGCAGGTGGGGGCGGGCCAGCGGGGACCTCTCTGGAAACAGGGCAGTGTGCACCGTGGGCAGGGGGGGGCCGGCGGGGACCTCTCTGGAAACAGGGCAGTGTGCACCGTGGGCGGCCAGCGAGGACCTCTCTGGAAACAGGGCAGTGTGCACCGTGGGCAGGGGGCGGGCTGGCGGGGACCTCTCTGGAAACAGGGCAGTGTGCACCGTGGGCAGGGGGCGGGCCAGCGGGGACCTCTCTGGAAACAGGGCAGTGTGCACCACAGGTGGGGGCGGGCCAGCGGGGACCTCTCTGGAAAGGCAGTGTGCACTGTGGGCAGGGGGGGGGGCGGGGACCTCTCTGGAAACAGGGCGGTGTGCACCATGGGCAGGGGGCGGGCCGGCGGGGACCTCTCTGGAAACAGGGCAGTGTGCACCGTGGGCGGGGGGTGGGCCGCACGGACCTCTCTGGAAACAGGGCAGTGTGCACTGTGGGCGGGGGGTGGGCCGGCGGGGACTTACCTGGCTTCCTACAGAAGCAGGCTGGTGGCCCGGGTCCCACGTCAGCCCATGAAGAGGGGCTCTGGGGTGCATCCTGGGCCTGACCTCCACGGGCAGGACCGCCTGAGCAAGGAAGCCGGGTTGCCCAAAGTGTGCCCCGCGGAAGCCAGAGCTCGGGGAAGGGGAGTGAGGCACTTCATGCAGGGAGCTCATAGGAGCCTGCCTCTGCCTGCGGACGACCTTGAGCCCTGCCAGTGGGAAGCAAAGGTCACTGCCCAGGTCACGGCCCACCCCTCTGCAGCCCCGGGAGGCTCCGGTCCATATTAGGGGCCCCAGGGGAGAAGCCGCAACACGGTGCAGGAGTCTGTCCACGGAGCAGGCGTCTGTCCACGGAGCAGGAGTCTGTCCACAGAGTAGGGATCTGTCCACGGAGCAGGCGTCTGTCCACGGAGCAGGAGTCTGTCCACGGAGCAGGAATCTGTCCACGGAGCAGGAATCTGTCCACGGAGCAGGCGTCTGTCCACGGAGCAGGCGTCTGTCCACGGAGCAGGCGTCTGTCCACGGAGCGGGCGTCTGTCCATGGGCGCTCAGGCTGCCCCCCCTGCTCACACCCCCTCCCCTCCTCTCAGCCTGTCAGCCTCTGGAGCCCCTGGCGGTGGTGCGGGTCACACTGGTCAAGATGAGGGGCTGGAGCGCCGAGGCCCTGAACCAGGTACGTGCCCCACTGTGCCCCAGCTGCTGCACCCCATTCTCCCAGCTCACCCTGGGGCCCAGCGTGCTCCTGGGATAGGCAGAGAGCCCTGGAACCAGAGCTGGGCAGCGGCAGGGGGACGAGGTGGGGGGCAGTGAGGCCTTCCTGAAACAAGGTGGGGGGGTTCTCTCTGGCCTCAGAGCCTGAGCGAGCGCCGGCTTGCAGCATGGGGTCCTTTCTGGCCGTGTGCTCAGTGTGGCCGTGTCCACCACCCCCCGTCCTTTGCACAGACGCAGTTGGAGGGCAGCTTCTCCCCCAGGGGCAGGAGGAGGGCCAAACCCTGTGGTCCTGGGATGCAGGGCTCTAGGCCTGACTGGGCGCTGACCAGGGAGTGGTGCCCTGGAAGGAGAGAGGGACCGAGCTGGACGCAGAGCAGGGAGAGGGCAGCTCGCCAGCGCCCTGAGCAGGGTCAGCCCCGGGGGTTGGGGTCTTCCGGCCCAGGGCCTCGGTCAGATGTCACTGTGTGGGGCGTGCGGCCCCCTCTGCCGTGGTCCCCGTCCAGGGCTCCAGGACCGAGAATAGGTCAGTGGGGGGTGCTCAGCAGGACCCCAACCTGGACGGATGTGGCCAGCTCAGAGCAGGGACTCTTGGGCACATCTCCTCACACATTAAGGGGTGCTGTTCTTGACTCCAAGATGCTTCCAGGTCTTATTCATAAAATCTAGTAATAATCCAGGTCTGATGAGTTAAAACAAACAAACAAAAAAAACCCAGCTAGGGCCCTGGTAGCCTGCAAACTGGGGGTGGGCGGGCTCTGTCTTTGGGGTGTGGGTTCCCCGCAGGGACATGCTGCCTCTGTGTGAGTCCCTCTGTGCGGAGGCAGCTCACTTATCTGATTCCTTCACCCCAAGTGCCAGGACCTCTCTGCTCAGGAAGGATCCGACTCCACTAGAGGGCTGGCTCCACAGTGTCCCCACGGTGGGCAGGGCGGGCAGGCGGCAGCCTGGAGGTTGGGGGGACAATGGGGTGGCCACGTGGGCATCCCCAGCACGGGGTGAGCAGCGCAGAGGGCCCGAGGCCAGGGGCACAGAGCCGCCAGGTCAGCCTTAGGTGTGGCAAGGACAGAATTGGAGGGTCCGCTAGGACACCCTGGCAGGGCTTTGTGACTGAACAGCAGGCCGGAGAGGAGGCCACGGCCGGACGCACCTCTGCTCTCCCTGCAGATCCCGGAGGCGACCTCCGGCCACGCGGACCAGCACAGCCGCAGCCTGGGTGACGTGTGTCCCCGCCCCGTGCCCGCCCCACGCTCCCTCCGACGCCCCGTGCCCGCCCCACGCAGCCCCGGCCTCTCAGCCCTCCACCAGAGGAGGTCCAAGAACTACCTCTCCCTGGACCTGTTCCCAGAGGAGTTTGTGGTGTAGACCCCTGCGGCGTGTCTCCGTCCACACGGCAGGGTCTGTCCACGCTGCACAGGGCTGTCCACTCTGCACAGGGCTGTCCACTCTGCACAGGTCTGTCCACGCTGCACAGGGCTGTCCACGCTGCACAGGGCTGTCCACTCTGCACGACTGCATCCACACAGGGCTCAGGCTGCGCCGTGTGGCTCTGCCCACGCAGCACGGTTTAGTCCACACGTCCATGCAGTGTGGCACTGCCCGTGCCTGGACAGTCTTGGGTCAGGACAGCCTCCGACCCCCTTTCTGCGCGGGAGGTGCCCACCTCAGCGGGGTGCCTGGTTGACCGAGGACGCGGGCGCCGCCCCCTCTACCCGAAGCACCTCTTCATCTTCATCCATCGGACGTGTGCAAGCGACTCTGAGGTCAGCTCTGCAGGTGAAGAGCAGGCCCCACCCTCCTTGGGGGCCGCGGCAGCCCTGGGCACCCGCACTCCAGCCTCTGGTCTCCCGACAAGTGGAGGGCTGGGCTTCCGACCCAGAGAGGCCGCTGAGGCTCCCTCTGCCTGCAGCCAGCCCACACGGAGGGTCAGCCAGTGCACACGCCTTCTGGACGTCCCTCTGCCTGCGGCCAGCCACATGGAGGGTCAGCCAGTGCACACGCCTTCTGGACGTCCCTCTGCCTGTGGCCAGCCACACGGAGGGTCAGCCAGTGCACACGCCTTCTGGACGTCCCTCTGCCTGCGGCCAGCCCACACGGAGGGTCAGCCAGTGCACACGCCTTCTGGACGTCCCTCTGCCTGTGGCCAGCCCACACGGAGGGTCAGCCAGTGCACACGCCTTCTGGACGTCCCTCTGCCTGCGGCCAGCCCACACGGAGGGTCAGCCAGTGCACACGCCTTCTGGACGTCCCTCTGCCTGTGGCCAGCCCACACGGAGGGTCAGCCAGTGCACACGCCTTCTGGACGTCCCTGAGCTCAAGGTCACAGCCGGGCGGGGCTCCAGGCCTCCCTAGACCGCTCTCTGCTGTTCCTGCTGCTCAGAGCTCTCGGCCTGCACACGGAGGCCCCTCTGTGGGGTACGGCCCAGCTCTGTCCCCACAGACCTTGCAGGCAGATGTCCCCTGTCCACCACTGGCACAGATGCCCCCACCGCACAGCGGTGTGGACACTTGGTCCCCACAGAGCTCATAAAATCCTCCAGCAGGAAGCTTGTGCACAGCGATGTCCGGATGGTACCTGGCTCTCTTCAGACACAGAAGGGGCACCGCCCACCCCCAGTCCCAAGGGCTGCCAGCTGCGGTCAGCAGCAGCGCTGATCACCCTAAAGGGCCATTCCCCCACCCCCTTCAGCAGGTCGGATGGGAGGTGAGCAGAGAAGGGGCCTCCCCTGCGTCCACGGCTGGCCGCCCAGGGGCCGGCCCACGGCTCATGCAGAGAAGCTTCCGGGAAAGCGGGTCTCTGAGGGGCTGTTGGTCTTCCCGGAGGCGTCCCCTTGGTGACCTGGGCCGTGAGACCCAGTGAGCAGACCGTGACGCGGTCATTGGACCCACACAGTCAGGGGACACTCTGACCATGTCCACACACTGGGAGGGTTGCCCGTAGCTAATGGCTGTTTATCCTCAAAGTCAGGGTGGGTCGCTGGGCCCAGGGGTGCTCCCCTCCCACCTCCAGAGTCCTGCCTGCCCCGCCCCGCCTCCCCGGAAGCCACCAGCCACCTGGACCCCGTGCAGCTGCTGTGCTGTGTCCAGCTGGTGGAGGGAGTCGGTGGTGGCAGGCAGGCGGTCCGCGTCCCCAGACAGACAGGCAGGGCTGGTGCCACATCCCGCCTGCCCTCCGCCTGGTGGGACCCAGGGGTGCCCCCTCCGCTCGCCCCGACGCCGGGGTGTAGCGTGGCTTGGTTTCCCTGTGGGCCCCTTGGCCCTCTCGGCTGGCGCAGGACCCGCGCGTGCCTACCTGCTGTCCTCGAGGTCTGAGGCACTGACCTGTGCTTTGCTGTCGGGTAGTCCTGTGTGTTCAGCAGGTCACCGTGAGCCCGTTGCCACGCAGCCCTGTCCCGAGACGTCATGGTCCCCGGGCCGTTCTGCCCACGCAGCGCGGAGGGACCGCAGGGCTCGCCACCCACGCTGCCCTCGGGGCTGGGGGCGGAGCTAAGCCAGGGAGGGTGGGGCGGTGCAGGCGCTCGGTCCTTTCGTGAATGGACCCCGCGGGTGGACAGGCCAGCCTGCTCAGTGAAGACCTGCGCGCCCCCGTGTCGCCTCGCGGGACTGGGCAGCACGGCACAACGGTGTCGACGCATCCACGGAGGCTTCACCCCGTGAACAGCCACCGGGCCGGAGCGCTGCGTGGACAGAGGACACGGGGCAGGCCGGCTCATGCGCTGTGGAGCGCATACTTCTCCAGTTCCTGCTAAGAAGCCACCTTCATCTGCGGGCTAGCTGGTGTTGCCAGGCAACAGCGCTATGGGCGGGGCTCCCAGTGGCCTCACCTGTCCGTCTTTCCCTCAGTAAACAGGAATCACTGAGGCAGGCGATGGGCCAGCTCTGGGCAGATCGCAGCTGGCACAGCGCCTAGTGAGGGCCAGGGTCAGCGTGGGCTCCCTGGGCTGCCGGCCAGTGCCTGGCGCAGGAGGTGCCATGTGCCCAGTGGGCGCCCCAGGCCCAGGGCCACGGGGGACACCAGGCCTGTGGCCACAGTGGGAGGCACTTGGTCAGGGCCCTGCAGGCCACGGGCGGGCCCGGCTTCCCCATGACTCTTCAGTCACCCTAAGACCGGTGCCCGCAGTAAAAATGGGGCCCTGGTCTAAGGTCTGCGACTCCTTCCTTGAAGACACTTGGGGACAGGCGCCCAGCAGGTCTGGTTGCCGCGGCACAGAGGTGTCAGTGAGTGGGGTGGGGCAGAAAAGGAGCCGGGGGTGGCAGGACCCGCACGCGCGAGCGTGGGCAGGTACGGGGTGCCCACACGGATGCCCAGCGGGAGCCCCTCGGGACTGGGCAGCCCCTGGCCCCGCAGCTCCCCCGCCGTACTTTCCCGTCACCGCCACCAGAGGGCGCCGGCGGCACGCTGTGGCCTCGGGCCGCTCCTGTCCAGCTCCTGTCCAGCTCCTGTCCAGCTCCTGCCCGGGGACAAAGGCTACCCAGGGGCCGGGGTGGGGCACGCTGGGGGCGGGCCGGGCTGCTCCAGGCCGCGGTTTCTGACCATCTCTGGTGCAGGTCTGAGGCTGCCCTTGCCCCTTGTCATTTCTAACCCAGCCCAACCCTGACCTGAAGGTGGCCAGCACCCAGGGCCACAGGAGGCTGCGGTCAGTGCCCTGTGTCCTTGGCAGGCAGGCACCTGAGGCAGCAGGGACCCCTGGCTGACCCTAGAAACCGCTGCTGGGCTTCCTATTTCTGTCCTTCCTCTGGGCCTGTGGACAGAGACGGGAAATGAGGCCGGGTGTCGGTTAACCACGGGGCAATAATCTCTGGTGGTCAGGGTGGGTGGGGGAGCCATCAGCAAGCAGGGCCTCGGCCACGGTCCCAGACGCCCTCCCGGAGCGGGCTGCCCACGTTCCCACCCGCCCAGGGAAGTGATTGTGGAGCTCCAGTGGGCAGCTGGCAGGCGGAGGGGGCGGCCTCCCCTCTCCCCCGGGGAGGATGGACTCTCCTTTAGACGGTCAGAAATGACCCTCTCTTCCATTTGTGTGGCTCAGGACCAAGGGGTCTGAGGGCAAAACAGACATTTTCCGGGAAACTGGGTCTGAACGAGAAGGGACGGATGGTTTGTGAGGGGGCAGGTCAGGGCGGGCCCCTGCCCCCCCGAGGGGTGGGTGCTGCTCCGTGAGGGGGCTGTGGCCCCGGGTGGGGGTGCACAAGGCAGAGCCCCCCGTGTCTCCTTCATACTGGTCAGGGTGGCTGGAAGGAAGGCCCTCCAGGACTCCTGATAGCTCGGGAAGGTGTAAGCCGACCGCCAGCCCCCCCAGCCTGCGGTCCAGGTTTGGATGGAGGTACTGGACCTGGATTCAGGGACCCCCGAGGGCTAGCCCAGTGCCCACTCCTGGCTGGGGTCTGGGAACCAGGGCTGCTGCTGCAGGCCGCTGCCCGGCTGGGATGTGGGACTTAACAAGGGAACCGGTGGAAGTTTTTTTGGGGGGTGGGTAAGGAAGGGTGCTGTCCTGCAGGACGCCCCCAGCATCACAGCCACGGGCCCAGGGGTGCAGCACGCACCTGGGACGAGTCACCTCGTTTTGTGAACTGTCTCCCACGCCCCGGGGTCTGGGTCACCCCGCCCAGTCGCTCTCTTGAGAGGGACAGGGTCCAGGACAGGGCACCCTTCTCCAGGACAGCCGCTGGCCGTGCGGGCTGCCCTCCCACACCACTGGGTGAGCTGGCAGAGCGGCTGCGGGCATCACCAGAACCCCAGGGGGCTGACTGCCCCCCAGCCCAGCCCCAGGGTGCCCTGTGGTGGCCAGGGACTGTGAGGGGCTCGCTCCTCATGCCACCGGACAGGAGCAGAGTGACCGGTCCCTCTGCATGCTTGCACGGTTACAGGCTTTTGTAAAAATTACCAAACGGAGCCGTTTTTATCCACAAGTGGCCGAGACCCGCTGTCTCCATCTCCTCTTGGTTGTGGGTGGAGCAGGAGCTGCGGGTCAGCTGGCCTCCGGCCCGGGGTCTGGGGGGACACAGTGGGGCCACCTAGGTCAGGTTTGCGGGAGATGCCTCCCAGGTTCCCACACATAGGACCGCAGTGGCTTCCAGGGGGACCTTTGTGGCCGGCCAGCTCACCCTGTCCTGCGGAGACCACATTGCACAGAGGAGGACATGGGGCCGCAGGGCAGTGCAATTTGTCAGGGGACACTGAGCCACCCTGAGGGCCCAACTCTGGTCCTGGACCCTGAGCTCAAACCCAGGACCTTGGCCTGGTGTGTGCCAACGAGAGCTGGCATCGCGGGCTCCGCGGGGGCCCTCCGCCGGGGACAGCTCAGCTGGGGACTGCTCCCTGAGGGTCCCGCAGCCCAACGCCCCCACGACGTGGCCCGCCTGGCCCTTGGGCTCCCGTCAGTGTTCACGGCCGTCACCTTGGAGAAAACGAGGTCTATGAGTCTAAAGTAAACGGCTTGACCTTCAGGGCACGAGCACTGCACACACAGTCACGACAGGAAACACGCTCTAAGGGAGGAGAAAGCCGGGTAGCACGGGCAGGCGACGCTCCCCCACCGGGGCCCCCTGGGGGCGGGGCGGCCACTCTGCACCTGCCGGGCGTGCGCCCCGAAACCCAGGCTCTGCAGCATCTCTGCCGCGTGTTCCTGGCAGGGGGACACGCGGACAATCAGCAGCAAGTTCACGTCACCCCTTTAAAGAGAGAAGTGGCCGCATGCCACTGGAAGGGTTCCAGGGAAGAAGTCGCCCTGCAGCACGCAGCGCCCAGGTGGCTGCAGAGAGGTGGCCACATGGAGCCACCGGGGACGGCACAGAGGAAGGTGCCGGGAAATGGAGGGACAGCTGACCCGAGAACCAGGAGTCCCTGAAGGAGGGGCCGGGAGGAGCTCCCACCAGGGCGCAGGGGACAGCGGTGCCCCCTCGGGGAGGCGTACGGGGACACTGGCTACCAAGAGCGTCCTGCAGCAGGGGGGCGAGCTTGCTGTTCCGTAGGGGACGTGGCCTCTGCGCTCCGACAGGGCCCCCAGGACATCTCCGAGGGCCACCAGGCTCCGGTCACAAAGGAAGTCCCCCTCAGGGCTGGCCCTGTCACTCCAGGACACACCTGGGACAGTCGGAGACCAGCCGTCCCCAGCGAAGGTTTGACCAAACTTGGGAGACGTGAAGACACGAACGAGAGAAGCCAAAGGAGACTTCCCCGCGCGGAGCGCACCTGGGGTCCCTCTGGGGGCAGCACGCAGGCCGGGGACCCTCCCTCCCCTCACTGTCCAGTTGACTTCTTCATGGGGTGACAGGATCCCAGAACGCTAGGAACAAAACAATTAGGTCCTCTAACGACAAGCCATTAAGACAATTGAAACAGCCTGGCCTGTGGTGGCACAGTGGATAGAGCGTGGACCTGGATCAGGGAGGTCACCGGTTCAAACCCTGGGCTCGCCCGGTCCAGGCACAGGTGACAAGCAACAAGCAAGCAAAGCGGCTACAAGTGGATACTTCACATCCCGCCCCATAAATCAATCAATAAAATAAAAATAAATTAAAGAAAAATTACTAGCATGAAAGTCAAGTTAAATGCTCCGGTGAAAAGAACTGTTGGCAAAGAGTTCGCACTTCATGGTTCTCGGCTTGGGGGTCTCCGGGCAGCGCCCGGGGACAGTGGCCGTCTGACAGGGAAAAGTGGCCGAGCTGGCCAGCGACCCCCTCCCCCAGCGCCGGCTCGATTCTGTGGACAGGGCTGGACACGAGCCCCCCACCTTCGCCTGTGAGAAGCAGCGTTGGGTCTGGAATGGAGCACAATACGCTGTGTCCAAATACACTGGCTCCCGAGCGTGACGCGGGCAGCGGCTTGTCGCACACACGGGTCAGTCCCTCACGTGCCCCCGCACCCCTGCACCTGGGCACAGCTGCCGTGTTCCCTGCCCCCCCCACGGCACTGCCCCCCAGGCACCTGATGACCCCTGAGCAGCCCCCAGACGCCGCCCTGGGGTGCGGGCCCAGCATGGGGAGGTCTTCCTGTGCCCCATCTGCCCGTACGCGTGGTGCCCACGTACCCGGAACTCAACACACAGTTCAGGCCGGCAGGTGCCCGGGACCCGAGGGCCACAGCTGGCAGGTGCCCGGGACCCGAGGGCCACAGCTGGCAGGTGCCCGGGACCCGAGGGCCACAGCTGGCAGGTGCCCGGGACCCGAGGGCCACAGCTGGCAGGTGCCCGGGACCCGAGGGCCACAGCTGGCAGGTGCCCGGGACCCGAGGGCCACAGCTGGCAGGTGCCCGGGACCCGAGGGCCACAGCTGGACTGAAGAACCGCTTCCCTCTGGGTCCCTTGTGACCCCATCCTCGTCCACGAGGCCTTCGAGGGACGGCAGCCACGTCTTGCTCGTCCGTCCCTGGGGCTGTGTGGGTGCACGGCGGGGGCCAGGCCACAGTCACCGTCACGCACCCACGTCTCAACACCTGCTTCTCCGCGGTGTGTCCACGTGTCCTCCTGGGAAGCGGGCTGGTCCCCGGGCCCCCGCGCGTGGGCCCACCTCGCCAGGCCCCACGACCGTAACGTCCACTCACTCCAGCTTTCGGGGCAGCGCAGGAGTGCCTGGTGTGAGCTCCTCTCCACAACGTCGGGCTCACCTGAAGGCACAGCCAAGGACACGGACGTTCGCCCGCTCTCTCTGGACGTTCTAGGAATGCTTGCCCGCTGCGGGTACGATGCGGATGCCGGCCCAGCCGAGGGAGCTATACTCCCGCTCACACTGGTTGTTATGCTCCGTCAGCCCCAGGGCGGGGGGACCCATGCTCCTCATCAGCCAGGCGGGCCACGTCCCCTCTGTGACGGGCGGGCCCGTTCCCCGCCCTCTGAGCACGCGGGCTTATCTCACAGGACACGAGGACTCTTGTCGGGCTGACCCCTTCTTCCACTTGGGCTACTGGCCCAGGATGTCAGCGGGAAGAGCGAACACCTGAATATTCAAGGACAGTTGGCTATTGTTGGCCGTGGAGGTGGGAGGTGACCAGCCCAGGCCGCCTCCCCCTGGCGCCACCCAGGGACAACAAAGAGGCACTGCACCCACCCAGTGTCCGTGACTGTGTGTCCGTGTGTCTGTGTGTCCGTGTATCTGTGTGTCCGTGTCTGTGTGTCCGTGTTTCTGTGTGTCCGTGTCTGTGTCCATGTGTCTGTGTGTCCGTGTTTCTGTGTGTCCGTGTCTGTGTGTCCGTGTGTCTGTGTGTCCGTGTCTGTGTGTCCGTGTATCTGTGTGTCCGTGTCTGTGTGTCCATGTTTCTGTGTGTCCGTGTGTCCGTGTACCTGTGTGTCCGTGTGTCTGTGTGTCCGTGTATCTGTGTGTCCGTGTCCGTGTGTCTGTGTGACCGTGTCCGTGTGTCCGTGTGTCTGTATGTCTGTGTCCGTGTGTCTGTGTGACCGTGTCCGTGTGTCCGTGTGTCCATGTGTCTGTGTTTCCGTGTATCTGTGTGTCCATGTCTGTGTGTCTGTGTGTCCGTGTCTGTGTGTCTGTGTGTCCATGTCCGTGTGTCTGTGTGTCTGTGTGACCGTGTTCGTGTGTCTGTGTGTCTGTGTCCGTGTGTCTGTGTGTCTGTGTGACCGTGTCTGTGTGTCCGTGTGTCTGTGTCCATGTATCTGTGTGTCCATGTCCGTGTGTCTGTGTCTGTGTGACCGTGTCCATGTGTCCATGTGTCCGTGTGTCCATGTGTCTGTGTGTCTGTGTCTGTGTGTGTATCCGTGTGTCTGTGTGTCTGTGTCTGTGATGTCCGTGTGTCTGTGTCCATGTGTCTGTGTGTCTGTGTGACCGTGTCCGTGTGTCCATGTGTCCGTGTGTCCATGTGTCTGTGTTTCCGTGTATTTGTGTGTCCGTGTCTGTGTGTCTGTGTGTCCGTGTCTGTGTGTCTATGTGTCCGTGTCTGTGTGTCTGTGTGACCGTGTCTGTGTGTCCATGTCTGTGTGTCTGTGTGTCCATGTATCTGTGTGTCCATGTCCGTGTGTCTGTGTGTCTGTGTGACCGTGTTCGTGTGTCTGTGTGTCTGTGTCCGTGTGTCTGTGTGTCTGTGTGACCGTGTCTGTGTGTCCGTGTGTCTGTGTGTCCATGTATCTGTGTGTCCATGTCCGTGTGTCTGTGTCTGTGTGACCGTGTCCATGTGTCCATGTGTCCGTGTGTCCATGTGTCTGTGTGTCTGTCTGTGTGTGTATCCGTGTGTCTGTGTGTCTGTGTCTGTGATGTCCGTGTGTCTGTGTCCATGTGTCTGTGTGTCTGTGTGACCGTGTCCGTGTGTCCATGTGTCCGTGTGTCCATGTGTCTGTGTTTCCGTGTATTTGTGTGTCCGTGTCTGTGTGTCTGTGTGTCCGTGTCTGTGTGTCTATGTGTCCGTGTCTGTGTGTCTGTGTGACCGTGTCTGTGTGTCCATGTCTGTGTGTCTGTGTGTCCATGTATCTGTGTGTCCATGTCCGTGTGTCTGTGTGTCTGTGTGACCGTGTTCGTGTGTCTGTGTGTCTGTGTGACCGTGTCTGTGTGTCCATGTGTCCGTGTGTCCATGTGTCTGTGTTTCCGTGTATCTGTGTGTCCATGTCTGTGTGTCTGTGTGTCTGTGTGTCCGTGTCTGTGTGTCTGTGTGTCTGTGTGACCGTGTCTGTGTGTCCGTGTATCTGTGTGTCCATGTCCGTGTGTCTGTGTCTGTGTGACCGTGTCCGTGTGTCCATGTGTCTGTGTGTCCGTGTCTGTGTGTGTATCCGTGTGTCTGTGTGTCCGTGTCTGTGTGTCTGTGTGTCCATGTCTGTGTGTCTATGTATCCGTGTGTCTGTGTGTCCGTGTCTGTGTGTCCGTGTGTCTGTGTGTCCGTGTCTGTGTGTCCGTGTCTGTGTGTCAGTGTGTCTGTGTGTCCGTGTTTCTGTGTGTCCGTGACTGTGTGTCCGTGTATCTGTGTGTCCGTGTATCTGTGTGTCCGTGTCTGTGTGTCCGTGTTTCTGTGTGTCTGTGTCTGTGTGTCCATGTGTCTGTGTGTCTGTGTGTCCGTGTGTCTGTATGTGTCCGTGTGTCTGTGTGACTGTGTCCGTGTGTCTGTATGTCTGTGTCCGTGTGTCTGTGTGACCGTGTCCGTGTGTCCGTGTGTCCATGTGTCTGTGTTTCCGTGTATCTGTGTGTCCATGTCTGTGTGTCTGTGTGTCCGTGTCTGTGTGTCTGTGTGTCCATGTCCGTGTGTCTGTGTGTCTGTGTGACCGTGTTCGTGTGTCTGTGTGTCTGTGTCCGTGTGTCTGTGTGTCTGTGTGACCGTGTCTGCGTGTCCGTGTGTCTGTGTGTCCATGTATCTGTGTGTCCATGTCCGTGTGTCTGTGTCTGTGTGACCGTGTCCATGTGTCCGTGTGTCTGTGTCCATGTGTCTGTGTGTCTGTGTGACCGTGTCCGTGTGTCCATGTGTCCGTGTGTCCATGTGTCTGTGTTTCCGTGTATCTGTGTGTCCGTGTCCGTGTGTCTGTGTGACCGTGTCCGTGTGTCCGTGTGTCTGTATGTCTGTGTCCGTGTGTCTGTGTGACCGTGTCCGTGTGTCCGTGTGTCCATGTGTCTGTGTTTCCGTGTATCTGTGTGTCCATGTCTGTGTGTCTGTGTGTCCGTGTCTGTGTGTCTGTGTGTCCATGTCCGTGTGTCTGTGTGTCTGTGTGACCGTGTTCGTGTGTCTGTGTGTCTGTGTCCGTGTGTCTGTGTGTCTGTGTGACCGTGTCTGTGTGTCCGTGTGTCTGTGTGTCCATGTATCTGTGTGTCCATGTCCGTGTGTCTGTGTCTGTGTGACCGTGTCCATGTGTCCATGTGTCCGTGTGTCCATGTGTCTGTGTGTCTGTGTCTGTGTGTGTATCCGTGTGTCTGTGTGTCTGTGTCTGTGATGTCCGTGTGTCTGTGTCCATGTGTCTGTGTGACCGTGTCCGTGTGTCCATGTGTCCGTGTGTCCATGTGTCTGTGTTTCCGTGTATCTGTGTGTCCGTGTCTGTGTGTCTGTGTGTCCGTGTCTGTGTGTCTATGTGTCCGTGTCTGTGTGTCTGTGTGACCGTGTCTGTGTGTCCATGTCTGTGTGTCTGTGTGTCCATGTATCTGTGTGTCCATGTCCGTGTGTCTGTGTGTCTGTGTGACCGTGTCTGTGTGTCCATGTGTCTGTGTGTCCATGTGTCTGTGTTTCCGTGTATCTGTGTGTCCATGTCTGTGTGTCTGTGTGTCTGTGTGTCCGTGTCTGTGTGTCTGTGTGTCTGTGTGACCGTGTCTGTGTGTCCGTGTATCTGTGTGTCCATGTCCGTGTGTCTGTGTCTGTGTGATTGTGTCCGTGTGTCCATGTGTCTGTGTGTCCGTGTCTGTGTGTGTATCCGTGTGTCTGTGTGTTCGTGTCTGTGTGTCTGTGTGTCCATGTCTGTGTGTCTATGTATCCGTGTGTCTGTGTGTCCGTGTCTGTGTGTCTGTGTCTGTGTGTCTGTGTGTCCGTGTCTGTGTGTCTGTGTGTCCGTGTCTGTGTGTCTGTGTCCGTGTGTCTGTGTGTGTGTGACCGTGTCCGTGTGTCCATGTGTCCGTGTGTCCATGTGTCTGTGTTTCCGTGTATCTGTGTGTCCATGTCTGTGTGTCTGTGTGTCCGTGTCTGTGTGTCTATGTGTCCGTGTCTGTGTGTCTGTGTGTCTGTGTGTCCATGTATCTGTGTGTCCATGTCCGTGTGTCTGTGTGTCTGTGTGTCCATGTATCTGTGTGTCCATGTCCGTGTGTCTGTGTGTCTGTGTGACCGTGTTCGTGTGTCTGTGTGTCTGTGTCCGTGTGTCTGTGTGTCTGTGTGTCCATGTGTCCGTATGTCCATGTGTCTGTGTTTCCGTGTATCTGTGTGTCCATGTCTGTGTGTCTGTGTGTCTGTGTGTCCGTGTCTGTGTGTCTGTGTGTCTGTGTGACCGTGTCTGTGTGTCTGTGTGTCTGTGTGTCCATGTATCTGTGTGTCCATGTCCGTGTGTCTGTGTGTCTGTGTGACCGTGTTCGTGTGTCTGTGTGTCTGTGTCCGTGTGTCTGTGTGTCTGTGTGTCCATGTGTCCGTATGTCCATGTGTCTGTGTTTCCGTGTATCTGTGTGTCCATGTCTGTGTGTCTGTGTGTCTGTGTGTCCGTGTCTGTGTGTCTGTGTGTCTGTGTGACCGTGTCTGTGTGTCTGTGTGTCTGTGTGTCCATGTATCTGTGTGTCCATGTCCGTGTGTCTGTGTGTTTGTGTGACCGTGTCCGTGTGTCCATGTGTTCGTGTGTCCATGTGTCTGTGTGTCTGGGGCTGGGGTGGGAGGGGATCTCTGACTGTGCAGGTCTGCACACGACCTTGTAATCCACGAGGCACACACACAATGGGAGCCCAGGGCCGAGGCGTCTGCTTCCTGTTTGGAAAGGCAACTCCAGCCAAGGCCACACTGACCACGGAGCCCTTTTCTGTTTCTGGAATCCGCTCCCGGGAAAGATGCCCACTTTATAGCAGGGCCTCTCCTGCCGCTTCCAACGGAGGGCCTTCCCAGAAGGATGTCAACTCCCGGGACTCGGAAGGCAGGGCCGAAGCAGACCCCCACAGTGGCGGCGGGGGGCAGAGGGGGTGCGCTCAGGGACACGGGGGGGGGCCGCTGGCCTGAGCCGCCATGGCACGGCCTCCTGGAGTCCGACACAACCTCGGGCGGCCGGCGCAGTGGCTGGAAGCAGGCCTGTGATTACACGCCCTGCTCTGTTGCAGTTGGCCGGGCAGGAGGAGCCTTTGTGGGCAAACACAGCTTCCCTCTTCCGCCCGACGGTCTTCCAAACGCCCTGGGGCGGGGAGTCCGGCCGTGCTGTTGGCTAGGTCTGCAAACCGAGAGCACAGCACCGCTCAGGAGACCGCCTTGGCCCAGCGACAACCCCGCCGGGTCACCCGCAGTGTCTCTTGCTCCCCAAGGGACACGTCCCTCAGTCCAGTGTCAGCATTCTTTTATTTTTTATTTATTTTTTATTTTTTTATTTTATTGATTTTATTTTATTTATTCATTTTTAGAGAGGAGAGAGAGTGGGAGAGAGGGAGAGAGACAGAGGAGAGAGAGAGAGAGAGAGAGAGAGAGAGAGAAGGTGGGGAGGAGCAGGAAGCATCAACTCCCATATGTGCCTTGACCAGGCAAGCCCAGGGTTTCGAACCGGCAACCTCAGCATTTCCAGGTCGACACTTTATCCACTGCGCCACCACAGGTCAGGCCAATGTCAGCATTCTTAACGGACTCTTAGAAAACTCTGGAACGTAAAACGAGTCCCGGGGAGAGAAGAGCAGCTAGCCCTCCCCTGAGCTTGTCCTCAGCCCACACACATGGAGCTCACACCTCATTGGAAACCAAGGTCTGTGTCCCCACCGAGCGGTGGTTCCTCAACCGTGTCCACCCCTTCCCTGCGGCAGGACCACTCCCCATGGGCGGACACGCCGCGTGGCGCTGGGCCGTGGACTTGCTCGCCGGAGATGCTCGGATTCCGTTACGTTCCAATTCTGCGGCATGAACAGAATCCACTCACATTGACGTGGAACGGTGGTAACGGACCTTAAGCCCATGGTAACTCACCCATCTCGGAGAGACGTCAGCGAGGGGCGCACATCCCCAAATACCCCCCTCTGGGACTTGGCAGACCCTGAAATACCCCCCTCTGGGACTCGGCAGACCCCGAAATACCCCCCTCTGGGACTCGGCGGGACCATAAACTCTGAGAGGTGCAGTGAACACGTGGTATGATTAGAAAAAAAACAAACAACAGATGGACTTTAGCGCCCAAATACCTCAACCTGGGGAGAAACAACATCCTTTGTGCTTCCCACCGACACCTCCTGCAGACACGGTCTCGATGGAAGGTTCACTCGATTGCTCTTCAAGTGGGCAGAGGTCGAGGAAGAGTGGCGATCGGTCTCCTCTGTTGTTAACATGTAAGAAGCAGGAAGAAAGTTACAAGTGCTTGCAAAGAGCAGAAAGAGAAAGCAAGCAAGCAAAGAACAGAGAAAGGACACCGGGATCGCCTCCTAACTAAATGGGCCCCCCACCTCCGAAGTGGGTCCAACAACAGTAACAGTCAGAACCGTACTCGGGGCAACGCTCGACACGGAATTTAATTCTGCTCTCAAGCTCTAACAGTACGACTGTCCCCCGGGGCCCAGGTTAGTCCAGCACAACGTGGACCGCAGAACGGGACCAGACTCTGCCCTGAGAGGGGTCACTGCGGCCGAGCCGGTGGACGCACCCGAATGCGGCCGAGGACCCGGCAGCTCGCCACACAGCCTCCACCGGAGCGGCCGGGGCCAGACGGCCACGTCTCCAAACTAAACACCGGTGGTCAGTGGGAGGCAAGCGCATTGTGCTTTGAGTTTTAAACTTAGTTTCCTAAAATACAGGCTTGTCTTTGGCTGCTAACAGATCGACCCGTGTCATCTGGGGAAGCCGGACGGATGCCCAACTTCGGGGGGGCCCTGCCTACAAAAGGGGGGGGGGCTTGCTGTGCACGAAGAGGCCACTTGGGGCACGTGAGTGAGGACAGGGTCTTACATACTTGGAAAGTTTTCACCCCAGAATGTCAATCGAACCATTAAAGTGGAAAGGACAGTGGGTGTGTGCCGGGCACAGCTCCCACCGTGACCCACAGCCTGGTGGCTGGACTTCACATGAACCCGCCGGGCAGCTGCAGCCCCTGACGCTGACCTCACGTGCACTTCACCACCAGTGGTCAGTACGCATCTCTCAAGGACAACGGCTCTCTTAAAAAATCACAACGCCACATTTTATTACACTTTTAAAATGAATAATTCCTTGCCCTGGTCATTGGCTCAGTGGTAGAGCGTCGGCCTGGCGTGGAGAAGTCCCGGGTTCGATTCCCGGCCAGGGCACACAGGAGAAGCGCCCATCTGCTTCTCCACCCCTCCCCCTCTCCTTCCTCTCTGTCTCTCTCTTCCCCTCCCACAGCCGAGGCTCCATTGGAGCAAAGTTGGCCCGGGTGCTGAGGATGGCTCCTTGGCCTCTGCCTCAGGTGCTAGAATGGCTCTGGTTGCGGCAGAGCGACGCCCCGAATGGGCAGAGCATCGCCCCCTGGTGGGTATGCCGGGTGGATCCCGGTCGGGCGCATGCGGGAGTCTGACTGCCTCCCCGTTTCCAACTTCAGAAAAATAAAAAATAAATAAAAAGAACAATTTCTTGATATCATCCCCACAAGGTCAATTTTCACGTTCTCTAGTACGTTTATGTTTCCCGTCAGCGTTGAAAATTCGCGATCCGAGCTGGGCAGGACCAGTGAGCAGCCTGGATGCCATCCAGGGCCCTTGGTTGAGAGCCGGGGTGGCCAGCATCTCCTGAGCCGCAAGTATTCGAGGCTTCGTAAACACCTCAATCGGAAACGCTGCAGCCTTCCCCGCCAGCGTGAGGAGAGGGACGTGTGGCCACCTGTCCTGCTGTTCCGCGTGCCTCCGGTCATTGTCGGCAGGCACGGGGACAAACGGAGCAGCCGCAGGGTCACAGCGCTGTCGGTCTGGGCCACCAACAGCCAGTGGCGAAGAAAATCACTAACTCCACACCAGAGCTTCATGGAGCAGTGGTTCATAAATCCATGTGCGAAAGTCCATAGCATTCATATATACGCACAAGATGAGTTAGCGTAATGGGAGAAAGATCCTACGTGGGATAAAGAAAGGGGGAAATTAAAAAATAAATCCTGGCAGAAACTTAGTAAGAACTTCCCAATCTTTTATGAAGAAAACCACTAACCCTTCTGAAAGCACATAAACTCCAGTAAATGAAAAAATACACCGTGTTCTTGGATACAAAGACTCGACTCCATAAAGATGCTAGGTTTTCTGAAGTTAGTTTAATAAACTTACCTAACCCCCCCCCCAATACCATATAGTCCAGTGCTGGTCAACCTGGTCCCTCCCACCCACTAGGGCACATGCCAGCTTTCATGGTGGGCAGGAGCGGAGCAACCAAAGTATAAATAAAAAGATAGATTTAACTATGTAAGTTGTTTTATAAAGATTTATTCTGCCAAATATAGCGAAAATCTGACATAAAGTACTTGGTAATTATTATTATATGCTTTAACTTGCTGTAACTCTGCTTTATTAATTTTTTAAAGTAAAGTGACTTCCCTACTTTATAAATCACCATGACTGTGGAACCGGTGGGCGGTTAGAAAATGTTACTACTAACAGAGATACAAAAGTGGGCGGCAGGTATAAAAAGGTTGACTACCCCTGGACTAGACCAACGGGGTTTTTCTCCCTCCAGAGCTACACAATTTGCTTATAAGGTCTAGTTGACAAAATAAAAGAGCTAGAATAAAGGAAAATCTCAGAAAAGGACGGTAGTGCATGAGGGTCAGTCTCGGACATTGAACAAACTGTAAAGTAAGGATTCTAGGCTCGAGATGCCGTGATCCGGTCACTCATGTGACACCAAGAGACTAGAAGAGAAAATCTGGAAGCAGATGTAATTGCACGTGACAAGGGACCGTGTGGTCGGTGCATCTCGGAGTAGTGTTTTTAGTCCCTGCTGCGCGGGTAACTGGGTAGATGCAGAAAAGATAAAATTGGGCCCATTCCTTACCCAAGAGGCTGGAATACGTTCCAAACGGATCGCGGGTTTAATGTAAAATGGCACGTTCTGAATTTTGAGAAGGTCCGACGTTCCTGAATTCCTCTCTGCATCACGCTTGGGGGTGGTGGCGCTCTTGGCTTAGCCCAGGTCACAAGACTTTCTCCCGGGTTTCCGTGTAAGACTTCTGTGGCGTCACGCCTTACACGGAGGTCCTAGAGCCCCGTCCCATGTTAGGGCATGTTCACACCAGGCGTGACGCACGGAGCAAGGTCCGTCTCACCTGTGCACGTGGATGTCCAGGTCCCAGCGCCGTTTTGAGAAAAGCGTGCTCTCGGCTCCTTTGCAACAGCCAGAATGACGAGGCTGACTGTCCCTTTATCAATGACCCTGGTGTAAAACTGGGCAAGTGCTTTCGCTCTAAACGTCACCTTGAAAAGCACTTACCTTTCAAAATGAAATGTCTTGTTAACGGAGGGGCGACCAGGCTGACTGCATCTCACCAGGACAGTTTCCTAACAGAAAAGAGAGGCGAGGGGTGAGACCCAGCCGGGCGGCAGCCGCCCTACGGAGTGGAGGCTGGCAGAGCCCTGGCCGACCCCGCCGTGCCCCACCCTGGGGGCCACGTCCGGGAACACAGGCACAGCTGCCGTCCCGCTGTCTGTGCTGCGTCTTCCCTGCTGCACAGCGAAGTGGCTGAGACGGGGACCATCTGGCCCTCCACGGCAGCAGCGTGGACGCGCCGGCCCTCCGGGGAAGTCTGCCCGCCCGGACGTGGGGGAAACGCCAGCTCCCGCGGGGGAACGCGGCCGGGGTCCCTCTCTGCAGACAGCCCAGGCCCTGGCGCCAGGGGCACCTGACTGCCCGCGTCAGCGTGGGGCCTTCCTCCAGCTAAAGACGTGAGACGTGAGCGCTCGGACGTGGTCAGAACTGAGTCGTAACCGGGGGAACCCGAGGCCGGTGAGCTGACCCGTCTTCTACCGCATGGGTGGAAGCGGGTCCGTGTGAGCACCCGCTGTGCAGTTCTCTCAGGGGTCCGTGCGAGCACCCGCTGTGCAGTTCTCTCATGGGTCCGTGTGAGCACCTGCTGTGCAGTTCTCTCGTGGGTCCGTGTGAGCACCCGCTGTGCAGTTCTCTCGTGGGTCCGTGTGAGCACCTACTGTGCAGTTCTCTCATGGGTCCGTGTGAGCACCTGCTGTGCAGTTCCCCCGTGGGTCCGTGTGAGCACCCGCTGTGCAGTTCTCTCACGGGTCCGTGTGAGCACCTACTGTGCAGTTCTCTCAGGGGTCCGTGTGAGCACCTACTGTGCAGTTCTCTCAGGGGTCCGTGTGAGCACCCACTGTGCAGTTCTCTCATGGGTCCGTGTGAGCACCTGCTGTGCAGTTCTCTCATGGGTCCGTGTGAGCACCTGCTGTGTGCAGACACTGCTTCATGAACATGTGTCCTGGGACAAGAGCAGCAGCTGTGTGTCAGAACAGTCATGTCTCTGTGGCAGGAGGGACCCTGCAGCCTCTTCACCCCCAGACTCCGAGGAAGAAGCAGGGAGCCAGGCCCAGCACCCACCAGGGCGAGGGTGGTCCCCTCGCTGCGAGGACAGGGCCCCGCTGCCTGGCTCCAGTCCCGGACTCTGACCGCCGGCCAGGGAACTCCCTCCCTCCCTGGGCACAGCCTCATTTCTGTCCCCTGCCCTCGGTGTGTTCCTCTAATACGATGCCAGAGTGTAACCCTAGTACCCCGACGACTCGTCCAGAAATACACGCCCTCAGATGTTTTATTGATGCCTTTCAAACGCCTCAGTTTTAACCGGGAGAACAAACAAACGGAAAACGCTCGGGTTCACAATGTCTCACCCAAAAGCTCAAGAGACACCATAGAAGGAACAGTGAAAAAAGCCACAAAAACAAGCCTGAATCCAAAAAAGACCCCGTGGCTGTTTGGAACTGTCTCCCCGCGGTGAGAGCACCAGGTTTTTAAACAGCGTCTGAAAGGGTTCCAAGAGCACGAAGCTCAGCTTTTTCCAAACACAGCTTCGAGGGCCCCTCCCGGCCGACCGCACCGACGCTCCGCCCTCCTCGCGGGAACGGCCTTCTCCTCACAGCCGCCCGCTGTCCCCTGCCTTTCAGAACAGTTTCCCTTTTATCTAAATCTTCGAGCCTTTGACCCTGCGACACACCCTTCCTTTCGGGACCGGAGTGGTCCAGACGGAGCCGCTGCCCTGACCAGGCACGGGACTCTGACCTCCGCCTCGTGGAACGACAAGGCTCAGGGGACGTAACAGGTGCAAGGTGCCTGGCTCGGGGTTTCCACCAATGAGGGTCATTTTTTTTTTTTTTTTTTTTTTTTTTTTTATTTTTCTGAAGCTGGAAACGGGGAGACAGTCAGACAGACTCCCGCATGCGCCCGACCGGGATCCACCCGGCACGCCCACCAGGGAGCGATGCTCTGCCCCTCTGGGGCGTCGCTCTGTTGCAACCAGAGCCATTCTAGTGCCTGAGGCAGAGGCCACAGAGCCATCCTCAGCACCCGGGCCAACTTTGCTCCAATGGAGCCTCGGCTGCAGGAGGGGAAGAGAGAGACAGAGAGGAAGGAGAGGGGGAGGGGTGGAGAAGCAGATGGGTGCTTCTCCTGTGTGCCCTGGCCGGGAATCGAACCTGGGACCCCTGCACGCCAGGCCGACGCTCTGCCACTGAGCCGATGGCCAGGGCTGAGGATCCTTGTTCTCGTAGTCAGCTGCCCTGTCCTCTCCTTCCTTCCTTGTGTCCAGTTCCCTAGGACAACTTTCCAAACCTTTAGGACATAAAATTCTTTGCCAACAACCCCGTCCTCACATGTTAGAGCTACAAGTAGATATTAATCCAATCCCCGGATTTTCCAGAAAGAAATGGGGGGCCGGGCGGAGGTGAGGGCGGCACCTGCAGCACCCAGGCCAGGTCTCCGCCTCCTTCGGCCCTGCCGACCCCTGGCCCGGGCTGCGTCACGCGTCTGGTTGTTCCCGAGCCTCGAAACCTCCCTCCCCGACGAGGTCAGCAGCTCCCTCGGGCATGTCCTAGCTCACGTGTCACGGGGGAGTGGGCATGGGGGAGGGGTGCAGGGGAACAGGGGTCCTCCGGGGCAGGTGGGCCCCTCTGCACTAGCTGTGGGAGGGGGTGTAACCTCCCCATTCTGAAACCCGGCTGCATGGTCAGGGCATCTGGCTCAGACTTCTCGAGCAGCCGCCGCCTCCCGGGAGGAGGTGTTTGAGCGCTGGGGCCACGGAGTCGAGCAGTCCTGAGCGATGATGGGGACCGCCATCACGGGGCCTCGTGACATCACCAGTTCCCTCTGGGGCTGCGGGCACCGATATGGACACATCCTTGCACAACCACGGTGAACGTGCAACCTCAGTGCACCCAAGTCCAGCCAAATCGAGCCAGTGGCCTCGGAGCAGACAAGTAAGTCATGTGCGTGTAAAGCTGTAGTCTGCACAGTCCCGTTTATACATATAACTTATGTAAGTACTTATACGTAATGTATAAGTATTGTCGTATAGACATTAAGTTATTTAGGACATTATTACCCTCTCCTTGTCTGTCTGTAGTTAACGGGCCACCAGGGCGGGCGGTCCCTGTCTGTCTGTCTGTCTGTAGTTAACGGGTCACCAGGGCGGGCGGTCCCTGTCTGTCTGTCTGTCCGTAGTTAACGGGCCACCGGGGCGGGCAGTCCCCGTCTGTCTGTCTGTCTGTAGTTAAGAGGCCACCGGGGCGGGCGGTCCCTGTCTGTCTGTCTGTCTGTAGTTAACGGGCCACCGGGGCGGGCAGTCCCTGTCTGTCTGTCTGTCTGTCTGTAGTTAAGAGGCCACCGGGGCGGGCGGTCCCTGTCTGTCTGTCTGTAGTTAACGGGCCACCGGGGTGGGCGGTCCCTGTCTGTCTGTCTGTCTGTAGTTAACGGGCCACCGGGGCGGGCGGTCCCTGTCTGTCTGTCTGTCTGTCTGTAGTTAAGAGGCCACCGGGGCGGGCGGTCCCCGTCTGTCTGTAGTTAACGGGCCACCGGGGCGGGCGGTCCCTGTCTGTCTGTCTGTCCGTAGTTAACGGGCCACCGGGGCAGGCAGTCCCCGTCTGTCTGTCTGTCCGTAGTTAACGGGCCACCGGGGCGGGCGGTCCCTGTCTGTCTGTCTGTCTGTAGTTAACGGGTCACCGGGGCAGGCAGTCCCCGTCTGTCTGTCTGTCTGTAGTTAACGGGCCACCGGGGCGGGCGGTCCCTGTCTGTCTGTCTGTCTGTAGTTAACGGGCCACCGGGGCGGGCGGTCCCCGTCTGTCTGTCTGTCTGTAGTTAAGAGGCCACCGGGGCGGGCAGTCCCTGTCTGTCTGTCTGTAGTTAACGGGCCACCGGGGCGGGCGGTCCCTGTCCGTCTGTCTGTCTGTAGTTAAGAGGCCACCGGGGCGGGCAGTCCCTGTCTGTCTGTCTGTAGTTAACGGGCCACCGGGGCGGGCAGTCCCTGTCTGTCTGTCTGTCTGTAGTTAACGGGCCACCGGGGCGGGCAGTCCCTGTCTGTCTGTCTGTCTGTCTGTAGTTAAGAGGCCACCGGGGCGGGCAGTCCCTGTCTGTCTGTCTGTCTGTCTGTAGTTAAGAGGCCACCGGGGCGGGCGGTCCCTGTCTGTCTGTCTGTAGTTAACGGGCCACCGGGGCGGGCGGTCCCTGTCCGTCTGTCTGTCTGTAGTTAAGAGGCCACCGGGGCGGGCAGTCCCTGTCTGTCTGTCTGTAGTTAACGGGCCACCGGGGCGGGCAGTCCCTGTCTGTCTGTCTGTCTGTAGTTAACGGGCCACCGGGGCGGGCAGTCCCTGTCTGTCTGTCTGTCTGTCTGTAGTTAAGAGGCCACCGGGGCGGGCGGTCCCTGTCTGTCTGTCTGTAGTTAACGGGCCACCGGGGTGGGCGGTCCCTGTCTGTCTGTCTGTCTGTAGTTAACGGGCCACCGGGGCGGGCAGTCCCTGTCTGTCTGTCTGTAGTTAACGGGCCACCGGGGTGGGCGGTCCCTGTCTGTCTGTCTGTCTGTCTGTAGTTAAGAGGCCACCGGGGCGGGCGGTCCCTGTCTGTCTGTCTGTAGTTAACGGGCCACCGGGGCGGGCAGTCCCTGTCTGTCTGTCTGTCTGTAGTTAACGGGCCACCGGGGCGGGCGGTCCCTGTCTGTCTGTCTGTCTGTAGTTAACGGGTCACCGGGGCGGGCGGTCCCTGTCTGTCTGTCTGTAGTTAACGGGCCACCGGGGCGGGCGGTCCCTGTCTGTCTGTCTGTCTGTAGTTAACGGGCCACCGGGGCGGGCAGTCCCTGTCTGTCTGTAGTTAACAGGCTGACCGCTTTAACAAGAACTCAGAGGACCACACCGGCCAGCACAGCCGGAGGTCAGCTGCCCAACGAGCAGATGGATGTCAGATGAAAAAACACATATCAATGGCCCTAAACTCGCCGGAACCAGGACAGCAGCCAGATTCTCCGAGGCTGATTTTATTTATAGACTGGAGCCAGAAGGACTCGACCCCGCCGTAGACTTTTGGAAACAGAACGGACGTGTGAGCCAAGGCTGACCGTGTCGCAACTCGGGGCCCTGCTCTCTCAGCAGATTCACTGGAGTGAGGAGGTCTGTGAACAAGAAGGGCTACCACATGAAGAAACGACTTGAATTCTGCTGATTTTTAAAAAACATAACCCAAAACGTCCCAGTGGAAAAAAAGACAAACACGTTATCTCGATGAGTAAAATAGTTTTGAAAACTCTCTGACACCTGAACGTGGAGAGTCCGTGGAATGTGGAGGGGGTCTGGCCAGGACAGGGGGCGGGGGCGGGGGGCAGTGAAGAACAGTAACCGTGACCACAAGGGGACCTCAGCCGGGTCGGGCCGGGCCTTGGGCTCAGGCTGAGCCTGAATGCGGACCAGAGTGCCCATGACCGTGAAGAGGGGAAGTCAGATGCGTGGCAGATACTTGAAGGCCGTCTCCTGTCAGAGGAGGGATGGATAAGGTCATGAGGAAAGCTCCTTCTCACTCAAATTCCTGAGAATGAAGATTTAATTGGGCTCCTGTTGCCTGACTCAGTCATGATGGTGCTTAGGACAGCATCAGTGACAGAAGAAAAGAATACTCAAAAACAAGGACTTTTTAAAGTGCTCATTTCCGGAGACATTGTCAAAGATTTTTTTTTTTTAAGTGAGAGGAGGGAGATAGAGAGACAGGCTCCCACATGAGCCCTGACTGGGATCTAGCCGACCACCCCTGTCTGGGGCCGGTGCTCAAATCAACCAAGCTATTTTTAGCACCTGATGCTGATGCTCAAACCAACTGAGCTATTCTCAGAGCCCAGGGCCACACTGGAACCAATCAAGCCACTGGCTGTGGGAGGGGAAATGAGAGGGAAGGGGAGGGGGAGGGGAAGAGAAGCAGATGGCTGCTTCTCCTGTGTGCCCTGACCAAGGACTGTACCCGGGACTTCCAAATGCTGGGGCCGATGCTCTGTCCACGGAGCCAACCGGCCAGGGCCAAAAAAAGAATTTTTTAAACACAACTATAACAATCGCCTTGGCATATTCATAAAAAAAAAAAGTAATAATAATAATGAAGTCATTAATCACTAACTGAAACTACTTTAAAAGGAGTTGCTAAAAGTTTATGATATGTAACCACGATCAGAGGGACTCCATGGACAGTTGTGGGAAAGAGAATGAGACACAGTCGAAAAATGTGAAAACATCCCAGCAGCCGCCAACCTCGGTGGCCCGGGACTTCCGTGTGAAACTCAGAATGACCAATACTCACCAGAAGTTGAGCGTTTCAGACGCCTTCTGCATTCCTTCTGCAGTGATCAGAACAGGCCAGCGTGGGGAGGAGCAGCGTAGAGCAAACACCCACGGAGACCCCAGCCCTCACCCGGCGCCCTGAGCACTTGGCCAACCTTGTTTTAGAAACACCCCTGCCCAGCCCACCTCCCGTTCCTCCCCCGTGTTTTAAACTGACTATCAGACAATATCTGACGGAGCGAAATTCAGCTTTGAATACACCGTGTAACTGTGTGCACTCCACGTAATGAAAATACTTGAACTCCGCTTAGTTCTGACAGTTCATTAAGCGGTTTCCCAAACATGTGGAAGTGACCCCCGCTTGACAGGGAAATGAGACATCTGTGTGAGTTCAGGGACGGTCCCGTGATTTAGCATGCGGTATCAGACGTGACCCGGACACGCTCCGTGGGCCGGGTCACGTGTCAGGGAGGGGGAAGAGAGCCTGTGGCAGGCAGAGTCCCGCTGGTCACTGCCATTGTCCCCAGACTCCGGCAGAACCTCCGGTGTCCACACCTGGAATGTCATGACGACATTTCTGTGGTGAGTGGATTCCCAGCTGGGGCGGGAGGCATTGTTTCCACCGGTGCCCCTGAGGGGCTGGCTTCCGGACGGTGGGCTGTTCAATAGATCAGAGCTCTGCTCCCAGGCCAGGAGGGGGGCCGGGTGGCAGGTCAGGAAGTCAGAGAACACAGGCCAACTTTTCTTTACCAGCAGGGAGGTCTGCTTCCCCGGTAAACAGGAGAAACCCTCGACTTTGCACATCAAATATGCAGATACAAGAGATCACACACAGCCCTGGCCATTGGCTCAGTGGTAGAGCGTCAGCCCAGTGTGTGGAAGTCCCTGGTTCGATTCCCGGCCAGGGCACACTGGAGACACACCCATCTGCTTCTTCCTCCGCCCCCTCTCCTTCCTCTCTGTCTTTCTCTTCCCCTCCCACAGCCAAGGCTCCATTGGAGCAGAGTTAGCCCAGGCGCTGAGGATGGCTCCATGGCCTCTGCCTCAGGCACTAGAATGGCTCCAGTTGCAACAGAGCAACGCCCCAGATGGGCAGAACATGGTCCCCTGGTGGGCATGCTGGGTGGATCCCAGTCAGGCACATGGAGGAGTCTGTCTGCCTCACTCCCCACTTCTCACTTCAGAAAAATACAAAAAAAAAAGAAACCACCCACGCTGCTCTGTGAAGCGCCAAGCCCACCCCACAGGGCGGGAAGCGCTGAGCTGAACCCGGGCCGTGTTTCACGTCACCTTCTCACAGGCCACGCGCCCCCTATTTTCTCAGCCACGGCCCCAAAGCAGACTGTTCCTGTGCCCTGGGTGAGGGGCCCCTTTCTGGAGGGAGAGGCCATCCATCGGCCGGACCAGGAACGACTGGTCAGCAGACCCTCAGGAACGTGGCTGCCGCGTGGCCAGGAGAGCGAGACCAGTGGTGGTGGGGCCGGCTGCCCAAGGCGACAGTTCCGTCCCCACTGGAACACCATGCCCTTCTGTCTAATCAACCTGATGTCTCTGTCCGCTTGAACTTTTACTAAGATCTTTCCCTGCCGCCAAACACCATTTCATTGGCACCTGGACGTTCCTCACTCATTTTTCGTCTTAAAAGGAGAGATCATGGATCAAGACAACCAGAGTTGGTTGACAGGGTGGTGGCATCCCAGCCCGGGTTTGGGACGTCCGTGTGAGGACCGTGGTTCTGAAAACCACAGCTGGACTCAGCCTCCGGGCCCCAAACCTGCGGGATGAAGCTTCTCCCACACACGTGAGCTCGGGCGAAACAGGGCGTGGAAGTCCCAGGCGTGGCCGTTGTCACGTGGAGACGACGGAGGCGTGCAGGCGTCGAGGACTCCTGCGGGGACAGAGAGGAGCTGGAACGAACCGGGTGGCGCTCTCAGGTCACTTGGCTCCTTGGCCCTGTGGTGCATCTGGACTTTAGGGACAGGACAGGGAGGAGGACCATGAGGACGTGAATTCTGTCACAAGTATCTGGCGAGGGGACGGACAGGAAGAGATTGTTAACTTTCAAATTCTATTTCCCTCTTTCATTCACGTCCTGGAGCCCCTGAGGGTTTGACGCCAGAGATCTGGCCCGGCAGGACCTGCCTCACCCCTCCGACGTGAACCCTCGAACTGCCCTCGGGGGAGAAGCGCAACACGGTCCCCGGTCCCCATGGAGCCCGCGCCTCGCGCCAGCCCTGGACGGGGAGGCTCCCCGGCTCACGGGGTCGGAAGCCCACGAGCTCCCCGGACCCGCAGGTCACCAGGACGAGAGCCTCCTTCTGACCAAGCTCCCGACTGCGCCGACCCCCAGGTCACCGGGACGAGAGCCTCCTTCTGACCAAGCTCCCGACTGCGCCGACCCCCAGGTCACCGGGACGAGAGCCTCCTTCTGACCAAGCTCCCGACTGCGCCGACCCCCAGGTCACCGGGACGAGAGCCTCCTTCTGACCAAGCTCCCGACTGCGCCGCTCTGGGGCCTGCGCACCCAGGTCTCGCCTGCGCCAGGGATGGCGTGCAGACTGCGAGCTGGCGTGGTCTGAAAGCGACCGGGCACAAAGCGGCCGCCGAGAAGGGCCAGGGATGGGGTGGGAACATCCACTCCGGATGTGAGACTTTTCAGAAGAATGACCAGAAGGGCAAGCCAAGGAGAAAGCGCCCGCCGGTCAGCGGGAGGAGGAGGAACAAACACGCTGATCGTCTGTGGGCAGCCAGCAAGGCGACTCCGTGCGGAGCTGTGGGGAGGGGCCTCCCTGGCAGGCCCCGGGCCCTGGGTCTGTCTGTCTGTGACCTGCTCCAGGGCCACCCCGGCCAGGAGCAGCCGGGCCCTGGTCTGTCTGTCTGTGACCTGCTCCAGGGCCACCCCGGCCAGGAGCAGCCGGGCCCTGGTCTGTCTGTCTGTGACCTGCTCCAGGGCCACCCCGGCCAGGAGCAGCCGGGCCCTGGTCTGTCTGTCTGTGACCTGCTCCAGGGCCACCCCGGCCAGGAGCAGCCGGGCCCTGGGTCTGTCTGTGACCTGCTCCAGGGCCACCCCGGCCAGGAGCAGCCGGGCCCTGGGTCTGTCTGTGACTCGCTCCAGGGCCACCCCGGCCAGGAGAAGCCGGGCCCTGGGTCTGTCTGTCTGTGACCTGCTCCAGGGCCACCCCAGCCAGGAGCAGCTGGGCCCTGGGTCTGTCTGTGACCTGCTCCAGGGCCACCCCGGCCAGGAGCAGCCGGGCCCTGGGTCTGTCTGTCTGTGACCTGCTCCAGGGCCACCCCGGCCAGGAGCAGCCGGGCCCTGGGTCTGTCTGTCTGTGACCTGCTCCAGGGCCACCCCAGCCAGGAGCAGCCGGGCCCTGGGTCTGTCTGTCTGTGACCTGCTCCAGGGCCACCCCGGCCAGGAGCAGCCGGGCCCTGGGTCTGTCTGTGACCTGCTCCAGGGCCACCCCGGCCAGGAGCAGCCGGGCCCTGGGTCTGTCTGTCTGTGACCTGCTCCAGGGCCACCCCAGCCAGGAGCAGCCGGGCCCTGGGTCTGTCTGTGACCTGCTCCAGGGCCACCCCGGCCAGGAGCAGCCGGGCCCTGGGTCTGTCTGTCTGTGACCCGCTCCAGGGCCACCCCGGCCAGGAGCAGCTGGGCGCTCCCACCCCAAGGCCCTCAGAGTCCAGGTGACCCACGGGCATGGTCCAGTCTGAAAGGCACTGCTCTGAGGGCCTGCTCATCAAAGCCACTTCTTCCCATTAATTCATTATTGAAAACATGCCTGTCAGACCCCTCTTCCACGCCAGGCACCGGCCCAGCTGCGCTGGACGCAGCGGTGAGCACACCCCGCACAGCGCGGCCTGTGGTGGGAGGAGCTGAGCGAGGGGCAGGGGCCCAGCTGACATGACAGCGAGGGCGCGGGGGAGTCTCCCACTGGTTTGCACGTATTTCGTAGCAGCAGCTCCAGTCTTACATTAGAGGGAAGTGGTCAGAGGGCACTGCAGGCCGTGTCCCTCAGGGGAGCATGGGGCCCGCTGGGTGCTGACTGTCCCCGTCCCGTGGGCCCCACCTCCACGCTCACGGGGTCCCGTCTCTGACATTACCACGCAGACGGCGGGGACCTCCTGCGTGCCCGGCGGCCGGTGACCAGGAAGGCTGCGTGTCTGCACTCACAGGACGTACAGTCAGGAGCGGCCACGTGGGAGTGGTGACAGGTGTGGTGTGACCGAGCCCACTGTGGACGAGCAGAGGGGAAGGCGGAAATCCTGAGGCTCTGCCACCTGACGATACCGGACCGCACCACCCAACGTGAGCACCGGTCCTGCCGAGTCCGCCGGGACCCCCCACCCTCGGTTCTGACCCCAACGGCTCCCGGGGGGAGATGCTTCTCCCCCTTCTAACCCTGCCCGGCTGCCGGTCTCCACTGCCAGTCCCCAGGGTCCCCCCACAGCCCTCCTGTCCTCTCCCAGTGGGGGCCCCTGGTCTCGCGGCTCCGAAGCCCCCCCCGCAAGGCGGGAGCTCAGCCCAGCAGCCAATCTGAGCAGGTGCGCAGACACCTGCTGGCCCCTGGCCTACCTTCCCGTACGGTCTGGTGTCCCACTCCCGCTCACCCAGGGGGCCTGCATGGCTCCCCCTCCTCTTCACTTTCTCACGTGTCCCACTGGTGTCCCGCTCTGGACACTGGTCACTCCAGAGGGACCGGTCACTCTGGGCGGGGCCCCCAGGGGGCCTGCAAGGCTCCCCCTCCTCTTCACTTTCTCACGTGTCCCACAGGTGTCCCACTCTGGACACTGGTCACTGGTCACTCCAGAGGGACTGGTCACTCTGGGCGGGGCCCCCCAGGGGGCCTGCATGGCTCCCCCTCCTCTTCACTTTCTCACGTGTCCCACAGGTGTCCCGCTCTGGACACTGGTCACTGGTCACTCCAGAGGGACCGGTCACTCTGGGCGGGGCCCCCCCGGGGGCCTGCATGGCTCCCCCTTCCTCTTCACTTTCTCACGTGTCCCACTGGTGTCTCGCGTTGCCAGCGACACATCTGAACACAGAGCCCACTCCTCCGAGCCGTCCCTCTGCTGAACAGCGTGAACAGGTGAACACGGAACAACACGGGTGACCAGGAGGGCGCGGGTCCTCGGAGACTTCACACGGTGTCCACGGGCTGGGGGGTTTGGGACAGTCTCCACACCCACTTCCTCATGACTGATTTTCAAGGGTCAGGTCGTGATACTTAACAGACATCAAGAGCACCAACAGAGCGCCCCCGGCCCCCCACGACGCCTCCCTTTTCTCCTCCAGATGCACCGAGCACGTTCCATTCTGCTCCCAGGACAGACGCTGGTTTCTGGGTCTGTTCCCACGGAAACAAGCTGGGGCGGGGGCGGGCGGGGCATTTTTACAGCCGTACAAGGAACCTAGTCTCTCCTTCTGTTCTTGTTCGATTCAATTCAAGATTTACTTTTAAAAATTCCAAGCTGAAGCTGGGACCCGTCACTGATTTAGATTTAGGCCACTGGCACCTGTAGCCGCTGCACAAGCTTCAGAAGACCAGGAGGAAATAAGGCTTGATCCATGGAAGACGTGAACTTGGTTGCGTACCTGAGGCACCGTGACGCATGCGTCAGGGAAACCTGTCCCCCGGGACACCCAGCCCCTCGCCTGCGATGTGTCACTCAGACTCGGTCCCGCCCTCAGGGCCTGCGGGAGCACCCTCTCCTGTCCAGAGGGAGCCGGCAGAAGCGCAGGGACGTCCCCCGGAGCCCAACCTTGCCGCCCGCACAGCCCGTGCTGGGCTCCGGCGGCCCCCAATGCGCAGCTTCCACGCCTGGGGGGGGGGCTACCTTCCGCCAACCAGTGTCCTCCCTCGAAAAGGAGCATCGTTTTCTCAGAAAGGCTGCCTACCCCCTCCACACCCCGAATTGGGTCAGACTGCCCTGCACACCTTCTCGATCCAAAGTTAGTCGCTAATGATGTTCACAGAAGAGTGTCTTCCCAGACCTGCTCCGGGGACCCGGAACCACGGTGGCCCCAGGGACAGACGGAGTGGGCATCATAAATTATACGTGTGGAGTCAGCTCACTGCCTTTCACGTCTGCTTTGAAGTTGCCCACGGCCTCCGGGGTCGCACGCCCTCTCAGGACGCGTGGGGACGGTTCCGGACGGGAGCCCGGTGCTCTGCACGCACTGCCCGCTGCTCGGCACGCGCTGCCTGGTGCTCTGCACGCGCTGCCTGGTGCTCTGCACGCACTGCCCCCTGGCAGCCCTTCCACGCGGGCTCCGCCGCGGCCCAGCGTCACCCTCTGCGTGTGGCCGAGTCCTCGAGGCCAGCGTCCACGCGCCGCTGCCGCGTGGGGCAGGAGGCGGCCACGGCGGGCTGGAACGCACCTTCTCACGAAGGGCCACGCAGCAGTGGGCCTCAGGACGACACTGAGTCTGCACAGACAGTCTCCCCAAACCCCAGCTCCTCCTCGGGTCGGAGTGAGCGCTCAGCACCGGCCCGTGAGCTCCTGGTCCCACCAGGCAGACCTCCACGGTGCCTGCAGCCCCGAGACACCCTCCCCTCCCCAGAGAACTTCCCGGAACCCAGCCCCCGTCCAGCACTCAGCGCGGAGGCCGTGCAGGACCCGCGGACGAGGAACGGGGAAGCCCCGGTGCTGAGGGCCGAGCGGCCCCGAGCTCCCACCCGCCACTGCCCTCACCCACGTCCACACCCAAACGCCCCTGGGCGCGCCGGCTGGCCCTCGCTCTACTGCACCTCCCACCAGGACCTCCCGTCCCCACGGGCACGCTTCAGAATTCCGAGTGGTGCTGCGGGAAGAGTGGGACCGAGGACGGTGTCGATGACCACGGGACCCCTGGTGTGCAAAGCGGAAGCCGTGACACCCATGGCCACGTGTCTGAGGCCACTGTCCAAGTGGCCGGAGTCTCATTCAGTCTGTCCCAGTGGGACAAAGGCCCCTCCCACAGGGTGACGCAGCAGTGACACTCGGCTCACGTTTAATGAGGGGACAGGGAGCAGGCGATGGGGGAAGGGAACGTCATCAAAGGACCAGCAGATATACTTAAATACATACAAAGTTTATTAAAAATAGGTTCCCAATGAAACACAGTAGAAATGGCGAACTACAGCAGTTTTGATGCTTTTCCGTAGTGACGCACATTACGAAAAGCTCTTCCACACCCATCACCTCGGGCCCACCATCCGAGGACAGCGAAGCCCCTTGCCCATGAGCCCGACACCCCCATAAAAATCACCCGTGTGCAGATATTTACATGTGTCTGCACGTACGCGGGCGTCCTGGTCTTCTCTATATATTAACAACAGTTATTAACAATAGTAGCTCACCTGCGTCACTCTCTGGGAAGAAGGGGGTTTCACCCCATCAGGCGGCCCGTGTTCTCGAGGTCTCTGGGAGAGGCTGCGGCCCCCACACTTGGGAGCGAACGCCCAGACCTGCTTCACGCTCCACAGCCAGGGCTGGTAGAGGCACGCTTCCAAGTAAGGACCCAGACCACGTCCACTCGCACTGGAATGATGCTCCCACAGCTCCTCTCAGGGACCCCTCAGGCTAGAAGCCCCTTTCTCGTCTACGTGAAAGTCGCACACTCTCCTCAACACACAGCGTTGTGAGAACAGTGTGGTGCAGAATGACCCTCTAGCCCCGAATCAGGGCTTTGTCAGATAGAAAATCTCATAATCACAGAGTGATTTATCTTATTTTAACATCACACAGTATAAAACAAAGTGAGGTCCGTCTCCCAACACCTGCCACATCCTCATAGATGAAGAAACGACAGTGTAACTAATAATTCAACCAATGAAAATTAAATAATTCTATTAGGGCGTAAAAAAATAGCCTGAACAACAGCAGGAGCCATTCTTACGAGTTTCAATCACGGACGCGGAGGTGCGTGAGCCTCCCCTTCCCTCCCCCCGGCGGCGGCGTGGCCTGGGGCCCCGTCTCTGTCAGGGTTCGCGCTCCTGAGAGCACAGGGCTCAAGCCGCCCCTTCGCCTCCCGCCCCTCGGACACGGTGCTCCTGGTCACGGCAACACCATGCTGCCAACGACAACCTGACATCTCTGGAAGACGTGGTTAACTTTCTCGGGTCAACCGCCACCTTCAACACTGCCGATGACTTCCTATAACAACAATCTGGTTATATTATAAAAATAAAGTCTCCTAAACTTAAAGCCTCAGACTTTCCTGTTGAAACCGTTTCTCAGCCGAGCACGCAGCACTGACCGGGAGGGCACGCGCCTGTGACGGCCGAGCAGGACGCAGTTCCCGTGCGCGTCACCGCAGCTCCGGGTGCTTCGGGCCACACGCGGGACGGCACGTGGTGACCCCACCAGCTGTGTCCACACGGCCGCAGCAGGTCCGCCTGCCCTGCCCCCCTCACAGCCCCTGCTGGCCACTAAGCAGTGCAAACGAGAGTCGGGGTAGCTTGAGCCATTCTCTGAGCAGAAGTCAGGTTTCTGGAGAGGAAGGGAACAGGACTTCCTCGTGCTCCGTAGGATGCGGGGAGACACCGCCGTGTCCTCCGCCCCTGCGTCCTGTCCCGACTCCAACTCAGAAACCAAGACGGCCTTCACGGGGCCCCACCCCGGGAGCCAGAGGGTCAGATGGTGCACGATGCTCTCTCGGTAGAACAGAACAGTCTCTGAAACCGGAGCGTCTGAGTCCCCAGCACTTCAGGGCAGAGCGAGGGTCCGCTCAGGCCCGCTCCCAGCCGTCCTCTCACTTGGTGTTCAGCTCGTTCTCCAGCTCCGTCAGCTTGCGGGAGGCTTTGACTTTGTCGGACACGTCGCGACCTTGCGAGAAGAGACGCTGGCGCTCTCGGAACGTCAGGTTCTCGGGGGCCCCCGCGCCCCCGGGGAGGTCAGCCTCGTGGCTGCACGAGAGGGAAGCACAGGCCACGGTCAGGGAGGAGGGGTCCTCGGCAGGCCGCCGAGTCCACCCGAGGGGGCCACGCAGGAAGGGGGTTCGTAGCGAGACTCGGTCTTGGTTAAATCTCACCATCACCTTTCCTCCCACTGAAGCCACTGGGACTGTGCTTAATCCCAGGTGGAAAAAGGGCAAAATACTCTCCTTCCTAAAAATGCTAACTTTCTCTGTAACACCCAACTCTCAAAACCCTTTCAGAAACCTCACTGTTAGCAAGCAGGGGTTCCAACACTTAGAAGTACAGCTTTTGATTTGTTTTTAGTGAGAAGAGGGTGAGGAGGAGGGTTTAGGGCAGGGGTCTCAAACTCGCGGCCCGCCGAACAATTTTGTGCGGCCCGCAGACTAATCCACAAAGTTCAAAATATTTTGGATAAAATGAAGTAAGCCCGTGGATTAGTCTGCGGGCCGCGAGTTTGAGACCGCTGGTTTAGGGTTTAGGGTTAGGAAACCAACTGGCTGGCACAAAAGCAAACACATGCAATACCTTTTTGACAGTTTCTCTCTCGGGTCCCGATGGGCATCGTGGGCACCAGGAAGTGTCCCAGAAGATCCCGTGAAAGAGTTTGGTCCTTTTCCATAAAAGAAAAAGGAAAGTTAGAGTTCCTGCATTATTCCTAAAACTTGACAAATAAAAAAGATGCAACGCCCACAGAAGAACACCACCTTTTAATCACTTAAGAGAAGGAAGGAAAAGCTCTTGCAATCAGATAAAAGCTCCGCCAGTCTGAAACTGCCACCGCTTCGTGGCCTGGAATCCAATCACTCCCTCCCAGGGGCTGCGTCCTGGCCTCCCGCTCGTCAGTATCGGAGAGGAGACGGCGGAGGCTTCAGGTAGCGAGAGCCAAAATGTTCTAATCAGGTAAAATTCACAAGTATCATACATTTTTTAAGGAAAACCCACAGAAGACTGACTTCAGTGGGGACAGAACAAAGCTTTCCAGACACCTGACACTAAAAGTTTTCTGCCAGGTCACCGAGGGCGTGGAGCCCGCAGACTGAGGTAACCCACACGACTGGTATTCCTCGTTTCAGGGCGGATACTAAGACTTTTATTTTCCAAAATAAATGGCTGTAATTATTAAAAAAAAAAAAGCTTTTTAAGCAAAGGAGCTACCCAAGACCCCTGGCACTGACGCTGGTGCCCAGAGATCACTCAGTGCCCCACAGCACGGGGCGGCATGGTCTAGGACCCCATCGCCCGCCTATCTGCCCCCCGGGCTGCGGAGGACCCAGACAGAGGCCGGGCAGGAGGTTCCAAGTGCACCCAAATAAGTTCACCTCGCCCCTCATGACACGTTTAAGAACGTTAAAATCACGCTGACACCATTCTGTTCGTTGTAACCTCCGCTGACGGCACAGGTGAGCGAGTGCTCGGCCGGTCAGCCCGTGGACTGACTGCGGATTGGATGACAGGCCACAGCTCCCACAGCGGTCCACCCGGGAGCTGCCCCCCCAGACCGCTGCTCAGGGCGGGCCACCCACTCACAGGAAGCCAACCTCAGCCAAGACTCAAAAGACCACCGGGAAGCCACGCCCCCAGCCAACGCCGACGCACGCAGGCCTGCAGGCATGTTTGTTACCTGCGTGGGAGAATGGCTTCCAATTTAACTCTCAATTATTTCTCATTTTGTTTTTAAAAAGGTTTTATCTTTTGAGCTTTGTCTTAAGAATGGTACTTGTTTCTTCCACTGGTAAAAATCAATTTTTCGAAATTTTCAGTTAATCAGAACATCGAATAGTTTTAGCCAATTCACGTGGATGCTGCCTGCATCACTGTTCTCAGCCCCAGTGGAAGAAACAGGCCCAGCGCCAACCGCACGTCCCCAGAGCTCACAACAGGGCCGCTGACGGGCGCGGGCGAGTGGGGGACAGGGGACAGGGGGCAGGGGACAGGGCTGCACCTGGCCCCGCCTGCGCCTGAGGGCGGAGCCCGCCCTGCGGGTCTCGGGTGTGGCAGAGACGGCACAGCAGTGAGGGCCAGCGTCCGCTCTGTCCCCAGCCGCGTGTCATCTGTGTCACAGCGTCTACACAGTAGCGAGACCAGCCGCCGTTGGCTGTGACGAGGCTGCTGGCTCTCACTGCAAACAGGAGCACTGTCCCGTCAGTAGTCCTCAAGATGCTGCGTTCCAGGCACTCACCACAGAAACTCGACAGAAAGATTAGACTTGGCTTCTGAGTGACTCAGCCTAGATATTATGTACTGGACCTTCCACACGGACGGACGCTGACTCGGGTGGACAGGCCCCAGCAAAACCACGCGTGACGGGGCAGTCACGGTCAGTGGTGCGCCTCCTCACCCTCTCGGGGGGCTGCTGAGCCCGCGCCCCGCCCCACGGAGCCCAGAAGACCTGCACTCACAGAGAGCAGAGCTGGGCGGAGCCCCGGGAGCGTCGGACGTCTGAGTCCGTATCTCTCAGTGCCGGCTCCACAGGGGTCACTGAGTACGGCCTGCGGCAGCCTGAGGCCCTGGCACAGGCCGGCGTCCCCTGGGACGGAATCCCAAGGCCGTGTGTGCCGGTCTGGCCAGCAGCCCCGTGGAGCGTGGGGAAGGGAAGGTGACAGGCTGGCCTGCTCTGTGGACAGGACTGTGGGTGACAGAGTGGGGGAGCCTGCGGGGACCTGGCAGGGGCAGCTGGCACTCTGCAGCACCCTCAGCTCAGCAAGTGCGGCAGCTGCTCGGGGTCCCTGCTGCACCACCACGGGGCACGCGGCCCAGCACACGACGCCCTCCCTACATGCAACCATGGAAACCTAGCAGGCACCGCAACACGGTGAGCGAGCGGAGACTTCTCTCCAGACCGGAATGTGGGCAAGGGCACCAAACGCAGCAGCGACTGGCAGAGGCGGAGCGGAGCCCGGACCTACGGGACTTCGCAGCTGAGGAGGGGGAGAGGGCCGACTGCGCTGGGCAGCGGGGCCAGAGGGTCCGTCACTGGGCGGCCAGAGCAGCTCTGCCCCCGGACAGCGGCCAGAGGGTCGTCACTGGGCGGCCAGAGCAGCTCTGCCCCCGGACAGCGGCCAGAGGGTCGTCACTGGGACGGCCAGAGCAGCTCTGCCCCCGGACAGCGGCCAGAGGGTCGTCACTGGGACGGTCAGAGCAGCTCTGCCCCCGGACAGCGGCCAGAGGGTCGTCACTGGGCGGCCAGAGCAGCTCTGCCCCCGGGGAGCGGCCAGAGGGTCCGTCACTGGGCGGCCAGAGCCGCTCTGCCCCCGGGGAGCGGCCAGAGGGTCCGTCACTGGGCGGCCAGAGCCGCTCTGCCCCCGGACAGCGACCAGAGGGTCGTCACTGGGACGGCCAGAGCAGCTCTGCCCCCGGACAGCGGCCAGAGGGTCGTCACTGGGACGGCCAGAGCAGCTCTGCCCCCGGACAGCGGCCAGAGGGTCGTCACTGGGACGGCCAGAGCAGCTCTGCCCCCGGGGAGCGGCCAGAGGGTCCGTCACTGGGACGGTCAGAGCAGCTCTGCCCCCGGGCAGCGGCCAGAGGGTCGTCACTGGGACGGCCAGAGCAGTTCTGCCCTGGGCAGCGGCCAGAGGGTCCGTCACTGGGACGGCCAGAGCAGTTCTGCCCTGGGCAGCGGCCAGAGGGTCCGTCACTGGGACGGCCAGAGCAGTTCTGCCCTGGGCAGCGGCCAGAGGGTCGTCACTGGGACGGTCAGAGCAGCTCTGCCCCCGGGGAGCGGCCAGAGGGTCCGTCACTGGGACGGCCAGAGCAGCTCTGCCCCCGGACAGCGGCCAGAGGGTCGTCACTGGGACGGCCAGAGCAGTTCTGCCCTGGGCAGCGGCCAGAGGGTCGTCACTGGGACGGCCAGAGCCGCTCTGCCCCGGGCAGCGGCCAGAGGGTCGTCACTGGGACGGTCAGAGCCGCTCTGCCCCGGGCAGCAGCCAGAGGGTCCGTCACTGGGACGGCCAGAGCCGCTCTGCCCCGGGCAGCGGCCAGAGGGTCGTCACTGGGACGGTCAGAGCAGCTCTGCCCCGGGCAGCGGCCAGAGGGTCCGTCACTGGGCGGCCAGAGCAGCTCTGCCCCCGGGGAGCGGCCAGAGGGTCCGTCACTGGGCGGCCAGAGCCGCTCTGCCCCCGGGGAGCGGCCAGAGGGTCCGTCACTGGGCGGCCAGAGCCGCTCTGCCCCCGGACAGCGGCCAGAGGGTCGTCACTGGGACGGCCAGAGCAGCTCTGCCCCCGGACAGCGGCCAGAGGGTCGTCACTGGGACGGCCAGAGCAGCTCTGCCCCCGGACAGCGGCCAGAGGGTCGTCACTGGGACGGCCAGAGCAGCTCTGCCCCCGGGGAGCGGCCAGAGGGTCCGTCACTGGGACGGTCAGAGCAGCTCTGCCCCCGGGCAGCGGCCAGAGGGTCGTCACTGGGACGGCCAGAGCAGTTCTGCCCTGGGCAGCGGCCAGAGGGTCCGTCACTGGGACGGTCAGAGCCGCTCTGCCCCGGGCAGCAGCCAGAGGGTCCGTCACTGGGACGGCCAGAGCCGCTCTGCCCCGGGCAGCGGCCAGAGGGTCGTCACTGGGACGGTCAGAGCAGCTCTGCCCCGGGCAGCGGCCAGAGGGTCCGTCACTGGGACGGCCAGAGCCGCTCTGCCCCGGGCAGCGGCCAGAGGGTCGTCACTGGGACGGTCAGAGCAGCTCTGCCCCGGGCAGCGGCCAGAGGGTCCGTCACTGGGACGGCCAGAGCCGCTCTGCCCCGGGCAGCGGCCAGAGGGTCCGTCACTGGGACGGCCAGAGCAGCTCTGCCCCCGGACAGCGGCCAGAGGGTCGTCACTGGGCGGCCAGAGCCGCTCTGCCCCCGGGCAGCGGCCAGAGGGTCGTCACTGGGACGGTCAGAGCAGCTCTGCCCCGGGCAGCGGCCAGAGGGTCCGTCACTGGGACGGCCAGAGCCGCTCTGCCCCGGGCAGCGGCCAGAGGGTCCGTCACTGGGACGGCCAGAGCAGCTCTGCCCCCGGACAGCGGCCAGAGGGTCGTCACTGGGCGGCCAGAGCCGCTCTGCCCCCGGGGAGCGGCCAGAGGGTCGTCACTGGGACGGTCAGAGCAGCTCTGCCCCGGGCAGCGGCCAGAGGGTCGTCACTGGGACGGCCAGAGCAGCTCTGCCCCCGGGGAGCGGCCAGAGGGTCCGTCACTGGGACGGTCAGAGCAGCTCTGCCCCCGGGCAGCGGCCAGAGGGTCGTCACTGGGACGGCCAGAGCAGTTCTGCCCTGGGCAGCGGCCAGAGGGTCCGTCACTGGGACGGCCAGAGCAGTTCTGCCCTGGGCAGCGGCCAGAGGGTCGTCACTGGGACGGTCAGAGCAGCTCTGCCCCCGGGGAGCGGCCAGAGGGTCCGTCACTGGGACGGCCAGAGCAGCTCTGCCCCCGGACAGCGGCCAGAGGGTCGTCACTGGGACGGCCAGAGCAGTTCTGCCCTGGGCAGCGGCCAGAGGGTCGTCACTGGGACGGCCAGAGCCGCTCTGCCCCGGGCAGCGGCCAGAGGGTCGTCACTGGGACGGTCAGAGCCGCTCTGCCCCGGGCAGCGGCCAGAGGGTCCGTCGCTGGGACGGTCAGAGCAGCTCTGCCCCCGGGGAGTGGGAGCTGCACACGCGGCCCAGGACGGAGCCCGATCAGACTCCCACGCGAGGTGGCCGCGACGGGCCCACTCCAGTGGAGGTGTGCGGACAGATGCCCAGGTCCAGTCAGGAGGGCAGGAGGGCTGGCTGGCAGCCCCACTCTGGACCTCTGCCTCTGGAGTGGCTGAGATGGTAGAAGCTGGCTGGTTTTGGAGGGGTGGCGGTTGGCCTGCTATGTGGACAGTACTGGGCACTGGCCGGGCTGGCTGGAATGAGGTGGAGAGAAAGATGCCATGGGACGCCGGGCGCAGCGGCTGGGGGGGGGGTGGCGCGGCTTAGGGGCGGCAGGAGGAAGGTGCCCGCGGGTCGTCCTCGCCCCGGGGAAGGGGTCCTGACCTGCTGGGTCGCAGTCCTCCTCCTCCTCCTCCTCGGTGTATGCGACCAGCTTGGCGGTGTACAGGGAGTCGGGGGACAGGGCCTGCGCCTGCAGGTAGGAGGCGGTGCGCTGCGGTGGGGGCGGCGGGGCCGGGGCGGGGGGCTCGTAGCCCCGGGGCAGCGGCGGCCGGCCCAGACCCGGCTCCTCGGGCTCCAGCAGCCGACGGTCGGCCTCCTCGTGCAGGCGGCGGCGCTCGGCCTCCAGGCGGCTGTAGTAGCCCTCCTCCTGTCGCCGCTGCGGGGGGAACGGACAAGAGCAAGAGGTCAGGCAAGGTCGGCGGGGCCCGGCGACCCCCGGCCTCGCAGGGCAGGAGAGTACGGCCTGCCCGCCGTCCCAGCACACAGACAACGGACAGGACAGTCGGAGTGCAGGGCCACTGGACAGACACGCAGACCCCCCGAAGCAGGCGTCTCGACACTCACGATGGAACACACTGTCATGGGACACGTGACAGAAAACTGCTGGAAGCACAGATGATCGACTCCCGGGAGCTTTCGGGCTCCCCACTTCCAAACGGTCCGTCCCGGACCCAGCAGACGTGACCCCTGTCCCCTCTCCTCCGTGTCTGTCAGGACGTTAACTCACCTGTGGCTGCTGAGCTCAAGGACAAAACCAAGCCCACACCAGGGTCCCCGGCCGCCCGCAGCGGGCCCGCCCCAGCCGAGCGCACGGCGACTGCAGAGGAGTGGTCCTTCCTCGACAAGGAGGACGAGATTAAGCCACCTGGTTTATTTCCAGTTAATCAGAGGGCGATTAACAGAACACCATCAACTGCAGAGACATTGCTCGTTTTCCCAAAGCAACCATCAGCAAACAGGCTTCCCCGAGTCTGACCCACAGTTCACGTCTTCGCCCCCCCGACAGTGAGGAGGCCCACAGACGGGACACAGACGCACGTCTTCTGATACACATCTGCGAAAGCCCCACTGGACAGTGTTAAATTATCTGAACATTAGGAAAGATTAACAGCACAATTTTGTTATTAAAGATTGACAGAAGTTTTAGAACACAAGAGAAAAGGCAGGAAGGAAGGAAGGAAGGGGATGAGGTCACACAGAATCAGTGGCCTTCGGAAGAACGACGTCCACACTACAGAATGGAGCTCATCGTAGTTCATGTTCACTCAACCGAGGAGACTAACGTCGGGACCTTGCTGGTGTCAGAATGAAGGTTTCAGTCCCCATCTGACGGTGTGTGCCTGTGCTTTCTCCCTGCTGCTCTAGACAGACAGACAGACACACACACACACACACAGCAAGTGGACACACAACGGACGGTGCCTCCCCTGCTGAGGGAGAGAGCTGCCTGTCCGGTCGTGGCCGGGGCCATCTCCCACACTGCCTCTCGCTCTGTGCTGGGCACCTGAAGGGAAAACTCGTCTTGTTTTCTGTGCAAAGCAGGTGTCCTCCTGGGCGTGGACTGAGACCGGGGAGCCCGGCACCCCCGCACAGCTGCTGGGGGTCGGAGCCCCAGCCGAGAACAGTGCAGGCCGCCCGTCCGTCTGGGGAGCAGCACAGCACCTCCACTAGGAGATCTGATCACTGGACCTGAGAAGGCTTTGTCTCCCCCTCGTTTTCTGTACAAAGCAACCCCACTGCTTCACTTCTGGACACTCTGTACAGAAGAGCAGGAGGGTGCTCAGCTCTCTGTACCCTGACCGTCCATCCCAGAGGCAGGTGCTGGCAGAGGCTCGCTGCCACGGCACAAGGGGGGCCCGCAGGTAGGGAAGGAGGAGCCCTGCCCTCTGCACACGGGCACTGGCCCCAGGTGTGGCCACACTGGAGCGCGGGGCATGCGCAGGGGCACAGCCTCGCACTCTGGCAGCTGCGTGGGCAGGGCTGGTGGGCACACCCTCCAGCCACCAAGGGCAGAGCACCAAACAGCACACAGAGCAGACCTCCAGGGGCTCGAGTTCTGAGTCTGATTTCCTTCGGAAGACCATCAGCTGTGACGTCATCAACCCCGTGGAGGACGCCAGGGCGCCTCGCCCGGGAAGAGAACGTCAGCGCTGCAGACAGCAGGGGACAGGGGACGGGGACAGGGACAGGGGACAGGGACAGGCTCTCAGGGCGGGGTCTAGGGGACGCACACAGGTCTGTGTCCTCACAGGCACTCCACGCACATGCGTCACACCACTGCTGTCCCTCCTATTTTCCGACTGTTACGCATCTTACGAGGCTGGGCCACTGTAACAGCTCCCACAGGTCCTTCCCCGGGGGCGGGGGGTGCTCTGTGAACACAGTTCACTGGATACCAAAGACGAAACTTTTAATAAAAGCTAGACTTCTCCCCATCAGGAGCTGTGGCTCGCGCGTGCCGCCTTCACAGAAGGGAAGTGACAGAGGAGGGCGGCCTGTCCCTCGGCCCGTGCCGGGCCGTGCTGGGCACAGGGTCGCACGGCTCCGTTCCCAGAACAGGCCAAATGCGTCCTCATGTTGAAAATCAGTCAAAGGAGGACTTGAATAAGAAAACCCACATACGGAAACAAGTAGTAACTCAGAACATCTACCTGGTTACACACTAGGTTAAATTTTCCTTGTTTCGTGGTTTTTTGATAAGCCATATGCATCTTTACCGTCAGCTAGAACAGAGTAACTTCAGCAAATAGTCTCTTTGAAACACTTAGCGCGTTTCTTGCCAACTGTCTGCCACGTTCCTGCTGAGTCTCAGGCTCAGGATCGAACTCCACAGAAACCAACCATCGTCCCTCCAGGGAGAGCTGGACGGTGTCCAGGAAGGACAGAGCGGGTGGCACCGGGCAGAGGCTCGGGCCGACCCGGCTGAGAGCAGGAGTCAGAGAGACACGCGGACAGTTCAGGAGAGAGGTAGGTGGGCCGGGCCAGGGCAGAGGCCGGGGGTCTGGCCCCGCCGCCCCGCACACCGTGAGGACACGGCGCCGTGAGGACACGGCCGCGCAGGCTCGCCCGCACGGGAGAACACGCCAGCGCCCGGCGCCCCTAGAGGACCATAACCTTTTCTTCTGCGTCCCGCTTGCCGCGCTCCTCCTCCTGCCGCAGCCGCCGCCCCTCCTGCCGGGCGCGCTCCTCCGCCTCCCGCTGGCGCATCTCCTCCAGCTGCTGCTGCCGCCGCCGCTCTTCATCCTGCAACTGACACAGAGCGCCCTCAGCCCCCGCCACACGGCCGCGGCGTGCAGGGACACGGACACGGACACGCACACGCTCAGCACAGACACCGGGCTCGCAGCGGCCGCACACGCAGGCTCCACGCGGGCCGCGGGCCGCCGCCACCACGCGCGGGGCTCACACAGTCACACGAGCAAGCGGGATTCTTTTACGAGAACAGACTCAAGTTGACCGGCTGTACGTGGACTCAGACACAGACAACAGACACCTGAGCCCTGGAACTACGACTCCCTCACCCAGCCTCTTCCACGTGCGTCTCCGTCCCCCTCGGTGAGGAGAGGAGCCTGCAGTCCTGTGGCAGGGCGGACTCCCCTCGGGGCGGCACAGGGCCACCTGCGCACGGGGACCAGGTTTCTAGCACTTCCTGTCCCCCCTGGCCCTCTGCCCCAGCTCCCTCGGGGCCCATCACGTACCCAGAAACCCCGGCTCCGCGCAGGGGCGCTTCTAGCCGAGCCACAGTCAGACCTGGAAGTGTGGGCGATGCCCGAGCGCCCTCCTGCTACAAGCCTGCCCGATGCCTCCCCAGCCTGCACCGTCCCGAGGAAGCCGCCGCCCGCCTCCCGACACAGGGCGCCCGGTTTCCAGGTGACGGCTCGTCACAAGCTCTGCTGCAGGTCTAAAGCCCACCACCCACCAGTCACCTAGCACCTTCCCTTCACTCACATCATTCCATCACCCAATGCTTAGGGCACCTTACGAGGCCAGGACAATCCTCGTCTTGTTTGGGTTTCAGCTCCTCTCACCTCCTGGCCACACTTCTCTCTGTGCTGACTGCAGGCGGAAGATGCCTTTTCTACAAAGGAACCCGGGACTAAAAGCAGCGAGCAGAGCGAGCCCTCTGTCGTCTCGACACAACACGGCCCCTTCTGTTGTGAGAGCACGTCTGACTTGCGCTCCACAGCTCTGGGCCACCCGGCTCCTTCCCGTCCACACACAACAGCAACACACACCTCAGAAGAAAGGAAGCTCCTCTCTCAGCAGACACGTCACCATCCCTCCCTCGACCGTGATCGAGGCACAAGCCCAGGAGGCTGGCAGGCGCTCTGTCGTGGACCAGAGGCTGTGGGTGAAGAACTGAAGGGGTCACGAGGAGGACGGGGCCGCACGCCCGCTCCCTGGGCGACACAGTTGTAACGTCACCCAGAGCTCCTGCAGGAGGGACCCAGGCCCTCCCTGGACTCCTCCAGTCGTCAGCACCACTGATGAGAACAGCACCAAACAGACCACAAGGTAACAAACTAAAACAGCAACTGGTGAGAAGACACGCTGGGCAGGAGGGCCCTCGGGGGGGTGGACTGCAGACAGCAGAGGCCCCCCCGGCCTGTCACAGGCCAAGCCACGAGGCTCTCTCTCTGGACCTCATTAAAAACAAGTCTGAGCAAGAAAAACCGTCTAGACGGACACAGCCAATTAGTTCTTCTAAACAGGAGCATGACATTAGGAGGTCAGAACTGTGGTCCAGCTCCTCACGGTACAAAACACTATCCAACGAATCTATAAACAGGTATTTCTCCTTAAAAACTTTCATCTGCTCAGTCTCCTCCTGGGCTCTGGTCACTGGTCACTATTTGAAAGTAGGCGAATGACCACGGCCATTCGAGGCCACTTCTTCCTTCTACCTGGTGAGAGGTTCCACACAGGACTCTCGTTTTCAAGACCAAGACTTCTTTCTTTCCTGAAATATATGCTGCTTTACTAAAACACACACAAACAAGAAAACAAAACAAACCAAAAACCCACTACGAGAAGAAAAGAAGTAATCTCTGAGCTTCCTGTAAACAACAGCCATCGACGTCCTGTGGTAACAGCTCACCCAGACACAACAGTCCACCCAGAACCACATGCAGAACCAATCGGGACGGCCCGACTGCACCTGTCCCAAACCAGGAACACGCTGTCACTTCAGAACCCAGTCTGTGGGCCGACCCAGAGCGAGGGGAGCAGGCAGCGCCCCTCTAAGTAACAGGCATTTTCAGGTAAAAAAGCACGTGGAGACTTGAGATCTGTGTTTACAGTCTCGTAGGGCAGAAGTGCATCAACCTGCAGCTTTAACTTAACTTCACTTCCTGACGTTTTCACTGGAAAGACAGCCAAGGCCGTAAGACGCAGCACCCCTAAGAAACCTTGCTCTGCCGGCCTTCTGCAATGCACCGCCATTAAGAGCACTCACCCCAGAAAAGTCTAAGGCCCCCGAGTGAAGAAAGCACCGATTGGGCCGGGAGCCCCGCCCTGGGCTCACTCCCAGGCAAGGACGGCCCTCCTGCGGGAGCTGCTCTCGCGAGGGCCGGGTGTGCGTGATGCAGAACGCCCCCACCACACAGCGCTCAGCACATCGGAGCCCCTCGGGGCAGAGGACTTCCCGAGGAGAGAGGGCCCCTCACCACGGCTCTCCTGGCAGGAGGCTCTTGAGCAGCAAGAGCACACGGGTGAGCTCAGAACCCGCTGGGCTGAGCCAGCCTCCCTCTGTGGGGGGTACCCCAACACTGGGCTGGCCCTGCGGTCCGCCCACATCACGGGTCATCAGGAGCATCTGTGCAGTTCTCTGGCACCTAAGCCACACTGTCAGCAGGGAGAAGGGCTGCCAGCAGGTGAGGCTCCCGGTGGTCACCTCCTGCCCCACAGGGGCTCCAGAGCAGGGCCTGGGGCCCGGGGACGCGAGGCGTGGACAGAACCCAGCACCTCGGGGGCCACGGGAAGAGCTGGGACATTTCTCTCAGCGGCAGGGGCGCCACCGCGGCTCTGTGGACCTCGCGACGGGGCGGGTTTTCCGGTCTCACTGTGGCTGCATGTCGACAAGGGAGAGGAGCAGCGGAGGACACAGGCTGTGGACAGTGCTGGGGACAGTGCTGGGGAGGTCGCAGCCACCCCGGCGGGGGATGTGGTGCAGACTGGGCGTGGGACCACTAGGGTCTGAGGAAGCAGAGAGCGGAAGGCTCCGTGGTGAAGCCGTGGCTGTGGTCACTAAGGTGGCTCTGGCTGGATGGAGCCACTGCGACCAGAGGCTGGAGGAGGGGCAGACGGGGTGGGAGGGAGGGTTTGCTCTGAGCACGCAGAAATCTGAGGGCCCTGGAGACTCGGGTGGGAGGGGGAGCAGACGGGGTGGTAGGGAGGGGTTTGCTCTGAGCACGCGGAAATCCCGACGAGGGCCCTGGAGACTCGGGTGGGAGGGGGAGCAGACGGGGTGGGGAGGGAGGGTTTGCTCTGAGCACGCGGAAATCCCGACGAGGGCTCTGGAAACTCAGGTGGGAGGGAGGGAGGGGTTTGCTCTGAGCACGCAGAAATCTGAGGGCCCTGGAGACTCGGGTGGGAGGGGGAGCAGACGGGGTGGGAGGGAGGGTTTGCTCTGAGCACGCAGAAATCCGAGGGCCCTGGAGACTCGGGTGGGAGGGAGGGAGGGGTTTGCTCTGAGCACGCAGAAATCCGAGGGCCCTGGAGACTCGGGTGGGAGGGGTCTGCACTGGGGCCGTGAAGAGGGTGCCTGCGTCAGTCCCGGTCTTGAGCCTAGAGACAGCAGCGCAGCAGAGGGGAGACGGGGGCGGGGCGGACACTGGCCCGGGCAGCCCTCCGGCCTCGCTGAACCCCCGTGCCCCCAGAAACACCTGCCTCCTCAATGCCACTCACAACAGAAACCCTACAACGCCTAAGAAAGCTTCCCTTAAAGCCCACACGAGGTCGTGTGCCCACTCGGTGGTCACGCGTCTGCCACTATCCCTCTCATCTTAAGGGGATGAACGCCTAACAGAGGCAGGTGTCAGGATGCCCTGCCAACTCCGACACAGTGAGAACTGCACAGAGAATGAGTGTTGATAATACTCATGTCTTCCGGGGAAACAGACCACAGAATGCTCAGAGCAGCGTGGTTAAAGCCAATATTAATAATTATCTGTTAAAGAAAAACTCAGCCGTTTACACTCAGCGATGGAACCCTCAGCTCAGCTGACTGTCCTCAGACCGCACTCGTGGTCTGCCCACCAGCTCCGGAGCGGCGGCCTCGTGTCAGCACCTGGCACGCGGCGAATGCCGAGAACCTCACACAGACGCCGCTCTAAGTGACACTCCAACTACCTCCGACACGTCCATCTTCATTCACAAAGGAGGCAGAAGAATGTATATTTTTTATATTTGTCTCGTAAAAGAAAAATATGTAAAGCTCAGAAATTATGCCTTTCGGTCATCAAAGAGGAAAGTTTATCTTTGCAGTGATAACAGCACCATGCTATCTACTTAAAAACTTTTTAAAAATTTACTTATTGACTTTAGAGAAAGGAGAGAGAGACATCGACCTGTCCCTGTCTGTGCCCTGACCGGGGACGGAACCGGCACTCCTGCACTTGGGTACGGCTCTGACCAAGCTAGCCATCTGGCCCGGACTACCCATTTAACTTCTTAAAAAAGGTAGGCTGTTACTTGGTGAAAATGCCATTAACGTCACACTTGAATTCTGCATTTTTTTTTAAGTGTCTGATACTGGCCTATCAATTAAAAGGCAACTAACAAAGGTTAAGTTCAAGTTAACGTAACTGTATCCGTTAGACTATAATTGTCTGGCAGAGGACACAGAGGGGGTAGTTAACACAACGGGCACTAAGTGACCAACCAAAGGGTCTCAATACTGACACTAAAACCCACTGAACCCACAACAGAACACGACCTCAAGAATTCTGGGGCAGACCGCAAACCGGTCCAGTCACTGACGTCCACACGGCACCACGGGGGCGAGCCCAGTCTGCTGACCGGAGCCTCCCTCACCCTGGCAAACGTCACCATCAACTCACCTGAGGCTCTAATAGCTGAATACCTAAACCTATTTCTAATGGTTCTCGGGTGGGTTACTCTGCAAATTTCTTTCATTTGCTCACATATTTATGACTAAAAAGAATACACAGAATCAATTTTATGGCTAAAACTGAGAAAAGGTCAAAACCATATAAAAAAAAAAGCACTTGAAATCAAAGGAGAAAAGCAAAGAAAAACGGAACACAAAGGCAGTCAAAGGCATGCTCTCGAGGCGCGGACGCCAGACTGGGTCTGGGCCTGCGGCTGCCGCTACGGAAACACACACCACCACGGGGAAGAAACTCAGGACAGGGGGACGTAGCAAAGGGCAGAAACAAGAACATACCAAATCTAGAACAGAGATTGCTGGCAGAGCAGTCTGCTGCAGGGACAGCGGAGGAAAAAGAGAAAGGAAGTGTGAACACAGTGAGCTTCGACCTGCCTTCCGCTGCCAGCAAGTCTGCGGCTCACGCTTCCCGCCTCGGGGGGCCCGGGGGGCAGGGCGGGGCTGCAGGCTGACTTCTGGGGTTCAGGGTTAGGTGCTGAGTTCGTGACTGAGATACACATTAACTAGAAAAGTGCAAGTTTCCCTCCGCTCTCTCACCTGGAGACTAAGATATTAATTACCATGTAATCAACAGTAAATGCACAATGCTTTTAACTACATTATCGTAAGAACTTTCTGAGTGTCACCGCTCTCACTGAGGGACTTATAACTGAGGGTCTGTAATAAAAACGGTCTCCAGAGAAATCACTAACGAAACCACAGCCCAGCGCAGCGGCCTCTCCGTCGGCGTCTGGGACGTCGGCTCAGACGGTCAGCACTGGTCTGCGCTCAGAGCTGGAGCTGCCGCGAAGGCAAGGCCGTCCTTTCCCCGAGGTCTGGGGGTGACACAGGCCACAGGCACGCTCCACTTCCTCAGTGACCCGCCTGCAGCAGGTCCCCGGCGACGGGCAGGCCCGGAGGGAACCGCACTGCGTGCTTCTGTGCCACGGAGGCCCGAGCGCCCGTGCTCGACGCCACACGGTCTGATCAAACAGCCGATCTTGCCAATCCAACAAGACGGACGGCAAACAGCTGTTCTGAAGGACCTTTCCTACTGGCAACTTGTCAACTAGCAATGTAATAAGTTAACATTTAAACCTTCTTCTTAGAAATGTGTTTCAAAGCAATTCCACCTAAATTTTGGGCAAAGTTTTACATAAACTTGGCTGAGGACATGTATGGAAGAAGAGTATGAACATGGGGCATTTCTGGAGTGATTCCAGAGACAGCTCGACAGGGACCCCGCTGGCCCTGTGGGCGCTCTGGGACCCCGCTCGCTGGCCCTGTGACCGCTCAGGGACCCCGCTCGCTGGCCCTGTGACCGCTCAGGTACCCCGCTCGCTGGCCCTGTGACCGCTCAGGGACCCCGCTCGCTGGCCCTGTGGGCGCTCAGGGACCCCGCTGGCCCTGTGGGCGCTCTGGGACCCCGCTCGCTGGCCCTGTGGGCACTCAGGGACCCCGCTGGCCCTGTGGGCGCTCAGGGACCCCGCTCGCTGGCCCTGTGGGCGCTCAGGGACCCCGCTGGCCCTGTGTGCGCTCCACCGCGAGGCAAGGCAGAGGTGGCATGCTACCCCAGTGGAGAGGGTAGGTCCTCCAGTGTAGACAGCGGCAAACAAAAGCTGGAATTAGAAACAAAATCCAAAATACAAAAAGGACATGCTCTTGGCTGTCTTTTCTCAGAATACTGTATTGTATATATTTTTTAATTACTAAAGCTCATTAACCATAAAATGGTTAACAGCATTCTCTGCAAATTAATACTGATAAATGCCTGTCAACAGTTCTCTTGAGAGGCTAACAAAAACCTCAAATTTGGCATTTTAACTATCTATTGTCTTTCAACTAATAAAATTTTTACTTTTTCTTTTATTTGACACAAAAGAACCAGAAGTTACGGGTATAATCTGGAGAGAGTCAACCCCTAAGTGCTCAGTGCCCTCTGCTACCACTGACACGTCCCTGCAGCACCAACACTCCCTTCAGTGACCTGCTGCCTGGCATGACCTGTTCCTGGGACGGCCTGACGACCTGACGCTGAGGCTCTGGACAGGGTCCTCACTGCCCCGCGCCCGCCACAGCAGGTCTGGCCGGCAGCAGCCCGCCTATCGGCTCCGCAGCAGGGCCCAGCAGGGAAGCCGGGGTCTGCGGGGCCCACGAAGCCCAGGACAGGCCCTACCTGTCTGCTTAAGAAACACTCTGCCTGCCCTGACCACGACCCCCACTGGCCACGAGCGCGTCTCCCTGACTGAACTCGGGAAGGACACACAGGTTTGCTAACTGAACCGTAAAGGTCCGTCCGGACCGCTGTCCACGTGTCCGGCCGTGTCCGGCTCGCTGCTAGGGGCCTTGCGGGGTCGCCCACATCACGGTGCCCCCGCCCGGCCGCGCCCGCGCCCCTTTACCCTGGCTCTGCGCTCGGCCTCCAGCCGCTGCATGAGCAGCATGGTGTCCACGTCGTCGTCCTCCTCCTCCTCGTCGTCCTCGTCCTTCTGCTGCGACTCCTGCAGCCGCTTCTGGAACTGCCACTCCAGCATGAGCTTGCGCAGCCGGTCGCTCTCCTCCGCGCTGCGCTCGGCCTTGCCCTGCAGCTCCTGGATCTCGCGGCTCAGCATGTCCACGATGTGCATCTGCTGCTGCTTCTCCAGCTTCTCCCGGGCGTCGCGCTTCCAGGGGTCGGGCGACAGGCTGTCCCCGGAGAGCCCCTCCTTGCTGACGGTGACATACTGCAGGTCCCTGCGCTCGATGGTGCGGGGCTGCTGCTGGGGCTGCAGCTCCCGGATGACCGTGTCCGGGGCCCTGGGCAGCGCGGTCGGCTTCTCGGGCCTGGCGGGCGGCGCGAGGGACGCGGGGGGCGTGGGGTTCAGCGCCTGCGCGCGCATCTGGCCCAGCTTGCGCTCCTGCTCCCGCCGCTTGCGCTCGCGCTCCTCCTCCAGCCGCGCCTTCTCCTTCTCGTACCAGCGCTGGTGCTCCTCGCGCTTCCTGCGCTCGGCGGCCGCGCCCGCGGTGGGCAGCCCCGGCTGGTTGCCCGGCGGGGGCGGCAGGGGCAGGTCGGCCGGAGTGCCGTCCAAGTCGCTGGCGTAGTGCGCGGGGGGCGGCGGCGGGGGCGGCGGGGGCAGGTCCACGCGGCCGGGAGGCAGCACCGGCACCGGCTGCACTGCGGCCGGCGTCTTCCAGCGCCCGGGGCCGCTCTTCGTCAGCGTGGATGCAGGAGTGCCCGGTTTGGACGCGTGGTCCAGGTGCTCTTGGCTGGACATGCTGGAGCCCAGCAAGGAGCCCTGACTCATCCACAGGTCGCTGTCCACCTTGCGGTCCATCAGCGCCTCCAGTCGGTGGCGCTCCAGGTGATAAGCCCTGTCCTCCCGAAGTTCCTCCTGGGAACGGGTGACACGCTGGAAAAAGAGAGGAAAACCATCACGTTTCAGCCACTCACCAGCAGAAATCCCGGAAATTCCTAAGCGTGTTATTCCAGGGAGAAAGGTCCCCGGAAGAGCAGGGGCGCAGAGCAGTGGCCAACCCCGTGGGACTGCGCTTAAGAACAGTGTGCCCGGGGACCTGCACCTGCGGAGGGACAGCCCTGCGGCCACAGCACCGCAGGAACCAGTGCGCAGGCCGCCCCGGCCCCGGCCCCGCCCCCTCCGCGGCTGCAGGCCCCGCCCCCGGCCCCGCCCCCTCCTCCGCCTCCTCCGCCTCCTCCTCCTCTACCCCCTCCCTGCGCCTGGCTCCACTGGGGTCCCAGCCACTCTCTGACTTTGAAAGGATAAATCTATCTACCCAACTATATGAACAGCAACAAAAGTTACAGCCCTGTAGTAAAATTCTAATTATGACTAAGAGTTATTATCAAGTCCCCACACGTGATCTGTCCATGGCTGTGTGAAGTCCACTACGGGCAGCCCCGAGAGCCGAGGAGGACGGTGCAGGAAGCCGCAGGCTCCCAGGGCAGCGCCGCCTGTCTCAGGACGTTCTGCACAGCGGTGCACACCCGCTGGACATAGAATCTGTGCGCGTCAGGGTCAGTAACAAAACCCCTCTTCTCAGAGGCCTGGTCTGATGTCTGGAAAATAGCGTCTAAAGTAGTTTAACCCAATAGAAACGATTCACTATGATGTCTGAATCAAACATTCTTCCCACCCTGTTAGTGAACAGAAATTGAAGATGCAAGTGTGGAAAATTAACTTTTCCTTTCCTTAAAAAACACACCAACAAAATGAAATACGAACTGTTTCTTGAAAAACCAGAAAAATAAAATATCACTTGAACACAAGCCTGACAGAGACGTGGACACCGACTGTCGCTGCAGCTTCACTGGGCACACAGACACGCAGTACCCAGAAGAGCAGGCACTTCTAAGTGGCACATTTCAGGGGCCCCACCTCAGACACATGTGCGGGTCCCCTCTGTGGCTCTACCAAGTGACCCCGAGTCACACTGGCTCCCTGAAGTTGGCCTTCTAGCCCCTGGTGCTTACTCCCCTGACCTGCACCCCCCACCCCCCCACGAAGTCCACCATCACCATTAGTCGTTTCCGTATCTACCCGAGCGACCTCTGGCCTTTGACACCCTGGGCTCCCAGTCTGACCCCTGCTGCGAGGCAGAGCAGCCAGCAGGTGTAAGTGTGAAACGCAGGGCGCCACCAAGCCCTGTCCACAGCAGGTGAAGGTGTGGGACCACTTCCAGTCACCTGCTCCCAAGGGAGAACAAGACAGGCTGGAGGGCACAGGGCACAGGGCTCAGGGCACAGGGCTCAGGGCTCAGGGCACAGGGCTCAGGGCACAGGGCACAGGGCTCAGGGCACAGGGCTCAGGGCACAGGGCTCAGGGCACAGGGCACAGGGCTCAGGGCACAGGGCTCAGGGCACAGGGCACAGGGCTCAGGGCACAGGGCACAGGGCTCTGTCCCGTTAAAGAGAAGTGTGGAGAAGACCTCATCTCACAGCCAGCGCCCGGCTGCCCGGGCTGGAGGGTCGAGAGGACCGCCTTCTAGGTGTGCCGACAGGACGGACCCTCAGACGCTGGGCTCTCCGTCACCGTCCTCACACTGCCTCCTGTTTCCTCACCCTCCTGGGCTCAGCCCACACCTCCCAGCTCGGAAGCACCGCTGACCACGGAACCCACAGTGACCACCTGGAATTCTCTGCCCAGCACATGCTTGCTGCATGGCCAGACCACACCTGCTTTTAAGCAAACACTGAATTTTTCCCCCAGCACCTCACAATGCACGTTATCTTTCTGAAAAGAGCAACACATCTGATAACTTCCTCTGACCAGGTCTACCGACTAGGATTGGACCCCAGCTCCTCAGCCCGGGCGTCAAGCTCGCCCACACTCCTCAGTCATGTCCCGTGGGAGTGCAGGGTTGGCCACAGCTGGACCCAGTGCCCCAGCAGCACCAACAACACTGCATACTGTGCACGGCTCGTCCCGGGCAGGGACACCGCGCAGTGAGAGTCGTGCTGCCCAGGCAGCCCCTGGCACACACGGCCCTCACCCCAGGAGCAGCGCCGAGGCCCACCCTCTGGGACGGGAGCCCTCACCTGCAGGGTGGCACCGGGGTGACCACTGTCCACATGCACGTGCACCTCCTCCTCGTACGCCGGCCACTGGCTGTGAGCAGGGGCCGGAGCCGCCCGGTCCTGGGACTTGGAGGCGGGGAACGTGAAGTACTCCCTGGTGTATGTCTGCGTGGGGATGGGGTAGGCCTCGGGGCGAGGTGGGGGGCTCTGCTCCTGCAAATGTGCATAAGGAAGAGAAGTGAGCTCTTCACAACGTGCTCAGAGGACTCTTAACTTCCAAGGGTCTCTGTCACAATATAATATTACTTATTTTGAAAACCATGTCAGAAGTTAAGTGTGTGATCCTATGTAATGAAAACACATGAGCTCCCCGCCCCCCGCCCCCCGCGAGCAAAAACGTGGACACACGCAGCCCTCAGAGCTGTTGGCAGGGCAGTCTGTGGACACACGCAGCCCTCAGAGCTGTCGGCAGGGCAGTCTGTGGACTACTCCGGGGAAGCTAAGGGGAGAGCGTGGACGCTGGTGCAGGCTCGGACCTCGGCACACAGGTTCCCTGTGGAGACGGACGTGATCCTCACAGCTGCTCCAGGGGCGTGGGCAGTCTTCCCTCCAGGACTCGGGGGCTGGTCTGGCGGGAAGACGGACAGAAATGTGCATCAGGTAAACCAGCGGCTACGTCGCCGGAGCTCCCTGGGGCAGTCAGAAGTGAGCACCAGGCGCCCGTGGGGCTCCTCACGCCCTCCCTTCTCCTGTGTGGCTGAGCCCAGAGCCAGGAGGTCCCCGAGAACAGGGCCGGCAGCCTGTCTCCTACGCTCCGCTAACCTGTACGTGCTCCAAATTCATACACTGTTCCTTTTTCTTGTTACCCTCTGAAAGTGTAGAAACCATCTGTGTCCTGGCGGGTAGGGGCAGTGTGCCAGCCCCGCGGGGACAGTGCCCGGGCACCTGCCACAAGCAGCCCCACGCAGAGGGCTCCCCCAGCGTCCTCTCCTGACTCGAGAACACCCCCCCCCCAACACGCCAGTCAGCCGTGTGTGCAGCAGTAGCTGCGTGTCGGCAACAACCACGGAGCACCGCCTGCCCCCTAGTGGCTGGGCACCGACAGGGGAGCCTGCCCTCAGGCCAGGGCGGGAGGGGCCCCGGGGCTCCCTTACTCGCCACGTTGGGGCTGGACCAGGGCGGCCTGCTCTCGGGCCAGGGCGGGAGGACCCCGGGGCTCCCTTACTCGCCACGTTGGGGCTGGACCGGTGGTCGGCTCGGTTCTTCAGCAGTCTGTCATCGCCCGGAGACTTCCGTGGCTCCCTGTGTTCCACCCACGGCAGCTGAGGGCTCTCGGGCGACCCGTTCTGAGCTGAGTTATTGTAGAGCTCAAAGCCTTCGCTCTTCGGCCGGGGCTTGCCGGAGCCGCGACGGTCGGCCACTGAAACCAGAGCGCGGGCAGGAAGGGTCATTCCAGGCTGGGCTTCACACCCCCCACTTATTTTTAAAGGAGACACGATCCTACAAACATTTAAAACTGCTAAGTAAAACTTGCTTTTAGCAAAGTAGTAGGTGATTTTTATATAAGCATAAAATGTTACTAGGGAATAAAGCATTTAACTAGCATTACTGGGAAAAGGGACTTTTTCAAAGCTTATTTGCTCATAAAGTTACCTGTTTCAAGTAATAAAACTAGAGTAACACAACCTGTTTTAAAGTAACTCTTTAAAAAAAACAAAAATATATACACTTCCCTCCCTCACTCTTTAAACACATGAATTCTTGTAGCCGCCTTGACAGGACCCCCGGCTCCTACCTTTTACTCCTGTTGGCTTCCTGCCTGGTGACTCGGTTTACTATCTTCTAAAATCCCCTCTGATTTCTAACACTACCTAGTCTGCTTCTTTGAAATGACTACAAACCTCGAAATCAGACAACCAAAATGTTAAGTCTTATGCTATGAAGAAAGAAGACACCCTGGCCAGACAGCCCAATTGGTTAGAACATCGTCCCCAAGCACAGAGGCTGCTGGTTTGATCCCCGGTCGAGGCACACACAGGAACAGCTCGACATGTCTCTCTCCCCCACCTCTGTTCCTCTCTCTCTAAAATCCTTCAATAAAGAAATATTTTACAGTACAAAATACGCTGAGTCCAGGCATCGAGTACACTGGTGATTTTTAAGGCACCCTCTTCCCGTTCCAGGAGAAGGGCAGGCCCAGGCCCCTGGGCACTTCTGTTCTCGTTTCCGTTACCAGGAGGTCTGTGCTCTGAGTCCTGGGCTGTGAAGTCCCCAGAGTCTGAACTCTGAACAAGAGCTTTACCAAGGCCATACTCGGTGGGCACGCAGTTAGCCAAGTGGGTTAGGAAGAGTGAGATGTAAAATACAGAATGACTGAAAACATACTGTGACTCACACTTTTCCCCCGTGGCTTCTGAACTAACTTCTTTAAAGAGTCCTACATTAATATCGATTTTTATTCTGAGATTTTTGATGTAGCTACAAAACCTTGGTTCTGACCAACATATTACTTTATTCAAATAACTGAGCTTGTCTACACCTAACGAGATAATCACATCCTACCTCAGCAGCCCCAGGACTACAGTTACTACTCATCTGCACAGAGGTTCCTCTGGTAGAAAATTCTACCTGTTCCCTGAAGACCACACGCTGTGTGTACCTATCGAAACAGCCGTCTGGCCCCTGCGGCTGGAGCTCCGCCCTGTGCCTGCGGGAGGTTCCAGCAGGAGGCCAGGCTGTGGGGGCGAGGCTCCCTGGCTCTTGGGGACAGATAACCTAAGGAATTAACCACTGTGGCTCAAAGGTCCACGTCCGAATCCTGGCTCCAGCAACTGGCGTCCTCAGTGTCCTCCTCTGCGGAGCTGGGACTCTGACCATGAACACCTGCTCTCTGCAGGTGTGTTAACACTACAGGCGCCCGACCTTAAGTGCCGGGCACCCCCGTGGGAGGGCCACAGGCACGGGCGCCGACGTGCTCGCGCTCTCCACAGTCCTTACGTCTTTGCATCATCGGGGACGGCTGGTTGAGCAGGGTGGCAAGACCGTGATAGATGGCTCCTTGCTTCGCAACTTCCAGTGTCACCACGGAGCTCGTCCTTGTCATGAGCTCTGCTGCCCTGAGAACACAGGATGACAGGCGTAGGAAAGAGGGAGCACCCTGTCGCCCTGCTCCCGCGGGGCCTGTCCCGACTGCTGCGAGGGGCGTGCCGACCCGCAGACAGACGGCCCGCTGTCCACTCCCTTCCTCTGTGTGACCCCACACTCCCCTGTTGTCACAGGAGGAACAGGGACTTCAGGAAGTGTGAAGAACATGTTTTTAGACTTCAGAGAAACCGCTCCTGACTGCAGTACATTTACATTGTGCGAACAAACGGAGTGCCATGGACACTAAGAGGTCCACACTTGAACAGGTGAGAAGTTAAGGACACAGCCTTTTAACATTACTTTTCATCTTCCGATTCCGAAACGCAACGTGATGCATCCCTACAAGTGTTCACTTAGTATCAGGCGTAAGCAAACAAACCCTACCTTTCCTGAGAGAGTCCTACCAGACTCCGTCCGTCCACGCTGAGGAGCTGGTCCCCGGCAGCCAGCCGGCCGTCCTGTGCGGGGACAGGGGACAGGGAACGAGGACGGTCAGTCTGCTTCCAGCACCCGGTATGCAACGTCCACAACTACCGAGACCAGCCCTTATCCCGTCACCCGTCTGAGCACGTTATACTGACCACGTCGGCCGCGCCTCCTCTGACCACAGACTTCACGTAGATTCCCAGCTTATCCTGGCCGGCACCCTGGGGAGCAAGCGCAGGGACACGGCGTTGGGGACACAGGAGCAAACAACACCGTGCAGTAAAATAAAAGTAAAACACGTACACTGAAGACCATCATAAAATCCTGGGTCTTGTTTCTATGTGAAAATTAGATACATCAACACCATGTTTATAAAATAAACATTCCATTTGGTAAACGTAAAGAAACTTACAGGAACTGAACCTATGTTTCCAAATTCAGAAAAATTACTCCTGAAAAGTCAGTCAGTTATTAATAAACCAATGATAAGACAGACCAAATCCTACACTAGTTTCAGACGGGTTATGAACAGCCACAGGTGAGTGAAAACCACTCCCGTGATACATATTAATCACTCTAATACAAATGCAATTAATTACAGGGGTTTTGCATTCCAGTACTTACCTGAAACCCTCTACACCCTTAGTTTAAAATGTAAAACAAGAAACAATTTCTGCAGCAAACAGAAAAAGGGTCTCAGGTGGAGGAAGATTATGCAGAAAACGCTCTGCACTGGCCTCTCTGAGGGGCAGGTGCTGCAGATGACCACGCGGCCCCAGGCCCGGCCACACGGACCACGTGAGCCCCACGGGGCGTTCCCTGGCAGAGCAGAGGAACCGCAGGGGGACAGACGCAGGAATGCACACAGCCGTCTCCCAGAATGACGGGGCTCTGCTGGGACATCACAGCTGTAACCCACGAGTCAAACTGGACTGACTGCTTGCTGGAGCCCGAAGGAAGCAATCTTATGCGCAAAACCTCCTGTGGGTATTTGCGGCCAATATTCTACAACTGGATATACGTTATGTTTGTTAGGTCACAGCCACTCCAACAGTTGTGAAGTGTTGTTTCACAAAAGCAGAAATGTAGAAAGGTGTCACAGAAAGTTCAAGGACAGAGATTTTAACAAGTGACGTAACTGAAACTGTTTCTACAATGCTCCTGCTACAGCATTCCCGCTGAAAGCCCCGCCCCCCTCCCCTTCAGTGCCAGTGCGGAGTGGACAGGCGTCTGCCCAGCGAGCAGGTCGGCAGGGCCGAGGGCACACCCTGCTCGCCCCCAGGGAAGATCCAGCACACAGTGTGTGACTGTTTTGTGAGCCTACAAACAGGTAGCACACACCTTCTTTTGGAAAACAGCATAAAATGGCTCCACTGAACACAACAATTCCATCTTGGGAAGCACTGTGCTCCTTGTTTGCTGTGGTTGAGTGAACGAAGGTCCTACACAAGCTGAAGTCCAGTCCAGGCCCCCAGGCCAGGCTCAAGCCTCACACACCCTGTGCCCGGGAGACCGGCTTCAGGGCCCACGTCCCAGAATGCTGCACAAACCCCTCCTTCTGATGCGCTGCGCCTGCCCAGGCCTCCCACTCCGACTCCTGGGTCACCCTCCCTGTCACACAAGCTCTGCTGTGTCCCAGCTGCAAGGCCCCGGGCTCCTCCCGGCCTCACAGAGGCTTCCCCGGCCCCCGCCTGGCCAGCCTGTTGAACGGGGCCACGTCCTTCTGGGGAAAACAATGCCTTCTTGTGAGGAAGTCCAGTGTCCTACGGCGCACATGGGCAGGTCAGGAAGCAGCTGCTACACCCATTATATGAGCTGGTAACAGAACACTGATGACACTGTACGTTCAGAGTCTGTGCTGTTGGGGTTGAGAGTAGTTACCCGTGTGGATGTGAGATGGCACGCATGCACAGGGTGGGGGTTCCGTGTGGATCTGAGATGGCACGCATGCAGAGTGGGGGTTCCATGTGGATCTGAGATGGCACGCATGCACAGGGTGGGAGTTCCGTGTGGATCTGAGATGGCACGCATGCACAGGGTGAGGGTTCCGTGTGGATCTGAGATGGCACGCATGCACAGGGTGGGGGTTCCGTGTGGATCTGAGATGGCACGCATGCACAGGGTGAGGGATCCGTGTGGATCTGAGATGGCACGCATGCACAGGGTGGGGGTTCCGTGTGGATCTGAGATGGCACGCATGCACAGGGTGGGGGCTCCGTGTGGATCTGAGATGGCACGCATGCACGGGGTGGGGGTTCCGTGTGGATCTGAGATGGCACGCATGCACAGGGTGGGGGTTCCGTGTGGATCTGAGATGGCACACATGCACAGAGTGGGGGTTCCGTGTGGATCTGAGATGGCACACATGCAGAGTGGGGGTTCCGTGTGGATCTGAGATGGCACGTATGCAGAGTGGGGGTTCCGTGTGGATCTGAGATGGCACGCATGCACAGAGTGGGGGTTCCGTGTGGATCTGAGATGGCACGCATGCACGGGGTGGGGGTTCCGTGTGGATCTGAGATGGCACGCATGCACAGAGTGGGGGTTCCGTGTGGATCTGAGATGGCACACATGCAGAGTGGGGGTTCCGTGTGGATCTGGGATGGCACGCATGCAGAGTGGGGGTTCCGTGTGGATCTGAGATGGCACGCATGCAGAGTGGGGGTTCCGTGTGGATCTGAGATGGCACACATGCAGAGTGGGGGTTCCGTGTGGATCTGAGATGGCACACATGCAGAGTGGGGGTTCCGTGTGGATCTGGGATGGCACGCATGCAGAGTGGGGGTTCCGTGTGGATCTGAGATGGCACGCATGCACAGAGTGGGGGTTCCGTGTGGATCTGAGATGGCACACATGCACAGAGTGGGGGTTCCTCAGCATGTTTACTATTCACCCCTAGTTGTGTTTTTCTAAAATAACTTCCTGTGGAACTGTAATTTCTCTGTACAGCAGTCATAGTTACAATTTCTTCATGGCCAGTTTATAGCTCTGAGCTGCATGAGAATTATAGACAGTTCAAAGAGTTAGAGACCCTCAGCATTTCTGACTGTGGCACCAAGTGTGTTGTTTCCAAAAGGGACACTCAGACCTGGTCCTGTCAGCGAACGTGTGACGAGAAAGCATCACACTGGAGCCATGAGAGAGATTATTCTCTTAAATGATGGTCATTTACCTAAATTCTAAGTTCAGTCATTTCTCTTCATTCCAAGCAAGTCCCATTATAAATGATGGACCCTCGTCAGAAAAGGAGTCCTTCTCCCAAGGTGATAGAGACCTCAATTCAAAAAAAGATGCGTCAGTGCCTAAAAGGTCTGTTAAGACTGGTCACTAAAGTTAACTCTAACTCAGTCATCGGGAAGGCATCATGGAACCCATTTTAAAAACTACTCTTGGCAGCTCTTGTGGAAGGTGGTGCAGAGTAAGGAATGTGCTCTAGAATATTCTAAGAGGCATCGAGACGCCGACTGGCACTGCCTCTCCCAAAGGGGGTCTCCACCCACACCGCTCTCCTAGGAAGTGCTCCCCATGCCTCTGGGCACAGCGCCTCCCACGACCACGTTCCCTCCCACCAGCGTGTGCCCTTGCTGCAGGCCGCCTCTCGGGGCGTGAGCCCCTTCCCACCTCCATTCTGCAATCACCCGAATCAAATCCTGTCTGTAATTCCCATGCAGCTCAGAGCTACAAACTGGCCATGAAGAAATTGTAACTACCACTGCTGTACAGAGAAATTACAGTCCGCAGGAAGTTATTTTAGAAAAACACAACTAGGGGTGAATACCTGGAGAAGAAACACGCTGAGGAACCCTCACCCGTGCATGCGTGCCATCTCAGATCCACACGGAACTCCCTGTGCATGCGTGCCATCTCAGATCCACACGGAACCCCCACTCTGTGCATGCGTGCCATCTCAGATCCACACGGAACCCCCACTCTGTGCATGCGTGCCATCTCAGATCCACACGGAACCCCCTGTGCATGCGTGCCATCTCAGATCCACACGGAACCCCCACCCTATGCATGCGTGCCATCTCAGATCCACACGGAACCCCCACTCTGCATGCGTGCCATCTCAGATCCACACGGAACTCCCACCCTGTGCATGCGTGCCATCTCAGATCCACACGGAACCCCCACCCTATGCATGCGTGCCATCTCAGATCCACACGGAACCCTCACCCGTGCATGCGTGCCATCTCAGATCCACACGGAACCCCCACCCTGTGCATGCGTGCCATCTCAGATCCACACGGAACCCCCACCCTGTGCATGCGTGCCATCTCAGATCCACACGGAACCCCCTGTGCATGCATGCCATCTCAGATCCACACGGAGCCCCCACTCTGTGCATGCGTGCCATCTCAGATCCACACGGAACCCCCACTCTGCATGCGTGCCATCTCAGATCCACACGGAACCGCCCCCCGTGGATGCGTGCCATCTCAGATCCACACGGAACCCCCCCCCCCGTGCATGCGTGCCATCTCAGATCCACACTGAACCCCCTCCCCCCTGTGCATGCGTGCCATCTCAGATCCACACGGGTAACTACTCTCAACCCCAAACAGCACAGACTCAGGCCAGCTCAGAGGTAATCCCATGTCCCAGTCGGCCCACAGCGGCTTTGGCCTGGAATGTCCACCCTGTCTGGGGAGCGAGTCCATAAGCTCTGCTTCATCTCTGCTGTCACCTGTCCTGGGAACAGGTCAGCTCCTGGAAGGTCCTAGCACACTGCCCCTGACACAGCACAGCAGCTCCTGCAACCAAGAAGGTCACGATGTCTGCCCCACTTTGAATAAAAACAAGAATGTTGTAGACTACTATAAAGAAAATGGTACAAACTTTAATTTCAGAAATAGTAAACCACTTATGTCTGTTTTAGCAATAAAGTACACACTAATCTAGACTGAACTTAGAAGTTATTAAAATAATTCTTCTAGTTTGTACACAATACAGACTAACACACACACAATTAGAGTTCAGCTCATGGTAATTCTGTGCCTTTTCTATGAGAGAGAACGGGATCCAGACGCTGTCATTCTCTTGTATCACATGTCAGTGAGCGGATGGAACACGAGCCGTGGAGCACGGCCCCAAAGCCGACGAAAGGAGCGTCAAGCACCGCTTTTCAGATGCTGGTGAGACGATCTGCCTGTGCTGCCCAGGACGGAGCCCCCGGCCACCCCCCCCAGCTGCAGTGTGTGTGAGGAAGTGTCACATATGCCCAAGCTCTCTAATTAATGCACAGTAACTACGTGTTGAAATCAGAACATTTTGGACATAATGCATAAAATAAAACATTATTAAAATTAATTTCACCTGTTTTTTTCCAAAATGGCTAATACAAAATGTAAAACGGCTGTGGGCACCTTCCCCTCTACCAGACAGCGCTTGGGAGGGACAGGCTTCTCAGCCCGTGGGTGTCGGCAGCCCCAGCCCCAGCGCGTGGATGACAAGGACACAGCACGGTCCCCCCACACCCCGAGTGCCCGGCTCAGGACAAGGAAGCCAGCGTGTGGATGACAAGGACACAGCACGGTCCCCCCACACCCCGAGTGCCCGGCCCGGGACGAGGAAGCCAGCGTGTGGATGACAAGGACAGAGCACGGTCCCCCCACACCCCGAGTGCCCGGCTCAGGACAAGGAAGACAGTGTGCAATGGCGGGACACAGCACGGTCCCCCCACACCCCAAGTGCCCGGCTCAGGACAAGTAACCAATTGTGAAAACTGAGAACACAACATAAACGTATAAAAAGGCTATAGAATTTTAAGAATTGCTTGCCTAAAGGTACCTAAACTGGAATGTGAAAAACTTATTTTTTTAGTGTATTTCTTATTTGCAAAGTTAAAAGAATGAGCATGATCATCCGGAATCACCCATTCCTCATTTAGCCAAAGAGACTCCTTTTGGAAAGGGTCTTCCAGACGCACTGAGCTCTCCCGGAGGCAGGGGCGTCACGAAGAGCTCGACACCCGCTCTGCACTGAGCTGACTCAGGTCCGCGAGGACCCGGCCCTCCCGCACACGCCCCGGGGTGGCCTCTGCCCCCCTCACCACTGCAGGCAACCGGAGAGCAAGACTCAAACACGCTAAGCCAGGCACTGCAACGCGTGCAAAGACCCAGGTCCTTGTCCTTATAAAAAACAACGGACACGCAACAATGAAGATGGCTGCGTGTGATCTCAGCACCAAGCGCACACTGCACGCGGCCACTGCTTCCTCTCCTGGGAGACAGGGAGACCGTGATGGGACTGGGAGGCGGCGAGGGAGGAGAGGGTGAAGCGGAAACGGGGGAGAGAGGGGCAGGACATGAACGGACAAAGGCCCCCAAACACTACAGAATGGTCAGAGGCCGGCACGACCCCTCGCTGCCCCCAGCACCCTCCCCAGGACCGAGGAGGACACGCACCCATCCGCGGCGGCTCTGTGTCCGAGCAGAAACGGCCACAAGGAGAGGCTGCTCCCAAGTCCTCTTCTTCCCTAACTCTTCTCACTCACCTCTGGGGAGACTTCAAAGTACAGGCACCTCACCTCCCAACACTGAGACTCAGTCGGAAGGAACGCGGGCTCCCTACATTCCAGGGGCAGGCTCCAAGTGAGAGGGCGGATGAGATGATTAACAACATAAAAACATCATTAAAACACAATCAAAAAAAAAAAAAAAGAAAGGCAGCAGGAGGAAGAAAGATAGGCAGCCGGAGCAGCAGGAACTCAACCATTGTTCTCAGGCCGGACCACAGACTGGACCGCAGCTCCCACCCCAGAGCAACGCGGGCTGGGATGACCTCAGGGCCCAGGGATATTTAAAACTCATCAGGCGCTCGGCAGGGCCCTGCCCGCCCTCCTTGCTCCAGCCTGAGCCAGCACTTCCAGTCACACAGACGGCTCTGATTCAGTAACTAGGAACCCTCAGACTCGAGTGTGAAAACACTGCAAAGCTCTCTTTCTGGTTGATGTTACCTTAATTCTGAAATGATCAGTGTGAAAACTCATCCGTGAGACACTCATGCTCAGCACCAGAAGGTACCCGGGCGGTGCTCCCGGCGGGCAGTGCTCCCGGCAGGCGGTGCTCCCGGCGGGGGTGGAGGGGGTGGGGCAGCAAGTTCAAGCTTGACTTCCGTGAGCTGGGCTCCAGGCCAGCTCTGCTCACTTGTTTACTCTTTGCACCGGTTGCGAAACAAAAGATATCGCAACATCCACCTTTCCCACCTCCATGAAATGAAGGGAAGGAACCGCACAGGAGGCTCTGCAGCTGTCCAGCTGGGTCTCACAGACGGGCTGCAGGAGGGCCGTGCCCGACAGCTAGGCCAACGTGCCCTGTGCGGATGCCCCCAGGGCAGAGGCCAGAGCTCTCCTGAGACCCTCAAAGTGATCTGTGACTCAAAGAGCCGAGACCAACGCAGAGGACCCCACAGCCCCCCACGCTCCCACACAGCTCACACAGGGGCGCCCCGCAACCTTCAAGCCTCGGCTGAGGGTGCCTGGGCGAGGTCGGGGGGCCTGAAGGCTCCCTGCACAGGGCGGACCCAGCGACAGCGCCGTCCTCTCTGAGCACACGTGGGAGGAGGCTCTGCTTCGCCGAGTCAACACCGAGGCTCCTACTGAACCCGCCACTCGAAGCCCCCGTCCCGCCACCCTACGAATCAGCACTCAGGCTGTTAACATGAAACAGGTGAAAACATCATCCTTTTATATAATCTACATTTCTGCTGTTGGACTTAAAATATAAAATACTACTTCCCAGCTTGTGGGCACTGCTCGTGCAGGGTGCCGGGTCAGCTGACCCAGCTCAGCAGTCATCTCTGGCATTTCCACGGAGAACTAACCGCACACACAGAGCACTGCGGACGACCCTGGGAAGGACTTGGAACGTCCCGACTTCCCTTCTCTGACAAGGTTTTCCCCTGGGGTCACAAGGAGAACATTAAAGAACACACAATAAAGGGCTTAAATTCTTCAAAGCACTAAATTATAGTTCATGTGTGAGAAGGTGGTATGCTAGTCAACTGTTTTTCCCCTCCGAGGAATCTTACTTTGTGTGTTAAGCTAAGACTTAAATACTTAAAGCACAAATAAAACTATCTTTAAGACACTATTGAATTAACCATTTATTTTTAAGTAAAATAGTAAAACACTCTTAAGAACTTTTAAAACGATTATTTTATGTTTACCTTTGAAAAGAACAGGTTTTAGAGAAAGCCGACCGTTTTAATAACCACCTTATTTAGCCAAGACAAAGTTAAGTCATGGATATTTCTGTGTATATCCTCGGCAAAGTAGTGGCTATAGTTACAATTATTTCAAGCAATATCCACTGTGTTACAATCAGCAGGATTAAACTGTTCTTTCCTTGTAAAAAGCATAGAGGAGCCTTCTATTTTTATGAACCTTAAGAACTTGCAGCATTAGAACAAAAAGCAACAAACATCCGGGCATGTAACCACAAGCTGCATTAAAAGGCTGCTTCCACAGCGTTAATTAGTGGCAGGTTTAAACAAGTTACAATGAAGAAAGAACCTTCTCGGAAGACGGGAACACCCACTCCCACGCGCCCTGAGGACACTCACCGCAGGGCCCGCTCTCCCGACCACAGAGAACCACATCTGGCAGCGAGGACCCCGGCTGCTCCCACGGGAAACAACGGCCCACTTCTCTCGGCGTCAGCAGCAGCCGGCACAGCTGGGCGGTGAGCCGGGTCAGCACTGCGCTGAGCTGGGCGCAGCGACACTGCGCGGCACTCAACACGGACACTCAGACTTACGTAACCAGCCAGCTCTGACTTTTGTTCACTTTGTACTTTATTAAACTTTAAAAAGAGCCAGAGGAATAAAAAGGATGGAATTGTTTGTATTTTAAAAATCCAAACAGGAAGCAGCGTGTTGTCCCACAGATGAGTAAAAACCAGCGTGCTCACTCTGCAAAGCCCTGTTTTCAACAGTGCACGGCACACAGTCTTCCAGATCATCTGGATGTCATAAGCGGAGCCGCGGCGTGGCCGGGGCACCAGGGAGCTCCACGTCAGAACAGCGTCCAGCTCCCAGCAGCTAAGCCGCACGCTAATTAGGAAAACACAGAGGAAGCCTGGGCCAGGGACAGACCACCACAGCTCAGCGCAGACGCCACCCAGCACACGAGGCTCCGGGAAGACGCAGCGCGGCACGGCGCCAGGCTTCCTGCAGGAAGGGGTGCACCCCGCAGCGACGACAGCACCCCCGAGGCAGGTGAGGGCCGCGTGGGGCCACCTGAGGCTCAGAGCGTCTCCCAGGCTCCCCGCCCCTTCCGAGGGCACCGCACGCCCATCGCTGTGCTGGGCCCAGGGAGGTCTGTCTGCCCGGGGCGGCAAGGCCCCCGGCGGGCAGGGCCCGGCTCCGCCTGCAGCTCAGAGCTGCCCACCACAGCACAGCGCGTCTCAGGGAGAGGCAGGGACGCCTCGCAGCCGTGCTGCATGCGGGTGCAGCCCTCCAGCCGCAGACCGTTCCCGACCTGCTTCCTGACTGCACCCGTGGTCAGCCATGGGGACTGGTGACAACAGAATGACTTAGCGGACCGCTAGGCAGAAATCACCCTGAGAACAAGCAAATTCACCCAAGACCACTGGGTCTACAGTCTTCACACGGCAGCAGGGGGGGACCTCTCTCAGACTGGTCCGCAGACCAGCCGTTGAGAGACTGCTCTGCACCATCTAGAAGCCGGCCCAGAAACGTCACCTTTGGCTCTTTCTGAGTTCCATACTCACACATTTCACTCCGTACTAGATGACATGTTCCTTATCTAGCCAACAGGCACCCCAAATCTCGAGTGAGCATGCTCACCACCGAACTCGAGGGCCCCTGCCAAGCGGGCGGCTCCCAGCAGCCCGCCCTCAGGAAGCGACGCCCCACACCAGGTGTGGAAGAGGACCGGGCACGCTGGCTAGTTCCCCTCACCCACCAGTTCCACCGCAGCCACCGCCCCGAGAGCCGTCGCCCCACAGATCTGCGTTAGCACATGTGGTAGCCAGAGCCGCCAGCGCAGCCTTCTGTCCACGCCGCCACACGGCCCCGGCAACACCGCCACCTCCACTGGAAAACTGGTGAGAGCTCCCTCCCCCGTCACACTCTGAGCCGCCCCACGCCACGCCCCACGAAGCCCCTGCGCAGACTCGCACAGCCCACCTGAGCACACCATGGCTGCAGGTGAGCCCTCCCGGGCTGCCGGCTCCCCGCTCCATCACTCCATCGGGACCTGGGGCCGGCAGGAACCGCACGAGTCTGGCGGACACAGCGACGTCACCAGCGCCGACTGCTCTGAGGCTGCTGGCTGACGAGGACAGCAGAGACCACGGCCCGAAGAGCACCGTGCGTGTGGCTGGGCCCTCGCAGGGGACGCCCACACCTGTGCTCTGTGGTCAGTCTGCCGCCTCTCGGCACACCTGAGGGGGGGGCCCCGCGCGCGGTGCTCGTCCCAGGCGTCTGCTCCGGAGCCCCACGGCCACTCCACACGCCCTCCGCAAGCCATGACCCGTGCCACCCAGTCACACTTTTCTGTCCTGTCCCCCAAGGCAGCAGCACCCACACGAGTCAAGTGGCCGCCAGGATGACCACTACTCCCGGGGAGAAGAGAACGTCCCGAGAGCCAAACGCACCCCAACCCTCATTCAAGTACACGGCTCACAAACAGGCGTTTCAAAACGAATATGAAGCGATAAAACAAAGAAGCATTTGATACTTTTATTGAACGAGAATATCAGAAAAGCTATTAAACAAGAAAATCAGAAAAGCTATTAAACAAGAAAATCAGAAAAGCAAGCGACAAGTCAAAAAAAGTTGATTATGCAAATGAGATGCAAAACCACCTTTCATTTCATTGGTGGAGACGCTCTCCACAAAAGTCTGAGTCCTGGGGTGTCTGCAGGTCCCGGTCCCCTGATTTCTGTGAGCGTGTTCTTTACATGTTGAGGACTCTGCAAGTCCTGACACATTTGAGGACGAGATCTGTGATCTCTCATCAAACAACTGCATTCCTTTTCCTTCAGTTCTAAATGCATAGATACTATTTAATGCAACAAGTATTTGCTATACTGGAAACAAAAACAACGGAAACCCCTGATTCGGGAGAGAGTGCCGCACCCCCCAGGGCAGGAAGGAGCCCCAGGGCCCGCCCACTGGGGCTGAGACGGGCAGGACCAAGAGGAGGGCTCCCCGCTGCGGGAGACCTGGGGGGGCGCTTCCAGGGGGGAGCGTGTTCCATGCAGAGCTCATGTGTCCAGTGTCCAGTGTCCAGCCAGGGCAGGTGTGCACGTCCCTCACGCTCTGCCTTGTAGCGACGGCGGGAAAACGTTTATCTGTCTCATCCGTCTGTCTGTCCCGCTGCTGCCCCATCACGCCCAGCCCCACGGCCCGGCGTCCTAACGAGAAACACGACTCACACAGACACTACCCCCATCACGCCCAGCCCCACGGCCCGGTGTCCTAACGAGAAACACGACTCACACACACACTGCCCCATCACGCCCAGCCCCACGGCCCGGCGTCCTAACGAGAAACACGACTCACACAGACACTGCCCCATCACGCCCAGCTCCACGGCCCGGCGTCCTAACGAGAAACACGACTCACACAGACACTGCCCCATCACGCCCAGCCCCACGGCCCGGTGTCCTAACGAGAAACACGACTCACACAGACACGGCCCCATCACGCCCAGCCCCACGGCCCGGTGTCCTAACGAGAAACACGACTCACACACACACTGCCCCATCACGCCCAGCCCCACGGCCCGGTGTCCTAACGAGAAACACGACTCACACAGACACGGCCCCATCACGCCCAGCCCCACGGCCCGGTGTCCTAACGAGAAACACGACTCACACAGACACGGCCCCATCACGCCCAGCCCCACGGCCCGGTGTCCTAACGAGAAACACGACTCACACAGTTACTTTCCGTAACCTTCTCGAGAGTATGAGCACAGGGAACAGGAAACCTGGAGACTTACAGGATTAACGAGTGGACACAACCCTCAACTGTCAAAACAGACACTCAAGTTTCTTCTGAAATAAATGTTGCTGCAGCCAGCCACCAGCTGTTCTCTCAGCAAGCTCATTCCAGTATTAGGAGAGATGACAAAGGACCTGGCCCTGAGCTACGCCCATGCACTCCTAGACCACGAGGCTGTGGACAGCAGCACCTGTGCCTACTGACTTCTGACCACAACCACCTGGTAACAGCGAGGCCACAGTCACCTGCTGCTCCCACAGCACCAGGACTCCTGACTGTGGGGCTTCCCTGCCCCAGTGGCTGCCGGAGGAGCCCCGTGAGCAGAGGCTGGGCTGAGAGGGGACTGACCGCGGGGCTGCACGCACACGCACGGAGAGGCATGTGGCCCGTCCCGGGCAGGCGGGCACCGGGCAGGCAGGCAGGCGGGCACCGGGCAGGCGGGGCACCGGGCAGGCGGGCACCAGGCAGGCAGGCACCGGGCAGGCGGGCACCGGGCAGGCGGGGCACCGGGCAGGCGGGCACCGGGCAGACAGGGCAGCGCCCTCAGCCTGGTTTGGCAAGGGCTGAGGAGACTGCAAATGACCCCACAGCGTCCCTGCAGGACTCTGGGGACAGCTGTCCTCCCACGGGGCAGGGGTCACGGCTCAGGCCTGTTCCCCCGACAGCACGCTCACTCGCACACAGCCCTGCGTTCCTGCGTCCGTCCCCACAGAGGCCTCCCTGTGACTCGGACACGTCACTGCTCCCCCTGCCGGCCTCCGGCGGGGCCTCTTGGCAGCTGAGGGCTCTCCGCCCGCTCCTCACCGGCCCCTCCTCTCCCATCTTGCCTATGTCGCAGGCAGAGAACAGAGCTGGTCTGTGACTTCCAGCGTGGCTCCTCGTCAGCGGCCCACTGCCGAATGGCAGCCAGCCGGACAAGGCGGAGACCGGCGAGAGGAAAGGCGAGGCATGCCCGGTGGGCCGCACTGGCACGTGGCACCCGTCCCTTCTGCCTCAGGACGCGGAGCAGAGAAGGGTCAGGGCACTGACCTCAGCAGACTGGGCAGCACAGATGCTGGAAGCTTCCTGCTGACAGGCTATTTTTTAAGCTGGAAACAACACAGACGCTGGTCATCGGAGGGCCCGATCACTTCAGGGGACTCTTTGAAACGTCAAGTGGCACGAGTTTGACTTCCCAGTTCGTACATACGGGCATCAGAAAACATGGAGGTTAAGCTTTCCTGTATCTGAGTGCAGTAGGGTAATGTTTTATCCAATTTTTCCCCTTAATATGGGCATTTGATTCAGCTGCTGACCAAAAGCAAGTCCCCAGCTGACCCCTCCTTGCACATTTCCAGTGTCTGAACCCCGAGTCCACCATCGCAATGGTCTGTGGATGACCGGTGTGCACGGCCCTCGCCAGAGGGAGGAAGCAGGGACTCAGGACTGAGGTGGGTGACGGGCTGGGGCCTACCCTCTGCTGACCCTACAAGATTTGTTTTTCAGAACCAGATCATTTCCCTAGACGACAGCTGCCAGCCACCCCCCAAAAGGCTGTTCCAGTTCATTCCAATCGGAACACCCCTTCAGCCCAGGTTCCTAACTCGTCCTGCCCTCACCCTCTGCTATTAGCCCAGGTTCCTAACTCGTCCTGCCCTCACCCTCTGCTATTAGCCCAGGTTCCTAACTCGTCCTGCCCTCACCGCTCTGCTATTAGCCCAGGTTCCTAACTCGTCCTGCCCTCACCCTCTGCTATTAGCCCAGGTTCCTAACTCGTCCTGCCCTCACCGCTCTGCTAGGGCTGCTGACACAACAGCTTCCTCACTTCCCCTCTGTCCACTTCCCGCTGGGCCCACAGGACAAGGCGCAAACCCAACCTGCCAACTACAAGGTTGTACAATTACCTTTTTTAATCTTATTTTTTTTAAGTTAGAGAGACAGAGAAGCATCAATTCTTCGTTGCAGCACCTTGATTGTTCATTGATTGCTTCCTCATTATGTGCCTTGACCAAGGGACTACAGCAGACTGAGTGACCCCTTGCTCAAGCCAGCGACCTCGGGCTTCAAGCCAGTGACCTTTGGGCTCAAGCAGGTGAGCCTGTGCTCAAGCTGGCGACCTTGGGGCTTCGTACCTGGGTCCTGTGCGTCCCAGTCCAGCGCTCACCCTCTGCGCCACCGCCTGGCCAGGCTACAGTCAGTTAACACCCCTTTCTCACTCAGGTCTCCCTGCCGGTGCCGGGCGAGTCCCCAGGTGCACCTGCAGAGCCCTGTCCTGCTGGACACCCTGCCCCAGAGCACCCCCGTTCTGTCCAGCAGCTGACCGTCCAAGGCTGGTTGACGCTCCGCTGCTGCAGAATGTGCCCCACAGACGCAGGACTAGCAGTCAGTGTCACCGGGACACACAGCCAGGTCAGGAACGGTTTCCCAGGCCCTGCACGCCCGCCGGAGCCAGACCAGGAGCTAGACCAGAAACCCCTGCTGACCAGGCACCCCGATTCCTCAGGCGCCGGCACTGGAGAGGGGCACAGGTCTGTCTGCGCTGCGTGACCGCACCCCCCCCGCCCTGGCGCTCCAGCCTGTGGCGGTCAGGTTGTGCCTCTGCCCCGACACGGACCCCTCCTGAGCAGCCCCTGCTCCGCCCTGCGACACCCCCCGCCCTGGCGCTCCAGCCTGTGTAGCGGTCAGGTTGTGCCTCTGTCCCGACACGGACCCCTCCTGAGCAGCCCCTGCTCCGCCCTGCGACACCCCCCGCCCTGGCGCTCCAGCCTGTGTGGCGGTCAGGTTGTGCCTCTGCCCCGACACGGACCCCTCCTGAGCAGCCCCTGCTCCGCCCAGTGACACCCCCCGCCCTGGCGCTCCAGCCTGTGTGGCGGTCAGGTTGTGCCTCTGCCCCGACACGGACCCCTCCTGAGCAGCCCCTGCTCCGCCCTGCGACACCCCTCGCGCTGGTCCGCCTTCCGCACAGGGAGCAGCGCTCGGCTCACGGGGCTGCAGTGCTCCTGTCCACAGAGAGCAAGTGGACGCCTCTGCCCCCCGGGCGGTGGGCACCCACATACCTGCTTCCACCCACTGCCCGGACCCCGCTGGGCCTACCTTGGCTGCAACGATGCTGAGGCCCATTCCATTTTGTTTTTTTAGGGTCACAGTGATTATTTCAGGCTCCTTTCTCAGTGGCTGAGCCTAGAGGAAGAAAACAAAGGTTTACTTTGCAGCTGTAAGGAAGAGCTTCCACGGGGTGAGCCAACAGCACATGGCCTGGCAAGTCCGTCGGTCACTGTGGGGAACAGGAGATGCAGCGCCCAACCAGCACGGACCGCTGTGCTGAGCTGAGCAGGGAGAGCGCACATGGCACTTCTGTTCTGAGGCAGGAGGGGAGAGCGAGAAGCAGCACTAATGCACGGTTGTGGCACCTTGGTTGTTCAGAGTCTTACAGATGAGGCTGTCATACATGCTATTTAAATGTTCTCTGAAGACCAGCACGTGCAGAACAAACTAAACTGACACTCCGATCAGGTTACAGAAGCCTCACCCTCACTCAGAGTTAAGTTTTTACTTTACTACCTTTCAGAATAAATCGTCAGGGTTTTTTAAAGATGACGTTTAGCCTTGTTGAGCTCTATCTACGGGGAGCACAGGGAACAGTCCTGACAAGACGACCTGACATCTCCGCCTCTGGTCTTCAACACAACACTGGAGCTCCCCCAGGGCCCGGGCAGTGTTCAGACCCCCGTGAGGGCGGAAAGCCACGTCCCACAGGACAGGCCGTTACGGAGCAGACCCACAGGCGAGTAACAGTGTGAAGCGATCCATGGCTGTGATGTGTCACACCTCACATGCACGAGTGCACGACCACCCGAGGACCCCGCCAGAGCCACGGGCCGGGGGGGGGGGGTCACCACCACCCGTGAGCACAAAGGCACATTGCCAGGAAGCGGTCGTCACACACACGGCTTGTCCTTCAGAACCAGAGGCTAGGAGAGGGCACTTTAAGGGAAGTAAGATTAGGTGACATTAGATTTTTTTTAATCAGGACGTGGACCCTCCTGCGGGGTCCACAGGTCACTAGAAAGATAAAGACTCCATCTAAAAGACCACTGTTTTTCTGTAGAATCTGGAAACTAGAAGTTGCTACCACTTGGGGTTTGTCAGATAGCAGCTAGTGAGGTCGACACTCAGTGGTGTTGAGACAGAAACCAACACCATCTCCAGGGCCTGGGGACGGGATGGCAGACCCCAGGCCCACAGTGTGCTAGACCCCGAATGCTGGCGGCTCCCATGTCGTCCACACACACGTTTCTCGCCTGATCTCACACGGCGTTGGCACCTGCGTGCTCTACGTTTCCTTGGGACGAAGTACCTACGGCCACACTGGGGTCAGTCAGGTCCGAGGCTCCAGGGGGTGGCTCTTCAGACCAGCCCCCTGACCCTCGGCCCAGACACTCCGGTCCACCTCCACGCCGTCTGGGCTGTGTGGACGGGACCAACAGCCACGTGTAAGTAACACACTGACCCCTCTCCAGTAACCTTCACAAACACGTGGCCACATCTGTCTGCTCCGTAAGTGGCTTAAGAGACGAAAATGGCAATTACAGAAAAATATTCAAGATAAATAAAACTAAACAAAAAGTTCAAAACGGAACTTTTCTGGACTGGTATTTCAAACAAGGATGTGCTGGTGCACGGGACACAAAACAACTGTGAGCTGGTGTCACCGTCTAAGCCCTGGAGAAGCGTCCTTTCCTGCTCAGGGTTCTCTCTGCGGAACCAAGCAGAGCCCCTCAGAAGGCAGAAAGCTCATCAACACTGGGACAGACCCCTCCTTCAAAAACATACATCACGTCAGCAAATGATCTGATGCATAGTTAAGTCAAGGTAGAGTGACTATAATAAATATTTTTAGCAAAGAAAACCATCTTCTAGTAAAGTCTAAGGGCTGCCATACGAACATATTCTGAAGACCTGTATTAACATTAAGGCTAGCATAGCTGTGGGGTGAATATTCTTTAATAGCATCCTTTTCTTTTTTGGACAAAACTATACAGACATGCCTGGAAATAAAAACTTCCTACGTAAGTTACGGGTTAACACTTTCAAGTGAAAGGAGCGACTCCTACTCTCCCCGTCACACGAGGTCTGTAAGCAAGGCCGCATCTGCACGGAGCCGTCAGGAGGCCAGGCTTCCCCGCCCAGCCCCCCCCACGCCACACATGCCACACACACGCCACACATGCCACACACATACACCACATCACACACACACACGCCACACATGCCACACACACGCCACACATGCCACAAACACGCACACACGACACACATGCCACACACACAACACAACAAACACACGACACACATGCCACACACACGCCACACCACACACACGCCACACATGCCACACACACACGCCACACCACACACACGCCACACCACACACACACACATGCCACACACACACACACCACACACACACGACACACATGCCACACCACACACACACGCACACGACACACATGCCACACCACACACACGCACACACGCCACACACGCCACACACACACCACACCACACACACACGCCACACCACACACACACCACACATACACGGCACACACACACATGACACACATGCACACACACACACACACACACACACACACACACGAGACACTTGCCAGTTCCGTGCTCTCGCGCAGGTGACTCTCGTAATCTGCACCTTCGAAGTAGATTGTCCACGTGCCCGGTGAGCGCGCATGAGGGATCAGCCGGCAGAACCCTGCGGAGAGAGGACGCACGGCGAGACTGAGGGGCACGCCAGGTCAGACCAGACGTGTCACCACCGCCAACGGGGGGCCGGCACCAGGCCCCTGCTTCGCCTCCAGTGACAGCACTGTGTCAGTCTACACCTCTATTCCTGCTGAACACCAGGAAATCGGACGTCTAAACCACGGCCTTGGTTCTATCCAGTGGAATGCCCACAGCCAGCGGAAAAGTGCAATTCCTCCCCCTTCTTCTTAATTCCAAAAGACTTTTCCGCTTACTTCTGTGGGAAACTGTGGGATTCCACTGATTCCTTCCTTGCGCTCTCACTACCGCCCTCGAGAGCTCCCAGGAACGCCGCGTCTCATCCAGAGGGCAGGGCACGCGGGCCAGTGCTGGCCTGGCTGCTGCCGCCTCGGCCCACGGGACTCCCACACGAGGTGTCAGCTGCCTGCACAGCAGTTCTGGGCAGGACGGGCCCATTCTCATTACCCTCTCCAAACCTTCTTACGAGTCGTGCTCACCCGAATTTCTTACCGATACATTTTAGAATCGTTTTATAACGTCTTGAAGAGTATCTGTAATATTTTCATCAGGGACAAATGATGAAATATTCAAAATATACTGCTTTAGTCCAGCAGTTCTCAACCTGTGGGTCGCGACCCCGGCGGGGGTCGAATGACCAAAACACTCTGACTGTGTTTTGGTTGTTCAACCCCCGCCAGGGTCGCGACCCACAGGTTGAGAACCGCTGCTTTAGTCAGATACGATTTCAGGAAACTTTTGACAAAGTCCTACCACACAGGCCTTGAACAACTCTTGTGAAGTTTCTCCAAGTGGGCGGCTGTCAGCAGTGATACTGGCGGGGGTCCCGCGTGGGCCAGACCCTCGGTCCCACTCACCTGGCCCGAGTCTGGGGGTCCCGCGTGGGCCAGACCCTCGGTCCCACTCACCTGGCCCGAGTCTGGGGGTCCTGCGTGGGCCAGACCCTCGGCCCCACTCACCTGGCCCGAGTCTGGGGGTCCTGCGTGGGCCAGACCCTCGGCCCCACTCACCTGGCCCGAGTCTGGGGGTCCTGCGTGGGCCAGACCCTCGGCCCCACTCACCTGGCCCGAGTCTGGGGGTCCCGCTGCCATCAGCGGGGGTGCTCACCGCCTGGTCTCCACCAGCAAGGACAACCTTGCTGTTCTAGTTGGACACTTATGAGGTTGTTTGAGGCAGGACGACAGGGGATGTCACAAATATACTCAGTTAAAATAAAAAGTTTTACTTAGTTTCAGTCCTTTCCTTTAAAATTAGCTTCAACTAAGTTTCATTAAAATTTTACCTACAACTTCTCTTTTCCTTGTTTTAGAGAATCATAATGACAGTTTCGAAATTTCAACAACTATCATTTATTTTATTTTTTCAAATGTCAGGGATCTGCGTGAGTCTGGACCACCTGCATGTGTTCCTTTCTACTTTCCTGGCTTACGGGGTGTCTCACTCAGGTATGAGTCCACGCTGACTTTAGAGCCATCCCCCACAGTCTTACACACACACACACACGGAATGCAAGCTGAGAGCACACAGTGCTTCTTTATTTGGCTTGCAAAAAATAGGACGTAAAGAATTAAAAAACGGCATCATAAAAGTAAACACCCCATTCTCAGTAGTCTTTTAAGGGCACCCGTGTGCTAGCTACCCTGTCCTCTAACACGCATGCAATAACGTGCTGGTGCCCAGACCGTGATGGAAAGCACCCACGGGGAAGTCAGGACGACCGCACCACGCCCGACGTGGCAGATGTCTGCTGCACACACAGCACTGTGCACACACCACAGAGTACACGTGTGAAACGCTGGTGAGCTGGACTCGCACAGCTTACTCACGGGTACTGGTGGAAGCAGCAGTCTCGGGCACGCGTGTGCAGCTGTGCCACTGCAGGAAGGACACGGGAGGAGGGGGCAGAGGTGACAGTGTGGCTTCCATGTGAGGTGTGGCACAGCACAGGACCGTGGAGCCCACTGCCAGCACATGTTCCGTGCCAGGGCCCAGCTCAGGGCCCCTGGTGGGATGTGGACACCTCTGACCGTGACTGGAAGTGCAGGGCCTCCCTGCCTCCCCGTCACAGGCCACTCCCCAGTCCCCAAGGACCCGCAGCCCCCACATTCACGGAGGACTACAACTACATCCCCGTGTCATCATACAGCAGACTGTTTCTGACCTGCCAAAACCCTTGGAGACAGGAAAATCCCTCATGGTGAGCGAAGCAGTCACTGAAGTCAAACACACTGATTTACACGCTACGGACACACGGCTTGAATGGTCCTGTTACTTTTGTCTACACTCCTAGAGCTCGGGTCAGCTCTCCGTCTGCTGAGCTCACGTCACGGAGCCGCAGACGGGGACTGAAGCGTGGTCGCACCCCGACGCCCTGTGGCAGGCGCAGCCCTGCGGAGGCCCCGGGAGCTGCACTGGTGACCCCCACCCTCGCCAGCCCCATGACCTGGGTGCTGCCCCCACATGCCCTGTACAAGGAGAAACTGCAGCTGGAGAGCTGGGATCGGAACTCGGGCCTCTGGTTCCGGGGCCTGTGCTGCTCTGCTGGCCCCAGCAGTCAGCGCCAGCTCCAAGGCCGCGCCCAGCGACCCGGCCCACAAACACTCTCGGGGGAAGGGGAGCAACAGAGGGCCCCCGCCAGCCCAGGCCCCCTGCCATGTGCCAGCCGAGCAGGGCCATGCTCACAGCAGGGCACAGCCCTCCACACGGACTCTGTCTGGACACTGTGACCCGTGTCACCAGAAACACCTCCGTCCCAGGTCCTGGAACCCGCCTTCCTTAGAAGCCCACGGGGACGCCCCACTGGGGGGACGACCAGGTCAGAACACAGAGCCGGGAGATGCTCACTGAACAGGCACACGCAGGCCTCGGGACCCTAGTGACACGCACCTCGCTGGCACAGAGGGTCCAGAAACTCCTGTAAGCCGTTTGGAATGTTCCTGACGACGTCACAGGAGTAGCCGTCCTCCGGCAGCAGGAACGGCAGCTGCAGGTCGGGGTCCTCCTCCAGCTGCACCTCCCGCCCGTCGCTGCGGGCCAGCTCATCGGCCGTGTTCTCCGCCACGGCCACGACGCTGTCGATCAGGTCCTGGGCGGGAAGGAAGCCATGGTCAAGAGATGCTGCACGACCGGGGCGGCTGCCCGCAGCTACCCGAGTCTAGCGCGGCTCACACCCGCCCCCAGGCCACGAGGGACGACCGTGCATCAAGTCAGTCACGAAGCAGCAAGGCCGCCCTGTGCGCACTGGAGCATGGCTAAGACATTCGTTACTAATTTCAAGCGATGCGTGGCTTTAAATGAAAACAAGTTTTCCACACACAAGATAATGGGCTTTCTTTTGAAAAGTAATCGTTTTCCCTGCATGATTCTTCAACATCCAGTGCTAAGGACCCTGGTTTTGCAGCAGGTTAGACGACACAGGTGGAGAGGCTCACTCTACGTCAAATGCAGACTCGGGATCAAGTACCTGCTGCCACCTCCCAGAGGCTGCTTCTGCATTGCAGGTTTGCAAGGGGTTCTGTGTGTGGACAGTTTCTCCGGCACATAAAACACACCGGCCGGTGCGCACGCCCTCACAACCCAGCAGAGTGCCGCCCAGCTGCCCGTCTGCTCTGGGGACGTCAGACAGACGGACACACTGCTGGCACCTGGCGTCTGACCTCTCCTGTCCTCCCCGCTCAGCACCGGTCTCCTCTGATGACGACACACTTTGCTGACACGCTGCCTTCTTTGTGGACAGTTGGCAATTTCTTGTTTGGGGCTGCTTTTGAAGATGGCCCTTGTCAGCAGCATAAGCTCAGGACCGGAGGAAGAAGATCGCTGTGTCCATCTATGAACTCCCCCCTCTCACTCTCAGGACACCCGCACCAGGACCGCTTCACCCGACTGTGATGCTGGCGTCTGCAGCATTTCTTGTTCTACAAACAGCCAGCTGCAGTGCCCGTCGAGGTCCGGGGTTTTCACCCTCAACGCCTCTCAGTGAGAAGGGGAATGCCCCAACTTCAGACTGCTTCACATGAGAATCTGGGCTGACCAGTCAGCTGCTCACGGCCTCTGGGTCTCAAACGTGCTGGTGCGCCCGGAACGGAAGACTCCAGGCCAACTTGCTAACCCCCTCCACCACCTGCCAATGACCTAATGCCGTTACATTCCTTTCTACTTAAAATGCGTGTGAGTTTCCACTTCTCACACTGAACCCACACGCACACGTCTGCAGCAAAGACGATCTTGTGAGACGGTCGAGGAAACCAGCTCACTCCTAAGGAGACCCGGTACCTGCGTGAGCCCTGCGCCCCCCCCCCCCCCCCACCGCGTGGCGCGCGCCTCACCGCCGGGATGAAGGGCTCGTCGGGTGCACAGTGGTAGTTCTGCAGCAAGGCCTGCAGCTGCAGGGAGTTCAGCTTGAAGCAGGTGCTGTTGATGTTTGGAATGTCTTCAGGTGCGTACTTGTCCATCGTGAGCAACGTGGTGGCCTGTTTAAAAGAATAAACAACAGACACAGGACTTGAAAGTGTTTCATAAACCGGCCCCTGTACACACCACGCACAACGCTAACAACTGGCTCCTCTGACCTGAAACGCAGTGTTTCTAGGAAAACCGTTTCGTCAATGCTGACCTTCCACACTAGGATGAAAAGCACGTCTCAGGAAGGTTCTAGGTGGCCTCGTGACTTTAGTAAAATGTGTAAGTGATGACACCCAATTGTTTACGCTCATAAAGCGTCTGAAGTACTCTCGTAGAAATCTTAAACACATAACCCTTCGGACACCCAGTCACGGGGTCTGAATCAGGTGTCGCTGTGATGGCCTTTTCTGTAACCAGCAGACCCAGAGCAGGAGGCGGCAGCCCCTCCCAGGCGGAGCTGCGGCTGCAGACTCGGTCCCACCGCGAGCCGCCCTCTCCCGGCTGGCGCACCGCGGACCCCCAGAACTGCCGGCTCCCTGGCCGCGGCTCCGCGCCCCGCGCCTCTCCTCTCCCGACTTTCCGGAGGGTGTGCTCAGCTGTCTCCCTCTGCTCCTTCTGCGCGTCTATGCTGGACAGGTGTCTGCTCTGTGGCTCCCTGGCTTTGCATTGTTAGGAGTTAATCATCAATTTTTAAATAAAAGTTTATTTTTTAGCATGGAGCTTTATGAAATATACCATACCAATCTCTAGTAAAAGGGCACTTTAAGAATGTTTGCTCTGCTGGTTACCACCTGTTCTGGGCTGAACCGTGCCCCTAAGCGCACAGGCTGAGGTCTCAGCCCCACAGGCCTCAGACCGCGCCCTTGTTTGGAGACAGGGTCTTGGCAGAGTGACCAAGTGGAAACGAGGTCAGCAGACCCAAGATGACTGACTGCTGTCGTGTAGAAAGTGGACACTGGGACACAGACCTGCGCACAGGAGCGCGCCCTGTGGAGGGGAGGGGGCGATGGGGGCTCACGGCTACCAGCCCAGGACCCCAGAGATGCCAGCAGACCCCAGCCGCTGCGCTCTGCACCCCGCCATGCGCAGGAGTGAGAAAGCCCCCCAGGGGAGTGCTCGGTTCCACTGAGCCCCAGTTCTGGCCCGTGACAGAACCGGAGACCGGCGGCGAGCGGGTCAGCTGAGGGCGGGGCCCTGGACACCCACCTGCACGATCCGGCTGAGGTGACAGTCGGCGGCCAGCTCCAGGCCCTGCTTCTCAGCCCAGGCCTCCACGTGGCCCAGCTGCTGGCGGATGATGGCCCCCCAGTAGTGCGAGCAGAGCCCCGACTCGGGCTCGGTCACCAGCCGGTTGAACAGCCACATGTTGATGAAGTGGAAGAGCTGGGAGAAGAGCTGGATGGTCAGGGCCGCGTTGACCCGGCAACGGCGCAGCAGCGACATGGCGCCCGTGAGCGTGTGCAGCACGTCGTCTGTGGGGGACAGGGGACGGGGGACGGGGGACGGAGGTCCAGCGTCAAGGGGCGCAGCTCGAGTCGGGGTGAACTTACATCACAACAGTCATAATACCCAGGTCATCACTTTCTAAACCCAATCTTATTCAAACAGGAAGTGGTTTTAAACCGTGTACACTGTTAGCAACACACACTGTCCATGACGTTCCCGAGAGCCGGGCTGGACACCTGTAACCACCTGACACACAGTGAGAACTGTTCTCAACCAAAAACGGGGGTGCTGAAAAGTCCCTGTGGGAATAAGAATGCCCAATACACACAGCATCCCCTCCACTTCTAGAACACCTCCCTCTTATACAGTCAGCATAAAACAGAGTTAACCGGGAGGCGGGAGAGGCCGGGAGGAGGGAGGAGGGAGGAGGGAGGAGGGAGGAGGGAGAAGGGAGAGGTAGGGAGGAGGGAGGAGGGAGGAGGGAGAGGCAGGGAGGAGGGAGGGAGGAGGGAGAGGTCGGGAGGAGGGAGGGAGGAGGGAGGAGGGAGGAGGGAGAAGGGAGGAGGAGGGAGGGAGGAGGGAGGAGGGAGAGGTCGGGAGGGAGGAGGGAGGAGGGAGAAGGGAGGAGGAGGGAGGGAGGAGGGAGGAGGGAGAGGTCGGGAGGGAGGAGGGAGGAGGGAGGAGGGAGAAGGGAGGAGGAGGGAGGGAGGAGGGAGGAGGGAGGAGGGAGAGGTCGGGAGGAGGGAGGAAGGAGGAGGGAGAGGTCAGGAGAAGGGAGGAGGGAGGAGGGAGGAGGGAGAGGTCGGGAGGAGGGAGGAGGGAGGAGGAAGAGGTCGGGAGGAGGGAGGAGGGAGGAGGGAGGAGGGAGAGGTCGGGAGGAGGGAGGAGGGAGGAGGGAGGAGGGAGAGGTCGGGAGGAGGGAGGAAGGAGGAGGGAGAGGTCAGGAGAAGGGAGGAGGGAGGAGGGAGGAGGGAGAGGTCGGGAGGAGGGAGGAGGGAGGAGGGAGGAGGGAGGAGGGAGAGGTCGGGAGGAGGGAGGAGGGAGGAGGGAGGAGGGAGAGGTCGGGAGGAGGGAGGAGGGAGGAGGGAGGGGCCTGACCTATTTTCGGTCTCTGCAGACTGTTCTCCTCTGGGTCGTCCAGGAAGGCTGGCATGTAGTTGTTCAGTTCCGACTGCAGACAGTGCACCAGGTACCTGCAGAGGGATGGGGTCACGAGCTCCGCACGGCGAGCTGGACCATCAGACACGGCACGTGCAGAACATGTGCACTGTCACGAATATTCCCGTTTAATAATGTGTTTTACTCTCAGGACTCGGGATGCACAGCTTACAGAATGCAATTAAGACAACACCTTTTGCATCATGTACTAATTTGTACTTCTTGGTATTACTCAATTAGAGTAAGTATGATAAAAACACTTAAAATTAGTTCTGAAAACTTAACAGGCCTGACCAGGTGGTGGCACAGTGGATAGAGCGTTGGACTGGGATGCAGAGGACCCAGGTTCAAGACACCGAGGTCGCCAGCTTCAGCGCGGGCTCATCTGGTTTGAGCAAAAGCCCACCAGCTTGGACCCAAGGTCACTGGCTCGAGCAAGGGGTTACTCGGTCTGCTGAAGGCCCACGGTCAAGGCACACATGAGAAAGCAATCAATGAACAACTAAGGTGCCACAACGAAGAATTGATGCTTCTTATCTCTCTCCCTTCCTGTCTGTCTGTCCCTGTCTGTCCCTCTCTCTGACCCTATGTCACAAATAATAAAAAAAAATCCTGAAAACAGGAAGACGTGATTTAAATCTTTACAGAACAGTGTCATCTCCCAAAACGGGTCCCTTACTTAAACGCCATCTGGACGAGGTGGGCCAGCACGTCCTGGGCGTCCAGGGTGACCCGGCTGAGGTCCCGGTCCTGCTTGACGAAGTTGAGCAGCTCCGACGCGTTGGCCATCCAGAAGGCAAGCGCCCCGGCGATGTTCTTCTGCTTCTGTGGGCAAAGCACCCCGTCAGCACCCGCCAGCACCCGCGGCAGACGGCACGGCAGCGGCACAGAGAAATGCTCCCGAGAAGCCGCTGAAGATAGACCAGGACCTGCCCGTCTCCACCAAGGCATTCACCACAGATACCAGATACTTGCGAGGGGTTTGGGTTCAGACGCAGCAGCAGGAAACCAGCCACCGCTGCGTGCTCCAGGTTCAGGGACACACAGACCTAATCGGCCACCACGCGTGGAATCAGTGGTGGAATGGGGACATCAAACACAGCACCCAATTGGAGGTTGTGCATTATCTGGTACTCTGCGAGCATACACACACGTATCCATGGTTACCCACAGCCACCCTGATACGTGCGGTCACCGGCCCGGACGGCCAGCCACCCAGCGTCAGTATGATCTGCTGCGTCCTCTCCCGACCACAGGTGCAGGCCAGGCAGCCTCAGGTGAGACCCCCAGAGGAGGAACAGGGCGAACGGTCAGCGGAGGAAGCAGACCGCGGTCAGTTCACGTCCACACTGAGTGCATTAAGCAGGAGTTATGGAATGCTGAGAGAGGGCGCACAGCCCAGAGGGTTTAGTACTGCGTGTCCCAGCTGCGGAATGAGGGTTATGAATGCGTGGTGCGTCCCGTCTGGAGCGCCGTGTCGGACATGGAAGCGCATGAGAACTCAGCTAAGCCAGCACAGCCAGGACCGGGGCCCGGCAGCGGTCCTACCTGGTCAACCTGGTCTACCTCCTGGAGAGAAACGGACGAGGGGAACCAAGCAGAACGAGAGAAAGAAACTGGTAAACAAGCGTGACAGTTCAAAAAAATCAAAACACTGACACTCAGGCACGTCCTTCCCAAGGGACCCTCTACTGGGCGCCCAGCAGCTCTGGGCAGTCGCCGAGCGGCACGTGGGCACACCCCACGAGGTGCCCACGGGAAGGACTTTGCCGTCTCACTGGGGCCGTGAGTCTCCGTGCCCCGAGGTCTAGGGGGTCAGTCTCTCCCCTGAACCCGTCCATAAGGACGAAAGAGACGGGAAAGACCGACAGAACCATAAAAAGGTGAGAAAGTTGAGAATCTAAAAATACATAAAAAACTTAAGCCTACGCCAAAAAGGAGAAAACTGTTTTTTCAAAGTGGGTTTTTACAAATTAAAATATGTAAAACGTAAACGTGGAGGCCCCTCCCGGAGCAAGCGGCACTATGGAGGATGCCGGGCTCCTTACACGTGAGGGTTTCTCCAATCACCTCCCAGCCCTGAACCTGAAATCAAAACAGCTCTCTGATAAGCGTGATTTCAGGGAGGTTCAAAATCAACACGGAAAAGGCTGTTAGACGTGGTTCACGACAGGAGTCAGTTTGACACAGGCTCCCCGCAAACATGACGGCAGGCAGACAACGGCTCTGAATGACTGAAAAGGAAATCACGTTTGCTAATAAAATAATGAGTCACAAAATGGCATCCAAATAAAATGACTGCCCTTTTTTAATTTCTATCCTCACGTGAGCAAAAAAAAAATAGCCTCATCAAATTCATATGCTAATGACTCAAAAAAAAAAAAAGACCCATCTTCCCATCTTTAAATTTTTCGGCCCTTTTACAACAATTCTGAGGGAATTAAAAGACTAGTTTGCTTCAAACTATCCTGACAAGAAAACCTGAACAATAGTCATGTGACTCAGCCTCACAACTGGAGCTTTATAGCTGAGTAATGGCACTGACACGTGCTGCAGGAAACCTTTCTTTAAAATCCACACATTCATGATTAAATCCTCAAATTATCTGTAACTAAGAAACCGATATGCCGATTTTATTAACTACAGACAGGACCTGAGAGAAACAAACCACGGTACACCAAGGGAAGACCCTGACTTCCTCAAGTTTTCAAAACTGATTTATGAAGGAATCTGAACCAAGGTTTTCTGGTGACAGATGTCGGGGTGTCCATGACACCTCCATGAACACTATGGAAACACCCCGTCCCCCTGGCATCACAGGAGGCTTCCCAGAGAAGAGCAAGGGCCCCGTCACCCAGGACGGAGGAGGGCAGCGCGACACTGCCCAGCGGTCACCCAGGACGGGGAAGGGCAGCGCGACACTGCCCAGCGGTCACCCGGGACGGGGGAGGGCAGCGTGACACTGCCCAGCGGTCACCCGGGACGGGGAAGGGCAGTGTGACACTGCCCAGCAGTCACCCGGGACGGGGGAGGGCAGTGTGACACTGCCCAGCGGTCACCCGGGACGGGGGAGGGCAGCGTGACACTGCCCAGCGGTCACCCAGGACGGGGAAGGGCAGCGCGACACTACCCAGCGGTCACCCAGGACGGGGGAGGGCAGTGCGACACTGCCCAGCGGTCACCCAGGACGGGGGGAGGGCAGCGCGACACTGCCCAGCGGTCAGCGTGACACTGCCCAGCGGTCGGGTTCAGAGGACAGGGGAGCTGGGGGGGGAGGGCACGGGGGGGGGGGGCTGGGGGAGGGGCACTGGGGGACCCCAGGACCTGGGGCTGCACACACTGTGACAGCACTAAGTGCTACTGAACTCGTCACTTCAGGATAGTCAACTTTGTTACGTGCACTTCATCTCAATACATTGTTTTTTTTTTAATCTAAGAAAGCCCACATCAAGTCTGAATAGTTTCTCACAACTATTGCAATGTTAAGGGTCTCTCTCACGATCACTACATTACTACAAACAGTTTATATTCCCTTACTCTCAAGTTTGTGGGAAATAGAAAAAGGCTTGCATTTCAACTTGTAAAGCTATACAACTTTCAATCCACTTTGTGTGACTGTCACTTTGGAAGGCACCGTGGGCAGGTCTGAAACACCAGGGCAGCGACCCGCCCACAGCCTCGGCCCCCCGGGCTGCTTACCTGGATCACGCCATCCATCATGCTGACCATCTTGTTGACGATCGCAATCACCTTGTGCGTGCGCTCCGCAGGGCTGACGTCGGGTCTGTACTGGCTGGACAATACATACCGACAGGCCATGTACAATACATAGGTGGGTGACAACTTAAAATGGACTGTAGAGCTATTAGTATAATTTATGATGGCAGATAAAAATGAATCTTCAGCTGTCAAAAGATTTCAAAAAAGAAGAAAAAAAGAAAAAAAACCATGAAAATCAGATGGAGAAAAATGGGACAAGAAGTAACCCGCTAACAAGGGAGCTGAAATTACTCACAACTTTCCCTGAACTCGATGCTTGCGGGCAGTATCAGCTCCGGCCCAGGCGCGTCCTGCGTTCTGAAACAAGAAGGTTGCGTCTCTTACACTCAGATCACAAAACTGACAATGCCCGGACAACCTGCACGGATTTCTGGAACTTGTAAAAAAATCTCTACCCAGTTTTCTTCAAGTAAGAAACAGCCCAATGCCTCCTTTTCCTGTGTAACGTGTGCGAGCGCTCAGACGCGCGCCCGGCAGTCACCACGTCCCAACGCGTCCTGGAGGTCGGCTCCGAAGCCTCCTCCGCTCAACCAGAACAGATCCGCAGCGGCTCCATTATTAACGAGACTTCACACACCGCGGGGCCCCTGCCGCTGAGCACCTGCCGCGGCAGCGGCTCAGGTCACAACGCAGAGATGCGGCTGGGGACACAGAGAAACCCTACACCACGCTGAGCCCGACCCGAGCTCCACTTCACGGGAGAGGAACCCTGAGGAGCCAGACACTGCCTTTCTCTCCCGACACAGGTCAGACACGATGCCCCGGGACTCCCTGTCCGCCTCTGGTCAGCAGTCTCAAGCCCACAGTGACACACCTCACAGAGGCGGCTCCCTCCCGTTTTCTTCTTCCTGTGCGTGTGTGTGTGTGTGTGACACAGAAACAGAGAGAAACAGATAGGGACAGACAGGAAGGGAGGAGATAAGAGCCATCAATTCTTCACTGTGGTTCCTTAGTCTCTTAGTTGTTCATTGCTTTCTCATATGTGTCTTGACGGGGGGGGGGGGGGGGGGCTGAGGCAGAGCCAGTGACCCCTTGCTCAAGCCAGTGACCAGTGACCTTGGGCTTCAAGCCAGAGACCATGGGGTCATCTCTATGATCCCACGCTCCGCCAGCGACCCCACACTCAAGCTGGCGGGCCCTCTCAAGCCGGATGGGTCCATGCTCAAGCCAATGACCTCAGAGTTTCAAAACTGGTTCTCATCCCAGTCTGACGCTCTATCCATTGTGCCACCGCCTTAAAAGCTGCATAAATTTGAGGACCTTTCATCACTTAGCCTGACACTACAAAAGTAAGGAACTGCCAAAAATATAAACAAAGAGAAACTATAATTTGGAGCATTTCTATGAACTAGCACTGCACCAATGTTTATGTATTTCTAGGTATTCAAGATCAAATTGATTCAAAGGTTAAGTTAATTTGCATTAAAAAGTTCTTCAAATTGTGGGTCATCCTGCCCCCCTGGTAAGAGAGAAGACAGGGCACTGTTGGATGAAACTTTTCTTTCAGTGACAAATATAAACATACCAATGTAGGTGTATGTCCACCAGAGCGTGATATAGAAGATGACACTGTGTTGTGTGCAGATAAAAAACATTTGAAAGCCATTAGCAGGCAAAGACTTTTTTAATGTGTACGATAAAATGTCTTTTGCCTTTCTAGAAAGTTAAATAGTGGAGTTTATAATGACCTACATTGGAATGAAAATATCTATTGAGTTAAATATTGGCTCAAACCAAATTGAGGTCAATACTGATTCAAATAAATATTTGATGAACTGGCAAGTGAACTCAGTTATCAGGACATCTGCATTTGTTACTGATTTTAAATGACATTTTCGGCAAAAATATTTAAGTCTATTAACCTTAGATGGCAACAATGGACTGGCCAGAATTATGTATTTGGAGTCATTGGTACGTTCACTCATTAAATAAGCTAGTTCAAATAATAAAAGCCTTCAAGAATGAGAAAAACCACAGCAGCCACAAAACAAAACAAGCACTGATGACGACCGACGCGATGACGCTGGTACCTGAAATGACGTCCCTCTGCCCCACACCCAGGACGAACAAGGAGAAAACCCGACCTGACGCAACTCCACCCGGGACAATCATTACAGGTGCAAGCAGAAGGGTTTTCATCAAATTACATGCTTCCAAGTTTATGCAGTCTATGATAATAATTTAGATTTAACTAAACAAGTTAGGTGTAAAAATGATCTTATAAACGCAATATAATTTAAATGCCCAATTACTTTAATATGTCTGTCTTACACTGCCTATTTATAGACATCTAAAATTGGAGGTAAATAGTTACTTTCAACTTAATATCCATAAAATGGTCCTGGATAAACTTTACCATTTATTTGTTTCATTAATTTAACAATTCTAGTAAAAAATAATGGCATTTAAATGCTCTTTGAAAAAAATGTCAGTCACTCCCACCATTCAAAAAGATACTTTTCCTTGACTAAAATCAGTATTTTGAACATGCTTATTAAAGCAACGTAGGTTTCTGTCAACACATCAATGAAACCGAGCACAGCTTACACCACCCCTGCACCTGTGAACAGACCAACAGCAGCAAGAGGCAGCTGCTGCCATCACTCTTCACAGCAGCACGCACGCTCTCAGTTCAAACAGCACCTCTGACAGGTCTCTGCAAAGCAAAACAGTCTGACCCTGAAAAACTATATATGTTCACAGGATAAAATAGTTTCTGACATACAATTAACCATCACATAACTATTTTAACTGTCATCACACTGTCTTCACTTAACTACCTATTACTTACTAATTTCCCATATTCTAAAAGCATTATTCTCATCAACCTTTCCCTTTGTGACATGTCTTGATTCACTCGCAAATATTTATGGGTTCAGAACTACGACATATACCTATCACCTCATGTATAAACAGAGGCACTACTTACAATACTAATTTGCCCTTCTGAACATCTTATTCTAGACCACAGCACCAAAAACAAATACAGACACAGCAAGGAGATGACTCATTATTAATATCTTCATTATTAATATTAAGGAGACTATTCATATCTAAAAAAAACTCACAAAGCCAACAAACATCTTGATGAAAATAACCAAAAGCCCACAATAAAAACAAAGTTAAAAACCTGAGATTCCCATATGAATCTACAAATTTGATGACGGTGATGAACACTACCAAAAACTTAGGCTGTACAGCGCCCTCTGCTGGGCGCTGGAAAACGGCCTGTCACCAAACTGCTGGTGACCCTGAGCAAGTCCCCTGCCTCGGGGACTGGATCTGTGACAGGGACCTGTCAGAATGGCTGCTCTGAAAATCTGAACAGCGTCCAAAGGTGCCGGCAGTGTCATGGCCGCCGCGCGTGCTGAGGCGTGCCCCCTGCGCTGTCCAGCTCCGACGGGGCCGCCGAGCGCCCGGTGCCCAAGGCTGCAGCCCCTGGAGCTCCTGTCTGCCACTCGCTCCTCGCTGGCAACACTGACATGGATTTCAGTACCTAAGACACAACAACACGGCACTCCACAAATACTAGAGACTCACCTCAAAATCACTTTTGGCTTCACGTATTTTCTTACCTTTTCATTGAATTTACTGGGGTGACAATGGGTCACAAAATTATACAGGTTTCAGGTGCCCAACCTACAACACATCTCTGCACAGTGCACTGTGTTCACCCCGAAGTCAATATGGTTCTGTCACCATCTGTCCTCCTATGCCTGCCCCCCCCCCCCGCAATGCCACATTGCTGCCCCAGGGCCACGCGCTTCTCCCCGGTTTACTCGGTCCCCCCACCCTCCCGGCCACCAGCAGCCGGCTCTCCCTGGGAGTCAGTCCCTGCGTGTCTGCTGGGTCACCATGCTCGCGAGACTGCGCGCACACAGGGTCGCCGTGCTCGCGAGACTGCGCGCACACAGGGGATCACGTGGCACTGGTCTCTCTCTGACGGGCTCACTGCACTTTGCATAATGCTCTCCAGGTCCAGGCGAGGGTCACAAAATCATTCTTGGCTTTGTCAATTTTTAAACAAGATTTCTTTTAAAAGTGTTGGTAAAATGATGAGCTTTATATTAATACATAAATTATCAAATGTTAAAACCTATAAAAACTCTGTTTTTACAGAGAAGCACTTTTAAACAAGCATTTGAACTTGACATGCCTATTCCCAGACTGCACTGGCGTACAAGGCTCACTGCCCACGAGCACCTGCCCCCAGTCAGCACCCCGCAGGGAAAGCACTCTCCCACACCGTCACCCGCGGGCCAGCTCGGGCTCTGCAGGGGAAGCACTCTCCCACACCGTCACCCGCCGGCCAGCTCGGGCTCTGCAGGCCCCCCCCACCCCGACCGCCCTCCCTTCCGGGAGGAGACGCATCCTACCTGCTCTCCTGCCGACGGAACTCGGGAGGCTGCTCCAGGCGGACCATGGGCTTCACCATCCCCCGCTCGGCCGTGCTGCAGGCGGACGACACCCGGTCGCTGTCCAGTCTCGACGAGCTCTACAAGGGGAACACGGGCACTCAGACCCGGACAGCTCCCACGCACGCTGCAGGTGACGTGAGGCCAGGCCGCCACGCAGGGGAGCAGGACGGGGGCAGGGAGCGCAGCCCAGAGACACACTGCGTGCCGAGGACGCACGTCCACAGTGCGGCCAGGAGTACGCTCCGGAGAGAGTAACAGACACGCCTCAGGGGGCGCAGCCCAGGGACACACTGGGTGCCGAGGACGCACGTCCACAGTGCGGCCAGGAGTACGCTCCGGAAAGAGTAACAGACTCGCCGCCCCTTCTCCCGTTACAGAGCAGGTGTGCAGCCGCGCCCACACACAGGGCCTTCCCGAGCACAGACAGGAGCACGTGTCCACCCGGAAAGTCCTCTAGTCAGGACAAAGTTGACAGGGTACGTGTGTTGTGAAGAGCCAGGGTCTTCGGGGTTACTTGTTGGTTCCAGAGAGGACTTACAATCTGTCATTATAGCTCAATACCTAACAAAGAACTGAGTACAGATTCCTAACCAACCTAGAACAGACTGTAGGATAAATTCCCCGTATCAGGAAAACAACCTGAACAGAATCAATAAACGTGCAGAAAGAAAGCCACTGCAGCAACATCAGACGAGAGTCCTCGTCCCCCCAGGGGCCCTGAGAGAAGCTCGGCTCAGTGCATGACGCCTCCTCACCCCTCCAACCCGAGGCCGAGCCTGCAATGCACACTGGCCTCTCCGACCCGAGGCCGGCCCTGCAGTGCACACTGGCCCCTCCGACCCGAGGCCGGCCCTGCAGTGCACACTGGCCCCTCCGACCCGAGGCCGGCCCTGCAGTGCACACTGACCCCTGCGACCCGAGGCCGGCCCTGCAGTGCACACTGGCCCCTCCGACCCGAGGCCGAGCCTGCGCTGCACACTGACCCCTCAGACCCGAGGCCGGCCCTGCAGTGCACACTGGCCCCTCAAACCCGAGGCCGGCCCTGCAGTGCACACTGGCCCCTCCGACCCGAGGCCGGCCCTGCGCTGCACACTGACCCCTGCGACCCGAGGCCGGCCCTGCGCTGCACACTGGCCCCTGCGACCCGAGGCCGGCCCTGCGCTGCACACTGGCCCCTGCGACCCGAGGCCGGCCCTGCGCTGCACACTGACCCCTCAGACCCGAGGCCGGCCCTGCGCTGCACACTGGCCCCTGCGACCCAAGGCCGGCCCTGCGCTGCACACTGACCCCTCAGACCCGAGGCCAGCCCTGCTGTGCACACTGGCCCCTGCGACCCGAGGCCGGCCCTGCGCTGCACACTGGCCCCTGCGACCCGAGGCCGGCCCTGCGCTGCACACTGGCCCCTGCGACCCGAGGCCGGCCCTGCGCTGCACACTGACCCCTCAGACCCGAGGCCGGCCTTGCGCTGCACACTGGCCCCTGCGACCCAAGGCCGGCCCTGCGCTGCACACTGACCCCTCAGACCCGAGGCCAGCCCTGCTGTGCACACTGGCCCCTGCGACCCGAGGCCGGCCCTGTGCTGCACACTGGCCCCTGCGACCCGAGGCCGGCCCTGCACTGCACACTGACCCCTCAGACCCGAGGCCGGCCCTGCACTGCACACTGACCCCTCCGACCCGAGGCCGGCCCTGCACTGCACACTGGCCCCTCAGACCCGAGGCCGGCCCTGCAGTGCACACTGACCCCTCCGACCCGAGACCGGCCCTGCACTGCACACTGGCCCCTGCGACCCGAGGCCGGCCCTGCGCTGCACACTGACCCCTCAGACCCGAGACCGGCCCTGCAGTGCACACTGGCCCCTGCGACCCGAGGCCGGCCCTGCGCTGCACACTGACCCCTCAGACCCGAGACCGGCCCTGCAGTGCACACTGACCCCTCAGACCCGAGGCCGGCCCTGCAGTGCACACTGGCCCCTCCGACCCGAGGCCGGCCCTGCACTGCACACTGGCCCCTGCGACCCGAGGCCGGCCCTGCGCTGCACACTGACCCCTCAGACCCGAGGCCGGCCCTGCACTGCACACTGACCCCTCAGACCCGAGACCGGCCCTGCGCTGCACACTGACCCCTCAGACCCGAGGCCGGCCCTGCAGTGTACACTGGCCCCTGCGACCCGAGGCCGGCCCTGCAGTGCACACTGGCCCCTCCGACCCGAGGCCGAGCCTGCGCTGCACACTGACCCCTGCGACCCGAGGCCGGCCCTGCAGTGCACACTGGCCCCTCAAACCCGAGGCCGGCCCTGCAGTGCACACTGGCCCCTCCGACCCGAGGCCGGCCCTGCGCTGCACACTGACCCCTGCGACCCGAGGCCGGCCCTGCGCTGCACACTGGCCCCTGCGACCCGAGGCCGGCCCTGCGCTGCACACTGGCCCCTGCGACCCGAGGCCGGCCCTGCGCTGCACACTGACCCCTCAGACCCGAGGCCAGCCCTGCTGTGCACACTGGCCCCTGCGACCCGAGGCCGGCCCTGCGCTGCACACTGGCCCCTGCGACCCGAGGCCGGCCCTGCGCTGCACACTGGCCCCTGCGACCCGAGGCCGGCCCTGCGCTGCACACTGACCCCTCAGACCCGAGGCCGGCCCTGCGCTGCACACTGGCCCCTGCGACCCAAGGCCGGCCCTGCGCTGCACACTGACCCCTCAGACCCGAGGCCGGCCCTGCTGTGCACACTGGCCCCTGCGACCCGAGGCCGGCCCTGTGCTGCACACTGGCCCCTGCGACCCGAGGCCGGCCCTGCACTGCACACTGACCCCTCAGACCCGAGGCCGGCCCTGCACTGCACACTGACCCCTCCGACCCGAGACCGGCCCTGCACTGCACACTGGCCCCTGCGACCCGAGGCCGGCCCTGCACTGCACACTGGCCCCTCCGACCCGAGGCCGGCCCTGCGCTGCACACTGACCCCTCAGACCCGAGGCCGGCCCTGCGCTGCACACTGGCCCCTGCGACCCGAGGCCGGCCCTGCGCTGCACACTGACCCCTCAGACCCGAGGCCAGCCCTGCTGTGCACACTGGCCCCTGCGACCCGAGGCCGGCCCTGCGCTGCACACTGGCCCCTGCGACCCGAGGCCGGCCCTGCGCTGCACACTGGCCCCTGCGACCCGAGGCCGGCCCTGCGCTGCACACTGACCCCTCAGACCCGAGGCCGGCCCTGCGCTGCACACTGGCCCCTGCGACCCAAGGCCGGCCCTGCGCTGCACACTGACCCCTCAGACCCGAGGCCGGCCCTGCTGTGCACACTGGCCCCTGCGACCCGAGGCCGGCCCTGTGCTGCACACTGGCCCCTGCGACCCGAGGCCGGCCCTGCACTGCACACTGACCCCTCAGACCCGAGGCCGGCCCTGCACTGCACACTGACCCCTCCGACCCGAGACCGGCCCTGCACTGCACACTGGCCCCTGCGACCCGAGGCCGGCCCTGCACTGCACACTGGCCCCTGCGACCCGAGGCCGGCCCTGCACTGCACACTGGCCCCTCCGACCCGAGACCAGCCCTGCAGTGCACACTGACCCCTCAGACCCGAGGCCGGCCCTGCAGTGCACACTGGCCCCTCCGACCCGAGGCCGGCCCTGCACTGCACACTGGCCCCTGCGACCCGAGGCCGGCCCTGCGCTGCACACTGACCCCTCAGACCCGAGGCCGGCCCTGCAGTGCACACTGGCCCCTCAGACCCGAGGCCGGCCCTGCACTGCACACTGACCCCTCAGACCCGAGACCGGCCCTGCGCTGCACACTGACCCCTCAGACCCGAGGCCGGCCCTGCAGTGTACACTGGCCCCTGCGACCCGAGGCCGGCCCTGCAGTGCACACTGGCCCCTCAGACCCGAGGCCGGCCCTGCAGTGCACACTGGCCCCTCAGACCCGAGGCCGGCCCTGCACTGCACACTGACCCCTCCGACCCGAGACCGGCCCTGCACTGCACACTGGCCCCTCAGACCCGAGGCCGGCCCTGCACTGCACACTGGCCCCTGCGACCCGAGGCCGGCCCTGCAATGCACACACTGCTGCTTTTCTCGTCTTCCACAAATGAAATTGCACTGCCTACTTTGTAAAAAAAATGCTGTTTCATATGCTGTAAATGTCTTAGGTTGCTTTTATGTTACAAAGTTGTATGGCTGTATAACGTTTTGTTGTCTATTCACCGAAATTCATTAAACCAATCCTTTACGTTGTCTCAAAGGCTCATCAGTACAGGATGTCATGACAACTGTGCTTACAAAGCTGTGTATGCCCACACACAGTCATTATAATTACTTCCGGGAGATCCATTTAAATAAAACCGCTTAGTCAGTGGACAGCAATATTTAGACTACAAACAATTATTTTAAATGATTAACAGGTAATGGATAAATTATGGTATGTTTATATGCTAACACATTCTAGTACAATTTTAGCTTGTTTTCTGATAATTTCAAAGGAAATGCTTCAAAATTAACAGCCAAAGAAAGCAGGACAGAAAGGTGTGTGAGCACACAGATTTAGTTATGTTAAAATGTATAAATGAACCCACATACATGCATAGAGTTCAGAAAAGGGTCCATAAAATATAACCCACAGCCAACTATAAATTGTCAATGAAGGGTTTTCTTGTTTTAACTTTTTTTCCAGTTTACCAAGTTTTCCATGCTGATTACACATTTTATAAAAAACTGTAATTTTCACAAAGACAACAAAGTTTGGTTCCAAGAGACTTACTCCATCCATACTCAACAGCTCTTTCCCGGGACTCGTCAGCACCACGCGCTGCTCTGCCCGGCCACAGAGCAGCGAGCATGTCAAGCCAGACCCCTGCTGCCAATCAACAGACCAGACAGACCAGACCAGGACTGGATGGGAAGAAGGACTGCCCAAGAACTCAACACACGCTCCCCCTGGTGCCCGGTGCGGGAGGAGCACATCCCCCTGGACGTGAGCCGCTGGGCGAGGACAGGAGGGGCGGTCACTACCACAGTGCAGGGAGCACATCCCCCTGGACGTGAGCCGCTGGGTGAGGACAGGAGGGGCGGTCACTACCACAGTGCAGGGAGCACATCCCCCTGGACGTGAGCCGCTGGGTGAGGACAGGAGGGGTGGTCACTACCACAGTGCAGGGAACACCCCCCCCCAGGACGTGAGCCGCTGGAGGACAGGAGGGGCGGTCACTACCACAGTGCAGGGAGCACACCCCCCAGGACGTGAGCCGCTGGAGGACAGGAGGGGCGGTCACTACCACAGTGCAGGGAGCACACCCCCCAGGACGTGAGCCGCTGGGCGAGGACAGGAGGGGCGGTCACTACCACAGTGCAGGGAGCACATCCCCCTGGACGTGAGCCGCTGGGTGAGGACAGGAGGGGCGGTCACTACCACAGTGCAGGGAGCACATCCCCCTGGACGTGAGCCGCTGGGTGAGGACAGGAGGGGTGGTCACTACCACAGTGCAGGGAACACCCCCCCCCAGGACGTGAGCCGCTGGAGGACAGGAGGGGCGGTCACTACCACAGTGCAGGGAGCACACCCCCCAGGACGTGAGCCGCTGGAGGACAGGAGGGGCGGTCACTACCACAGTGCAGGGAGCACACCCCCCAGGACGTGAGCCGCTGGGCGGGGACAGGAGGGGCGGCCACTACAACAGTGCAGGGAGCACGTCCCCCAGGACGTGAGCCGCTGGGGGACAGGAGGGGCGGTCACTACCACAGAGCAGGGAGCACACCCCCCAGGACGTGAGCGGCTGGAGGACAGGAGGGGCGGTCACTACCACAGAGCAGGGAGCACGTCCCCCAGGATGTGAGCCGCTGGGGGACAGGAGGGGCGGTCACTACCACAGAGCAGGGAGCACACCCCCCAGGACGTGAGCGGCTGGAGGACAGGAGGGGCGGTCACTACCACAGAGCAGGGAGCACGTCCCCCAGGATGTGAGCCGCTGGGGGACAGGAGGGGCGGTCACTACCACAGAGCAGGGAGCACACCCCCCAGGACGTGAGCGGCTGGAGGACAGGAGGGGCGGTCACTACCACAGAGCAGGGAGCACGTCCCCCTGGATGTGAGCCGCTGGGTGAGGACAGGAGGGGCGGTCACTACCACAGTGCAGGGAGCACACCCCCCAGGACGTGAGCCGCTGGAGGACAGGAGGGGCGGTCACTACCACAGTGCAGGGAGCACACCCCCCAGGACGTGAGCCGTTGGGCGGGGACAGGAGGGGCGGCCACTACAACAGAGCAGGGAGCATGTCCCCCAGGACGTGAGCCGCTGGGCGGGGACAGGAGGGGCGGTCACTACCACAGAGCAGGGAGCACGTCCCCCAGGACGTGAGCCGCTGGGCGGGGACAGGAGGGGCGGCCACTACAACAGTGCAGGGAGCCCTGCAGGGGCTGTCAGGGGGGACGGGGACATGTGCAGTCAGGGGGCAGTGGTCAGGGGGCAGCGGCCTCCGTGCTCTGACAGTCACGGGCAGCACAGGCTCGGCTGGGGCGGAGGGCAGGCTCTAGAGAGCGGTGTGGGCCAGAGTGAGGGCTGGGTGGGGTCTGGGGGAGACCCCGCCGAGGGCTTCGAGGGCGGGGCAGGAACAGACCCTCCCCCGTCCTGGGAGCACCGGTCTGGCTGCTGGGAGGAGAGTACGGCCTGGGCAGCAGGGAGGGTGGCCTCCACCTAGGGAGCCGTGCAGCGCCAGCCTGGGACGACGGTGGTGACGGTGGAGAAAGGGGCACACTAGTGGACGGCTGCACAGTGGAGCCCACAGAACCAGCCAGTGGCCGAGGCCAAGGCCGAGAGCAAGGAAGGCACGGAGCAGAGCTGGCAGACCACGCGCCAACGCTGTGGTGGCACCACTGGTGAAGACGGGCAAGGGTCAGGGAAGAAGGAGGCTGGACAAGTGACCCAGCGTGTTTCAGCCACGCTGACCCTGAAGGACGTGTCAGCCACCTCACGGCGGGTCAAGCAAGCCTTTGGGACAAGGAGCGGTCACGGCCAAAGACAGAGTAGCAGTGATTAACACACAGGTGGCACCTATCACCCCCGGCAACCGTGCGAGATGACCCAGGAAACTGGGACCAACACGAGAAGGGGCTCTGGTCTGACACCGTGGTCCCCACATTTCAGAAGCAGCAGAGAGAAGAGCGAGCACCCGGGGGAAGGACGCAGAGGGACACCCCGCAAGCTGAACAGAAAGAGCCCGAGTGAGGTGACCCTGCGAAGACACAGGCAGAGCGGCACCGGCCGTGGCGGCGTGGCGCACATCAGCGCCTGGCAGACGCCGTCCCCCCAGAGCACGAGCCAATGAGATCTGAGCAGAGGTGGGGGTTAGGGAGTGCCTGAGCCACCAAGGACTGCTTTAGGAAGTCACGCTGGACGGGAGCAGAACGCTGGGCAGAGGCTGGAGAGAATGCCTCGGACAGGGGAGTCTGCTGTGCCCCCTCCCGGAGCCCGGGCCTGGGCGGGGCCAGTGCCTCGCTTCAACCAAAGGACACGGCGGAACCCACGATGTGCCAGTCCCTGGCTCAGGCCTCACGGAGACCTGCACACCCCATGGTCCTTGGGAGGCACCCGGACATCTGCCGCCCCCATGGACGGACGATGGGGCCGGAGGTCCCCCCGAGAGAACCTGAGTGACGGAGATGGGGAGGCCCAGGGCTCCCAGCACAGCACGGCCACCAACTAGTCCACTAGCTGAATGCGGCCACACAAGTAACCACCAGCAAGACCAGCAAACGCACTGCCCGGTGAGTCCAGACCACCCGTACAACTTAAGCACGCAGGGTGCCTGCTGGGCTGGTCCAGAGTTCTGAGGCATCTGTTTACCAGCAAGAGAAATGAGAACAGAAATAACCGATTACACAGAGACAAGGGTTACCTGTGAAAGCCAAGTGCCTGTGGAGGTCAGCCGACAGGTGGGAGCTAGGACTGAGTGTGTGTGGGGGGGTTAGGGACAGCAGGAGTCCGTCAAGGACTGAACGGGGGGGAGGGGTAGGGACAGCAGGGGTCCGCCAAGGACTGAACGGGGGGGAGGGGTAGGGACAGCAGGGGTCCACCATCTTCTAGGGTCACCCAACCGAGAAGAGCTGTCACACACAGCACGTAAGAGCACCCCCCCCCCGGCAGCCCCCACACCCCATCCTCAGCTGTCACACACAGCACGTAAGAGCACCCCCCTGGCACTCCCCCTCATCCTCAGGAAAAGGACAGCCTGCCAACTGTCCCAGGTATCACTGTCCACAGCTAGGACCAGGTGGAGTGTGTCTGTACAGCAGTTTTGTGAGTGTAACACCAATAACTCGTCCACGGTATCCTTAACATTAAGCACGTATGTCCCAGCAGGTATCGTGCAGTTACCTACCTTGCTTGTTGGCAACGCTGTTCCGCTGTGAACATCTCCTCCTAAGTCAAAGGTTGTCTCCTGAACAATTCTGTCAGGACAAAAAAAATAGGTACAGTGAGTAACGCTCGCACGATAAGGCAGAATCTCTTCCCAGTGACACAGGACAGTCAGCTAAACATCCCAAGGTGCCAAGAGGTTCAGAAAAGCACTTCTTTTCAGCATTTAAGTTATAAAACACCTAGAAATAAATCTGACCAAGGAAAGGCAAGTTTAAGACAGTTATGAAAGAAATTGAAGAGGAAACAAAAAAGTAAACCTATTCTGTGCTCATGAATTGGAAGAAGACTGTTAACGTGTCCACACCACCCAAAGCAACTTACAGATTCAATCCGAATTAAAATTCCCATGACATTACTCACAGAAATAGAACAAACATGGAACCACAAAAGACTCCAAATAACAAAAGCAATCTTGAGATAAAGCAAAGCTGGAGGTATCACCCTCCCTGATATCAAATTATACCGTAAGGCCACAGTATTTAAAACAGCTTGGTACTGGCATAAAAACAGACACACAGGCCAGTGGACCAGAACAGAGAACCCAGAAATCAACCCACTCAGATGCGGTCAGTTTATGACAAAGAGTCAACGAGGCACAGTGGGGACAGGACAGTCTCTCCGCCGACGATGCTGGGAAACGGGGCGCCTGGTGCCCCAGGACGAAACCGGGCCACCACTTCCGCCAGGCACAGAGGTCAGCGCAAACGGATCGAAGACTTGCACATACGATCGACACGGTGAAACTCCTGGGCCGCGCAGGCTGTCCGCCCCCGGACACCGGTTCCCACGCTGACACCACAGGCAAAGGCCACAAAAGTGAAGCTGACACGTGAGGCGACAGCAAACTGAGCAGCTGTGTCTGCAGACGACACCGTCACTGACACGAGAGGTGACCTGACCTGAGGGGCCCCTGCCCAGCACAGACCGAGGCGGGCTGAGTTCTCAGCTGGGAGCGCAGAGCAGAGGCTTTGTGTTATCACTGATTACCGTATCGTTTCCGTATGAACATCTGCACACCTACGCTGCCACGCCCTGTATGTGGCGAACTCACAACTCAACAGGAGAAAACCAGAGAATTCAAGGGAAGAGTGGGCAGAAGAGCTGAGCAGACATTTTCCCAAAGGAGACACAGATGTCCGGACAGGTATGCAAGGTGCTCAAAACCACTAACCATCAACAAAGTGCCAAGCACAACTCCAGCGAGGCACCACCTGTGTCTGTGGGAAGGGCTAGCTTCAAAAAGACGAGAGAAATGTAAGAAAAGGGAACCCTCGGCACTGCCGGTGGGAATGTAAATCGGTGCAGCTACTATGAAAGCAGTATGGAGGTTTGTAAAAAACACTAAAAATGGGCAGCATTTGAGAGCTTGCTCCCTGGCGTGTGCTCCGTCTGGCTCAAATAAACTCATGAAAACTCCCTACTGGCCTGATGTTTCTTGTGTCGACATTTACTGGGCGCAGCTGGCAGGATTCCAAAGACGCCCCCCCACCCCACTCTGCAGACGCGGCCCAGGGACAGGCACGAGCCAGGCCCAGCTCCTCCCGCACGCGGCGAGAACCTGGGTGAGTGGCTCTGGGACTCCTGGCTTTAAGCAGCATGCCATGAGGTTGAGCTGCTCTTAGAAAACCCTTGAGGTGAATAATGGTGGAGATAACTCAGGGAAAGAAACAATGTGTTGTTGCTTTTAACTGTGGTTTTGAACTGGACCGGGGACTGAGAGCCTGCGCAGACTCCCTGCTGGGGGACGAGGGGCTGAGCACACTCAGCTCCGAGAGGACCGGCTTCCCGGCCGACAGCCGCGCGGCGACGACAGCGGCTCGTGTCCCGCGTCCCGGCAGAGGCGGGCGCCGTGCACTCCGGCCAGCCCCAGAGAAGCCGGCGGAAGCCCGGGGGAGCGGGCAGGGCACCCTGAAGCGGGCTCACCCGGGGGGGACGGTGCCCTGAAAGTCACTACAACTCTGGAGGGGTCTGGGGGCCTCTCAGCGGACCTCGCTCGGGCACCCCTGAGTGACCAGGAACCTGGTGGGGCAGCGTGAGGAAGGGTCCTCCAGAGAGCAGCGCCCTGGAGGGAGGCCCGCCACACCTGCCCTGGGGAGAGGGGCACACCAGGGCCGGGTTTCCCAGAAGTCTGTCCGGACTCCACAGCTCTCAGCACTCACACTGACGAGCCTCCAGGTCAGCAAGACAGCCAGCCTCCCAGGGACAGCAAGACGGTTGGGACGAGGACCCTCTGATGCCTCTAATTAGTATTTGCACAGACATTAGATAAAACCTGCTATAATGCAGGAATGGAAGACATTTCATTGGTCATTCAAAGAGGCTCTAGATAAAACAGATTAAGCTGTGACATCATCTAAATGTCACCCCAATTCTTTACGGCATTCAAGATGGCTGTCCTTACTGGAAACGGGAAGGCCCTTTGGCATGGACTAGTCAGCAACACAGGTGAGCTGTAAAGGCCGCCACAACACAGCCTGGGTCCACCTGTGCTCTGCCTGTGCCGACCTACGTGTGTATGTTGCAAGTGAGAGAGAATGCCCCACCTCTGGACGGCACTGCTAAAGTAAGCGTAAGAGAAGCATGTGCAAGCACCGCCACACAGAAATGAACGGAGTGCTCTCAGGAGCGGAGCCAGCCTGCGTCTGCTGACGAGCCAGGGGGCTGCGTGCCACGGGGCAGACAGGTCACAGGACCACGCCTGAGCGGGCGAAGAGAAACGGACATCGCTGACGCCTCCGACCAGGCGCTCCACACTCAGACCCGGAGCGCAGCGGCCGCGGTGGAGACAATGCCGGCCTGCGGAGCGGCACGCAGACCAGGGCAGAGCGGTCATGTGACGAGCTCCTCGGGACATCCTGGGAACAGTGGGGTGTAGGCACGGCGAGCAGGTGCACTTCACCTGCCAACATGTCTGGTGTTAAGGACGACGACAAGGGAAGGCGTGTGAGGACGGTGTGCGCAGGACACAGCAGGAAAGGTCGTGACAAGGGACGCGAAGGGGGGGGGGTGACAGGCAGAGCTGAGACCGGAAGAGAAAGCCGGGCCTCCCAGGCACGGGTGGAGGGTGAGCTAGACACACGCAGTTCAGAGCTGGAACAAGAGGCTTCTTGAGCAGCAGACAATAAAGGCACCTGCTAATTTTCTTCCCGAACTAAGAGGCTGGTCACTGGTGGAAGCTTGGAGCTCAAGGTGAGAGGCTCGAGACAGATCTCACACATCCCACAAAATCCTCAATGTCCAGAGTGCTCCACAAGATGTGTGACAGCCCAGTGCTCGCCCTGGACAGAGAGGCAGAGGGCTGACCGCACCAGTGGCCTCTCTGACCCTCTCCTTTCCCAGGATTGAAAGTAACAGAACAGCCCTGGCCGGTTGGCTCAGTGGTAGAACGTCGGCCTGGCGTGCAGGAGTCCCGGGTTCGATTCCCGGCCAGGGCACATAGGAGAAGCGCCCATCTGCTTCTCCACCCCCCCTCCTTCCTCTCTGTCTCTCTCTTCCCCTCCCGCAGCCGAGGCTCCATTGGAGCAAAGATGGCCCGGGCGCTGGGGATGGCTCCTTGGCCTCTGCCCCAGGCGCTAGAGTGGCTCTGGTCGCGACAGAGCAATGCCCCGGAGGGGCAGAGCATCGCCCCCTGGTGGGCAGAGCGTAACCCCTGGTGGGCGTGCCGGGTGGATCTGGTCGGGAGCATGTGGGAGTCTGTCTGTCTCTCCCCGTTTCCAGCTTCAGAAAAATACAAAAAAAAAAAAGAAAAAAGAAAGTAACAGAACAAAACACAGAGGTCACTGATAACCCAGCGAGAACAACCAAGTAGAATTCACCACACGCGTGACCTGTCCAAAGACCAGCACAGAGAAACTCTAACACGCCACCGCCGGCCCGAGTCCGAGCTCCGGAAGCGAAGGCGGTCACGGGACAAACACAGTGGGCCGTGCAGAGAAGTCCAGCAACAGCGGCTCATGGCCGTGCTCCTCGGACGGCTTCCCCTCAGGGGACGTTCCGGCTGCTCTGAGCAGCAGGGAACCCACGGCCCACGTGGCGAACACTCACGTAGCTAAACATCAGTCACCACAAAGCAAGTCTTCCTCCTTCTCCCTCAAAACCTCACTGGCTTCCCAGGACAGGCCCACATGCAAGTCCTCAGGGCGGCACCAGGGGGCGCCAGAGGACCGGCTGCCTGAGCTCCGAGACTGGTTCCCTGAGCAGAAGGGAACACCCCACCTCTCCACAGAGCAAACCCAGTCTTGTCCTACAGCAGTGCTGGTCAGCCGGGCCCCTACCGCCCCCTAGTGCTGGTCAGCCTGGTCCCTACCGCCCCCTAGTGCTGGTCAGCCTGGTCCCTACCGCCCCCTAGTGCTGGTCAGCCTGGTCCCTACCGCCCCCTAGTGCTGGTCAGCCTGGTCCCTACCGCCCCCTAGTGCTGGTCAGCCCGGTCCCTACCGCCCCCTAGTGCTGGTCAGCCCGGTCCCTACCACCCACCAGTGCTGGTCAGCCCGGTCCCTACCGCCCCCTAGTGCTGGTCAGCCCGGTCCCTACCGCCCCCTAGTGCTGGTCAGCCCGGTCCCTACCGCCCCCTAGTGCTGGTCAGCCCGGTCCCTACCGCCCCCTAGTGCTGGTCATCCTGGTCCCTACCGCCCCCTAGTGGTGGTCAGCCTGGTCCCTACCGCCCCCTAGTGCTGGTCATCCTGGTCCCTACCGCCCCCTAGTGCTGGTCAGCCCGGTCCCTACCGCCCCCTAGTGCTGGTCATCCTGGTCCCTACCGCCCCCTAGTGGTGGTCAGCCTGGTCCCTACCGCCCCCTAGTGCTGGTCAGCCCGGTCCCTACCATCCACTAGTGCTGGTCAGCCCGGTCCCTACCACCCCCTAGTGCTGGTCAGCCTGGTCCCTACCACCCCCTAGTGCTGGTCAGCCCGGTCCCTACCACCCACCAGTGCTGGTCAGCCCGGTCCCTACCGCCCCCTAGTGCTGGTCAGCCTGGTCCCTACCGCCCCCTAGTGCTGGTCAGCCCGGTCCCTACCGCCCCCTAGTGCTGGTCAGCCTGGTCCCTACCGCCCCCTAGTGCTGGTCAGCCTGGTCCCTACCGCCCCCTAGTGCTGGTCAGCCCGGTCCCTACCGCCCCCTAGTGCTGGTCAGCCCGGTCCCTACCACCCACCAGTGCTGGTCAGCCCGGTCCCTACCGCCCCCTAGTGCTGGTCAGCCCGGTCCCTACCGCCCCCTAGTGCTGGTCAGCCTGGTCCCTACCGCCCCCTAGTGCTGGTCAGCCTGGTCCCTACCGCCCCCTAGTGCTGGTCAGCCTGGTCCCTACCGCCCCCTAGTGCTGGTCAGCCTGGTCCCTACCGCCCCCTAGTGCTGGTCAGCCTGGTCCCTACCGCCCCCTAGTGCTGGTCAGCCTGGTCCCTACCGCCCCCTAGTGCTGGTCAGCCCGGTCCCTACCACCCACCAGTGCTGGTCAGCCCGGTCCCTACCGCCCCCTAGTGCTGGTCAGCCTGGTCCCTACCGCCCCCTAGTGCTGGTCAGCCTGGTCCCTACCGCCCCCTAGTGCTGGTCAGCCTGGTCCCTACCGCCCCCTAGTGCTGGTCAGCCTGGTCCCTACCGCCCCCTAGTGCTGGTCAGCCTGGTCCCTACCATCCACTAGTGGGCGTTCCAGCTTTCATGGTGGGTGGCAGTGGAGCAACCCAAGTATAAAAGATAGATTTAACTATAGAAAGTTGTTCTATAAAGATTTATTCTGCCAAACTGAGCAAAAATCCGACCTAAAATACTTGGTAATTATTATTATATGCTTTAACTTACTGTCACTCTGCTTTATAAATTTTATAAAGTAAAGGGACTTCCCTACTTTATAAATCATGACTGTGGAACTGGTGGGCGGTTAGAAAATGTTACTACTAACAGAGATACAAAAGCGGGCGGTGGGTATAAAAAGGTTGACTACCCCTGTTCTAAAGGAAAAAACTAAAATATTTTAAAATAATTTAGAAACCAGCCCCGACTCTCAGTGTAAAGGAAATCAAGACCTTTCTATCTTTTTCTTCTCTGAAACCAACTAAATCAGTAAGAACTAGAACCACAAACCCACTCTGAATTTCTAAAAAGTAAAATAAAAACCCTAAAGGCCATGCGACCTCTGCCTGATGTGGAGCCCTCTACACAGTGGACCCACTGCAGTCCTCAGGGGCGGTGCAGACAGGATCACTGCTCTAAGCACAGTGGACCCACTGCAGTCCTCAGGGGCGGCACACACGGGATCACTGCTCTAAGCACGGTGGACCCACTGCAGTCCTCAGGGGCAGCACACACGGGATCACTGCTCTAAGCACGGTGGACCCACTGCAGTCCTCAGGGGCGGCACACACGGGATCACTGCTCTGAGCACGGTGGACCCACTGCAGTCCTCAGGGGCGGCACACACGGGATCACTGCTCTAAGTACAGTGGACCCACTGCAGTCCTCAGGGGCAGCACACACGGGATCACTGCTCTAAGCACAGTGGACCCACTGCAGTCCTCAGGGGCGGCACACACGGGATCACTGCTCTAAGCACAGTGGACCCACTGCAGTCCTCAGGGGCAGCACACACGGGATCACTGCTCTAAGCACAGTGGACCCACTGCAGTCCTCAGGGGCGGCACACACGGGATCACTGCTCTAAGCACAGTGGACCCACTGCAGTCCTCAGGGGCGGTGCAGACAGGATCACTGCTCTAAGCACAGTGGACCCACTGCAGTCCTCAGGGGCGGCACACACGGGATCACTGCTCTAAGCACGGTGGACCCACTGCAGTCCTCAGGGGCGGTGCAGACAGGATCACTGCTCTAAGCACAGTGGACCCACTGCAGTCCTCAGGGGCGGCACACACGGGATCACTGCTCTAAGCACAGTGGACCCATTGCAGTCCTCAGGGGCGGCACACACGGGATCACTGCTCTAAGCACGGTGGACCCACTGCAGTCCTCGGGCGGCACACACGGGATCACTGCTCTAAGCACAGTGGACCCACTGCAGTCCTCAGGGGCGGTGCAGACAGGATCACTGCTCTAAGCACAGTGGACCCACTGCAGTCCTCAGGGGCGGCACACACGGGATCACTGCTCTAAGCACAGTGGACCCACTGCAGTCCTCAGGGGCGGTGCAGACAGGATCACTGCTCTAAGCACAGTGGACCCACTGCAGTCCTCAGGGGCGGCGCAGACAGGATTACCCGGGCTTGTGTCTGGGGCCCTTCGCGGCCAGGCCCCCGTCCATGGGCCTCTTCACGAGCGCGTGGTCCTGGCTGGGGTCCACGAACTTGAACACGTGCGACGCCCCGAACTGCACGCTCATGCCACTCTGCAGCATGGTCGTCTCCGAGATGCGCTGTCCCTCCACATACGTCTCCGCGTCCATGCTTCTCGGTGTGACAGTGACGACTCCGTCCATGTTGGTGAGGTCACAGTGATGGGGCTGAATTCCTGAACCAAACAACTGAAACAAAAAGAAATCACAGAGTCAGTAGTCTTCAAAAACAGAATTTTTAAACTGCAAGTTGAATTCCAACTTTATGACATACAATAAACTCTAGATTTTGGGTGTTTTTTTAAAGTGGATTTTCCACCAAGAGCGGAAAAGTGAGCATTTTATTTTAGCAACTACTGCCTTGATTTCAGGCATACCGTAACTTTGTGTTAAAAAGCAAATGGTCATTTAAGCCCTGGCCAGTTGGCTCAGTGGTAGAGCATCAGCCTGGCATATGGAAGTCCCAAATTCAATTTCCCTTCTCTCTCTCTCTCTTCCCCTCCCGCAGCCAAGGCTCCACTGGAGCAAAGATGGCCCGGGTGCTGAGGATGGCTCCACAGCCTCTGCCTCAGGCACTAGAATGGCTCAGGTTGCAATGGAGCAATGGCCCAGATGGACACGCCCTGGTGGGCGTGCCAGGTGGATCCTGGTCGGGGGCATGCGGAAGTCTGTCTCCCTGACTCCCCTCCTCTCATTGAAAAAAACAAAATTTAAAAAAGCATATGGTCATTTAAACATTAGATAATTTAATGGGTAAGTGCTGTTTACCCATTAAACGCTGTGCTGAGGAGAGAGTGTCAGAATGACCCCTCATTTTATAACCAAGAAATGAGAGCACGAGAGGGAGGAGCCATCCGAGCTCAACTCAGACGCCATGATGAGCTCACGGAGCGCGTGAAGCTCTGGCTCTCTGAGCACCGAGGACTATGTCCAGCTAACACGTTACAACTTATTGAATGGCTTCTGCTCTACGTGTCGGCCCCAGTGGCTGGCATTTTCAGAGGTGATCTCCCTTAATCCCGAAACAGACTAAAATTGTCGCCGTCTTCTGGAGACAGCGGAGTCTCAGAGAAGTGTCTTCGTTTCTAGCGTGGACACACACGCACACCCTGCTCCTCTCGCGCTGCGCTGTGCTGCTTCTCGAGGGGGCGGGAAGGACGCAGAGGCGGACGGCGCAGCTCCGCTCCTACCTGGATCGAGCTGTCGTCGGACTTCCCGGCGCCCACCTCGGTCACGCTCAGCTGAAGGCGGTAAAGCTTGGGCTTGTCTCTGGAGTCAGAGCCATCTGTGAGAGGCAGACAGAGGTTACCTCACAAGTGACCCCACAGTGCTCTCCAAATGGCAGCATGCAACTTAACTAACTGGAGACAGAAAATTCAAATGAAGACATGACTACATCAGCTTCTGTATGATATAAGGTGCTAATAAATACTGTCATTCCTATCAATATTTCCTTCATTTTCTCTGCCACAGCCCTGGATTTTTGTTCATGATTCTGAGGAGTGACTCTATTAGCAAATGAAGGTTGTCAAAGACACAGGGACAGTCCCTTCGGACCAGGTCCTTCCTGCACAAACCTGCTGCCTACACAACACACAGGGCCACATGCTGGTGCGCACAGTGGCTCAGCGATGGAGGCGTTAGATACACAGCCTCAGGGCTCCCCCCAGATCTTCTGGACCAAAACCCGCGGAGATGAGCAATGCCCCCAAGTGCTTGTGCTGTCCATCAGCGCCGTCAGGTTCCAGCGAGAGTCGCCCGCCCGCGCCCTGCTCCTGCTCCTGCTCCTGATCGTAGAAGAGCCGCCCTGCTCCTGCTCCTGCTCCTGCTCCTGCCCGTGGAAGAGCCGCCCTGCTCCTGCTCCTGCTCCTGCTCCTGTCTGTGGAAGAGCCGCCCTGCTCCTGCTCCTGCTCCTGCTCCTGTCTGTGGAAGAGCCGCCCTGCTCCTGCTCCTGCTCCTGCTCCTGCTCCTGCTCCTGCTCCTGCCCGTGGAAGAGCCGCCCTGCTCCTGCTCCTGCTCCTGCTCCTGCTCCTGCCCGTGGAAGAGCCGCCCTGCCCTGCTCCTGCTCCTGCTCCTGCTCCTGCTCCTGCCTGTGGAAGAGCCGCCCTGCCCCTGCTCCTGCTCCTGCTCCTGCTCCTGCCCGTGGAAGAGCCGCCCTGCTCCTGCTCCTGCTCCTGCTCCTGCTCCTGCCCGTGGAAGAGCCGCCCTGCCCTGCTCCTGCTCCTGCTCCTGCTCCTGCCCGTGGAAGAGCCGCCCTGCCCTGCTCCTGCTCCTGCTCCTGCTCCTGCCTGTGGAAGAGCCGCCCTGCCCCTGCTCCTGCTCCTGCTCCTGCTCCTGCTCCTGCTCCTGTTCCTGCTCCTGCTCCTGCTCCTGCTCCTGCTCCTGCTCCTGCTCCTGCTCCTGCTCCTGCTCCTGCTCCTGCTCCTGCCCGTGGAAGAGCCGCCCTGCTCCTGCTCCTGCTCCTGCCCGTGGAAGAGCCGCCCTGCTCCTGCTCCTGCTCCTGCCTGTGGAAGAGCCGCCCTGCTCCTGCTCCTGTCTGTGGAAGAGCCGCCCTGCTCCTGCTCCTGTTCCTGCTCCTGCCCGTGGAAGAGCCGCCCTGTCCTGCTCCTGCTCCTGCCTGTGGAAGAGCCGCCCTGCCCCTGCTCCTGCTCCTGCTCCTGCTCCTGCCTGTGGAAGAGCCGCCCTGCCCCTGCTCCTGCTCCTGCTCCTGCTCCTGCCTGTGGAAGAGCCGCCCTGCTCCTGCTCCTGCTCCTGCCCGTGGAAGAGCCACCCTGTCCTGCTCCTGCTCCTGCTCCTGCTCCTGCTCCTGCCCGTGGAAGGGCCGCCCTGCTCCTGCTCCTGCTCCTGCTCCTGCCCGTGGAAGGGCCGCCCTGCTCCTGCTCCTGCTCCTGCCCGTGGAAGAGCCGCCCTGTCCTGCTCCTGCTCCTGCTCCTGCTCCTGCCTGTGGAAGAGCCGCCCTGCTCCTGCTCCTGCCCGTGGAAGGGCCGCCCTGCTCCTGCTCCTGCCCGTGGAAGGGCCGCCCTGCTCCTGCTCCTGCTCCTGCTCCTGCTCCTGCCCGTGGAAGGGCCGCCCTGTCCTGCTCCTGCTCCTGCCCGTGGAAGAGCCGCCCTGCTCCTGCTCCTGCCCGTGGAAGGGCCGCCCTGCTCCTGCTCCTGCTCCTGCCCGTGGAAGGGCCGCCCTGCTCCTGCTCCTGCTCCTGCTCCTGCTCCTGCCCGTGGAAGGGCCGCCCTGCTCCTGCTCCTGCTCCTGCTCCTGCTCCTGCTCCTGCCCGTGGAAGGGCCGCCCTGCTCCTGCTCCTGCTCCTGCTCCTGCTCCTGCCCGTGGAAGAGCCGCCCTGCTCCTGCTCCTGCTCCTGCTCCTGCTCCTGCCTGTGGAAGAGCCGCCCTGCTCCTGCTCCTGTCTGTGGAAGAGCCGCCCTGCTCCTGCTCCTGCTCCTGCCTGTGGAAGAGCCGCCCTGCCCCTGCTCCTGCTCCTGCTCCTGCTCCTGCCTGTGGAAGAGCCGCCCTGCTCCTGCTCCTGCTCCTGCCCGTGGAAGAGCCACCCTGTCCTGCTCCTGCTCCTGCTCCTGCTCCTGCCTGTGGAAGAGCCGCCCTGTCCTGCTCCTGCTCCTGCTCCTGCCCGTGGAAGGGCCGCCCTGCTCCTGCTCCTGCTCCTGCTCCTGCTCCTGCCCGTGGAAGGGCCGCCCTGCTCCTGCTCCTGCTCCTGCTCCTGCCCGTGGAAGGGCCGCCCTGCTCCTGCTCCTGCTCCTGCCCGTGGAAGAGCCGCCCTGTCCTGCTCCTGCTCCTGCTCCTGCTCCTGCCTGTGGAAGAGCCGCCCTGCTCCTGCTCCTGCCCGTGGAAGGGCCGCCCTGCTCCTGCTCCTGCTCCTGCTCCTGCTCCTGCCCGTGGAAGGGCCGCCCTGCTCCTGCTCCTGCCCGTGGAAGGGCCGCCCTGCTCCTGCTCCTGCTCCTGCTCCTGCTCCTGCCCGTGGAAGGGCCGCCCTGTCCTGCTCCTGCTCCTGCCCGTGGAAGAGCCGCCCTGCTCCTGCTCCTGCCCGTGGAAGGGCCGCCCTGCTCCTGCTCCTGCTCCTGCCCGTGGAAGGGCCGCCCTGCTCCTGCTCCTGCTCCTGCTCCTGCTCCTGCCCGTGGAAGGGCCGCCCTGCTCCTGCTCCTGCTCCTGCTCCTGCTCCTGCCCGTGGAAGGGCCGCCCTGCTCCTGCTCCTGCTCCTGCTCCTGCTCCTGCCCGTGGAAGGGCCGCCCTGCTCCTGTTCCTGCTCCTGCTCTTGATCGTAGAAGAGCCGCCCTGCTCCTGCTCCTGCTCCTGCTCCTGCCCGTGGAAGAGCCGCCCTGCTCCTGCTCCTGCCCGTGGAAGGGCCGCCCTGCTCCTGCTCCTGCTCCTGCTCCTGCCCGTGGAAGAGCCGCCCTGCTCCTGCTCCTGCTCCTGCTCCTGCTCCTGCCCGTGGAAGAGCCGCCCTGCTCCTGCTCCTGCTCCTGCTCCTGCCCGTAGAAGAGCCGCCCTGCCCTGCCCCTGCTCCTGCTCCTGCCCGTAGAAGAGCCGCCCTGCTCCTGCTCCTGCTCCTGCTCCTGCTCCTGCCTGTGGAAGAGCCGCCCTGCTCCTGCTCCTGCTCCTGCTCCTGCCCGTGGAAGAGCCGCCCTGCTCCTGCTCCTGCTCCTGCTCCTGCCTGTAGAAGAGCCGCCCTGCTCCTGCTCCTGCTCCTGCTCCTGCCTGTGGAAGAGCCGCCCTGCTCCTGCTCCTGCTCCTGCCCGTGGAAGAGCCGCCCTGCTCCTGCTCCTGCTTCTGCTCCTGCCCGTGGAAGAGCCGCCCTGCTCCTGCTCCTGCTCCTGCTCCTGCCTGTAGAAGAGCCGCCCTGCTCCTGCTCCTGCTCCTGCTCCTGCCCGTAGAAGAGCCGCCCTGCTCCTGCTCCTGCTCCTGCTCCTGCTCCTGCCCGTGGAAGAGCCGCCCTGCTCCTGCTCCTGCTCCTGCCCATGGAAGAGCCGCCCTGCTCCTGCTCCTGCTCCTGTTCCTGCTCCTGCCCGTGGAAGAGCCGCCCTGTCCTGCTCCTGCTCCTGCCTGTGGAAGAGCCACCCTGCTCCTGCTCCTGCTCCTGCTCCTGCTCCTGCCTGTGGAAGAGCCGCCCTGCTCCTGCTCCTGCTCCTGCTCCTGCTCCTGCTCCTGCCTGTGGAAGAGCCGCCCTGCTCCTGCTCCTGCCCGTGGAAGAGCCGCCCTGTCCTGCTCCTGCTCCTGCTCCTGCTCCTGCCTGTGGAAGAGCCGCCCTGTCCTGCTCCTGCTCCTGCCCGTGGAAGAGCCGCCCTGCTCCTGCTCCTGCTCCTGCCTGTGGAAGAGCCACCCTGCTCCTGCTCCTGCTCCTGCTCCTGCTCCTGCCTGTGGAAGAGCCGCCCTGCTCCTGCTCCTGCTCCTGCTCCTGCTCCTGTCTGTGGAAGAGCCGCCCTGCTCCTGCTCCTGCTCCTGCCCATGGAAGAGCCGCCCTGCTCCTGCTCCTGCTCCTGTTCCTGCTCCTGCCCGTGGAAGAGCCGCCCTGTCCTGCTCCTGCTCCTGCCTGTGGAAGAGCCACCCTGCTCCTGCTCCTGCTCCTGCTCCTGCTCCTGCCTGTGGAAGAGCCGCCCTGCTCCTGCTCCTGCTCCTGCTCCTGCTCCTGCCTGTGGAAGAGCCGCCCTGCTCCTGCTCCTGCCTGTGGAAGAGCCGCTGTGCCCTGCCCCTGCTCCTGCTCCTGCCTGTGGAATAGCCACCCTGCTCCTGCTCCTGCTCCTGCTCCTGCCCGTGGAAGAGCCACCCTGCCCCTGTTCCTGCTCCTGCTCCGTGGAGGAGAGCTGGGGTGAGGGCAGGGCGGCTGGACTTGTTCTGCAGCTCTGTGAAGTGCTGCAATTTCAGATCTCCCTGCTGGTAAATTTCTACGAGGGAGATGGCCCAGGAAGAACACGTCTGATTTGCACGCAGGTCTGTTACTCACTCTGCACAGACTCTACTCCATCTACCACAAGACGACGTCCGTCAGCGGCTGGCTGGATCTCAGCGCCGACAGCAGACGAGGAACGTGTTCCCGGGAACCACTGGGTCACGAGCCTCCCGTGGGAGCCAGCCTGCGCCGCCTGCACACACTCTGCAGTCTCCCTGGAGAGCCAGGCCGTCTCCCTGACCTGCTGCTCTGACGCGGAGTGACCTGCAGGGCCTCCGACCTGCTCCATCAGCTGCCAGCTGGACTCCAGGTGCTGGGACCGGGACGGAAGCTCGGACCTCGAGGGCAGAGGTCCTAGGCTACACGTGTGCCCTGAAGTCTCAGACACAGGACGCCGTCAACACAACAGCTGCGTCAGAGCCGCTGCTAATGCCAAAGTATACAAGGAACATCCCAATAAAATCTTCTATTTCTGACACGGGTCAGCCTGTGAACCCTGAGAAGATGAGAGAGTCTGACGCAGCACTGGGACACCAGAGGTCGTCACTGGGTCGCCTCGCGGCTGCTGGACCAGCCTCATTGGACACAGCGGCAACTAAGCATTTTTTAAACAATTTTACTTTCAAGTCCAACTCCAAGTCCTGATCCTAAAGGAGGCCTCAGAACCACCTGGACTCTCCCTGGACACGGGCCGCTCCCTTCCAGACCTGCGGGCCCAACCCCCCACGCGCACCACCCTGCTTGCTGCAGACACCACGGCCGCCCCAGGGACTCGGGCCCCTCTCGTCCTCACACGCCGAGGACCACTGACCACACCGCACATGCTGCCCGTGCCCGCGCCTCCCGGCGGAGCCCCCGGGGCTGGGTCTCTGAAGGGAACCTCTCTATCATGGACCTTGAAACAGCGTCTGGCATGCATCCAATAAAGACTTAACGTGCTAACAGTCAGCAGTTATTAACTAGAAACGAAGAAAACAAATGCAGTGTGCTCACACAGAAATGACACATGAATGATAAAGAAAACAAGCAGCATGTAACTGATCAAAAACAATTATTTCAATACAGTTAAAAGTACCAAGAACATGAAATATATGTCTGTTTAGGGGTGGAAAAAAACTCACATAATATTCTGAATTTTGAATGCTTCTGAAAGGCATCCTGTGAGCTAACCAGCATACTACACACTTTTCTCGGTCCACACCCACATCGGCAGACTCAGCCGCAGAGAAGGGAGAACAGAAACCTCTCCCAGGCCCCCCCGTTCTTATCGTCCCCTCTCAACAGACGACTCAGAGACAGCCTGCCAGGCCCCCTCGCTAACCAGTCTCAACAGACGACTCAGAGACAGCCTGCCAGGCCCCCTCGCTGACCAGTCTCAACAGACGACTCAGAGACAGCCTGCCAGGCCCCCTCGCTGACCGTCTCCTCAACAGTAGGAAGCACAGGAACGCCGTCACGGACCTGCGGCCACGGGCTCAGCAGACGGGAGGTGAGTGTGAGTTCAGGAAGGAGGAGGAGAGGAGAGCGGGCGGCGCTCTGGCAACTGGAACCGTTCTTCTTGTCATCCACAGCCCATCCCACCTCCTCGCTAGAGCGCCACGACCATCTCACAGGTCCTCACGCACACACAAACTCCTGTCCCTCAACACAACCCTTCCGTGCTCTCCCTGCCTCCGCAGGTGCTGCACAGCCAGCCCACCTCTGCCCCGGCTCCCGAGTCTCCCCCGCCCGGCCCCCGCGCAGACGCCTGCAGGGCAGACAAGTCTCTAGTGACCCCGCACACGGCACTTCTCCAGCATGTTTTATTTCACGGGGTCCAGAGTGTCAGAGCAGAGCGACAGTGCCCTTCCCGCCTGACTTCTCCAGAGGCAATCCCACACAATCCATTTTACGTATCTGTAAATGAACAACTGGATACATGTTCCTCTTTCTCCTTTCTGGGGGCAACAATGTCAGAATACGTTCAGGGTCGTCAAATGAGATATAGGACATCTAATCACGTGCAATCTTGTGGGACATTCACTAAAAACTTGTTTTATCTGAAAATTCACCTTTATCTGGGTGTCCTGAATTTTATCTGCCCCTGGTGCCCCCCCCCCCCCCCCACAGAGCTGCACCTGTCAGCTTTCCATGTGGCCGTGGGACGCAGAGGAGGAGGGGCTGGAACAGGCCGGCGCCCGCGCCCCTGCGCACAGCCCGGCACACTCGGGGCCGCCGTGCCCTCGGCAGCTGGCAGAGGGAGCCCCTGGAGGCCACGTGGGGTCCCTCAGAGGGAGGAACGCTCCTCACAGAATGCGGCGCCAGCCCGTGCCCCGGGCGCCCTGAGGAAGGAGTCGCACACCCAGAGCGCCGCTTAGCAACCCAGCACCACGGTTCAGACACTGACTTTGGAAACTTGAAGCTTACTGAAACCACCTTACAGCCCATGTTTGCTAACTCCAGTACTAGGGGAAATACGAGCTTCCCTCAAATAGAATTGTCACAAAAACTGCCAACACTCTGGTCACAGTGAGTGACGCTGTGACAGGCATTCTGAGCACGGGCAGGTGGAAGAGGGAGGCCCATTTCTGCCCCCATTCCGTTATTCTAGAGTCTGAAAGGAATGAACACGTGAACACGTGAAAGCATCCTCTTCAGGAAGAAAACAACAAAAATACGCCTGAAGACTCTTCATATATATATGTAAATACCTAAACAGGTAAAAAAAATAAATTTTTAAACCACTTGTTTATATTTAAAAGAACCCTAAACTCCATGTTTGGTTAATATCCGATGAAATCTGCATGATCACTCTGGAGAAAATTCAACTAAACCTAGGGGTTAAAAGTTAAACTTTATACAGCAAGGGAAAGTATCTGATAGTTACATTCGACACATAAAAGAATATTTAACATGTAAAAACAGACAGAAAGAGCTATTTCCATCAAACCACCCACTAGAGGTGCCGTGTGAGACAAGACTGCAACACAGGCTCCGAACACTGAGGAGGAAGAGCTCTGCCCACAGCAGAAGCGGCTCCGTCCAGCAGGACACGCTGGGACCCCCACAGCAGAGGCGGCTGCGTCCAGCAGGACACGCTGGGACCCCCCACAGCAGAGGCGGCTCCGTCCAGCAGGACACGCTGGGACCCCCCCACAGCAGAGGCGGCTCCGTCCAGCAGGACACGCTGGGACCCCCCCACAGCAGAGGCGGCTCCGTCCAGCAGGACACGCTGGGACCCCCCCACAGCAGAGGCAGCTCCGTCCAGCAGGACACACTGGGACCCCCACAGCAGAGGCGGCTCCGTCCAGCAGGACACGCTGGGACCCCCACAGCATGAGCGCGGCTCCGTCCAGCAGGACACGCTGGGACCCCCCACAGCATGAGCGCGGCCCTGCAGAAGGGCGTGGCCCACAGCACTGCAGGCCCACGGCCTCTGGTGTGGGACGCTGCCGCCCGTCCACCAGGATGCTAGATGGCGGAGAGTGGTGCCCACACCGGCTCCTCACTTAAGACAGCCTGAATGAAAGAGTTGGACATTTTTGCAAAATAAGCTTCTATTGCATTAAATGAATTCTGAATATGGGATACTTAGTAGACGTGAATAAAATGACAGTAAACTTATTAAAATAAGTCATTTATACTATTAAAAAACTAATACACAAAATACTCGGTCAGTTCCCATTGCTCTGCCCATGAGGTTCAGTTAGTGCTCTAGGAAGAAGTAGTAGGAAGCATAGCGTTACCTTCGTGAGTGTGATAGTCGTAGCAGGCAAAGTGATTCCTTCTCCCTGGGGTTAGAACACATGCAGAGGACCCAGGTGAAGGCAGCACCGGCGGACAGACGCCATGCAGAACAGGTGACGCGGGAGGAGAGAGAAGGAGAGGTGAGCTGCAGTGAGGAGCGTGCGTGCCGCCCGTCAGCTTCAGAACTGAGGACAGGACAGTGCTCCAGGCAGAGCGAGTTCTAGAACTAACGCAGACCGCCAGGGAAAACCCCGCGACAAAGGGGAGTGACCAGGGGCAGGAGGGCGAGTTAGTGACTCATACAGAAGGCCAGCACACGCTCGCTCAGTCTTCTGTTGAAAGAACACAGTCACATCCAAAGCAAAACACAAAATGACTTTTTAGCCCCCATGTCCCTAAAAGATAGTGTGAGCACACACCCGCATCTCAGCACCCTCCCCGTGAGCACACACCCACATCTCAGCACCCTCCCCTGTGAGCACACACCCGCATCTCAGCACCCTCCCCGTGAGCACACACCCGCATCTCAGCACCCTCCCTGTGAGCACACACCCGCATCTCCGCACCCTCCCCGTGAGCACACACCCACATCTCAGCACCCTCCCCGTGAGCACACACCCACATCTCAGCACCCTCCCCGTGAGCACACACCCACATCTCAGCACCCTCCCCGTGAGCACACACCCGCATCTCAGCACCCTCCCCGTGAGCACACACCCGCACCTCCACACCCTCCCCGTGAGCACACACCCACATCTCAGCACCCTCCCCGTGAGCACACACCCACATCTCCGCACCCTCCCCGTGAGCACACACCCGCATCTCAGCACCCTCCCCGTGAGCACACACCCACATCTCAGCACCCTCCCCGTGAGCACACACCCACATCTCAGCACCCTCCCCATGAGCACACACCCACATCTCAGCACCCTCCCTGTGAGCACACACCCACATCTCAGCACCCTCCCTGTGAGCACACACCCACATCTCAGCACCCTCCCTGTGAGCACACACCCACATCTCAGCACCCTCCCCGTGAGCACACACCCACATCTCAGCACCCTCCCTGTGAGCACACACCCACATCTCAGCACCCTCCCCGTGAGCACACACCCACATCTCAGCACCCTCCCCGTGAGCACACACCCGCATCTCAGCACCCTCCCCGTGAGCACACACCCACATCTCAGCACCCTCCCCGTGAGCACACACCCACATCTCAGCACCCTCCCCGTGAGCACACACCCACATCTCAGCATCCTCCCCGTGAGCACACACCCGCATCTCAGCACCCTCCCTGTGAGCACACACCCACATCTCAGCACCCTCCCTGTGAGCACACACCCACATCTCAGCACCCTCCCCTGTGAGCACACACCCGCATCTCAGCACCCTCCCCGTGAGCACACACCCTCCCCTCAGCACCCTCCCCGTGAGCACACACCCGCATCTCAGCACCCTCCCCTGTGAGCACACACCCGCATCTCAGCACCCTCCCCGTGAGCACACACCCGCACCTCCGCACCCTCCCCGTGAGCACACACCCACATCTCAGCACCCTCCCCTCAGCACCCTCCCCGTGAGCACACACCCACATCTCAAGCCTCCGGCCCCCACTGTGGGGCCTCAGCCCAACCCTGAGATGCTGGCTGAGGACAAGTCCGGTGGAAACTCCTCCACTCAGAACAAGTCGACATTGACAACTCTTACTTGTAAATGGGACACACACCAACTTCACTGACCACACCAATCTCACGCTGACTGCTAGTGAGAACTCAGCAGGAACCGGTGAAAACAGCGTGGCTTTGGAGTCAGGCCGGGCCCAGCCAGCGCTTGGGCCTGCAGAACAACCACATGCTCTCCCAGCACAGGGGCATTGGGTCTGATCTCGGCACCGTCAGACAAGCACAGCTGCCAGCACGTGGCCGGCAGAGCTCCGCAGTGGAGTCAGACTAAGCTCCGTCCCGGGACCCTCGCACTGTCCGTGAGAAGCCCTGGAAGGAGGAGCAGCCCCGTCCCCCAGGCACCACAGCGACTGAGCACAGGTGTGCACACTGACCGGGGCACAGGTCCTCTGGCTCGGGCACAGGGACAGCGCGGGGCACAGGGACAGTGGGGGGGGCACAGGGACAGCATGGGGGGGCACAGGGACAGCGGGGGGGGCACAGGGACAGCATGGGGGGGCACAGGGACAGCACGGGGGGGGCACAGGGACAGCGGGGGGGGCACAGGGACAGCACGGGGGGGGCACAGGGACAGCACGGGGGGGGCACAGGGACAGCACGGGGACAGCACGGGGCACGGGGACAGCGTGGGGCGGCACAGGGACAGCACGGGGGGCACAGGGACAGCATGGGGGGGCACAGGGACAGCGGGGGGGGCACAGGGACAGCGGGGGGGGCACAGGGACAGCACAGGGGGGGGGCACAGGGACAGCGCGGGGGGGCACAGGGACAGCACGGGGGGACACAGGGACAGCACGGGGACAGCACGGGGCACGGGGACAGCGTGGGGCGGCACAGGGACAGCACGGGGGGCACAGGGACAGCTCGGGGCATGGGGACAGCCTGGGGCACAGCCAGCGCTCCCTGGCTTCGCCACCCTCCCGCACCCACAGAGCCTGTGGACTCCACACCCGGAGAGAGCAGGTACGAGACAGGGGTCAGCGTAGCAACTCTCACTAGTGTGCGTCCCCGAGGTCGGGTCCCTGTCTCAGCAGGGCTCCATCCCAAGGCCCAGAGTGCGGTCCCGCCTGCGGTGAGCCACCCAGAGCTATCCATCAGGTAACTGAGCAGCTGACCCCCACCCGTCTCCGCGGCCGCCCGACAGCCCTCCACCCTCCTCTGTCAGCCGCTCTGCCAACCCTCCCTGAACTAGGAACACGCCTACACCCTCAAAGTTTGGTTTTGGAGAAAACCACCATGAATTTCCAACATGCAATGCAACATTGTAAAGAAAAGACTCAATGCCCAAAGATCCTAAAACTGAAGTTCAAGAGCAAACAGGCGTGTCAGCAGCGCCACTCGCCACGGCCTCGGACAGCCGAGCACCGCGCACTCGCACCTGCAGACGACACAGCGGCACCGGCCGCGGGCCCAAACAAACTTCTCAGCCGGAGAACCGAGGGGCAAAGCAACACTGACCTGCTCCACGCACACAGCTAATCAGTTAAAAGAAACCCTCACACATGGTTCGTACAGAGCCCACCGCCGCCAGCACACTGCCACCGAGTGTGAACGGCCGTCTCAGCCAGGGCAGCTCCAGCCTCCTGTGTGACCCCCTGGCTGCACCACCAGCACCGTGCCCGATCATCACACGCAGTCTTGTAAATAAACGCTCAAGAATCAGAGAATGACAAAATTCACGTCCAAGAGACCGTAGAGGACCTCTATAACTGGTTCTGGTTTCAGCTCACTTTTTCTGTGATTACTAACAGAGCGTTACTTAGAAGCAGCTCCGGCCCTGGACGGAGGCTCCATGGATAAAGTGCCATCTCGCCGCACCAAGGTCACAGGTTTGGTCCCCAGCCAGGGCACTTACAAGAAGTAATCACTGCACGACTGGCTGGAACTAAGTGAACAGTGAGCTGATGCTTCTCTCTCTCCCTCTCTCTCTGACCCCCTCTCCCAGCCTGTCCCCCTCCCTCTCAAATCAATGGAGGAAAAAAATGTTTTAAAGTTGTCATAAAATATATATAAAAATTTAAAACCAGTTCTGGGGTCAGGGGGTGGGAGGGAGCAGCCTGTTTTCCACAGTGGATCAGAGCACAAGGCCACATGTCAGTGTTTTAAACAAATAAAGAATGATGGTGTTTATTTGAGTAACAAACATGTTACACATATCACACATATACAAATATACATACAACACAGGGACATGTGTATATAAAACATTCTTTAAGAATGTCAATGTATTATTCTACCTGGTAGGTCACCTGTAACAATAGCTTTGGCTTAAAAGAGCTCTTTTTTTTTTTTTTTTTCTTTACAGGGACAGAGAGAGAGAGTCAGAGAGACTGATAGGGACAGACAGGAATGGAGAGATGAGAAGCATCAATCATCAGCTTTTCGTTGCAACACCCTAGTTGTTCACCGATTGCTTTCTCATATGTGCCTTGACCGTGGGCCCCCAGCAGACTGAGTAACCCCTTGCTTGAGCCAGCGACCTTGGGTCCAAGCTGGTGAGCATTTTTTATTTTGCTCAAGCCAGATGAGCCCGCGCCCAAGCTGGCGACCTCTGGGTCTCGAACCTGGGTCCTCGGCACCCCAGTCCAACGCTCTATCTACTGCGCCACCGCCTGGTCAGGCTTAAGAGAGCTCTTTAAACAAAATATTTATAGGACATGAAAGTAAACAGTCTACCATCATTTCAAAACCAAACAAATGCCCTTCCTCTTACAGATGGATTTCTTAAGTGCACTGTTAACCTTCGACGCTCTGTTCAGAACTGTCCCCACATTAAACAGGGTGACAAACACACACACAATCTGCCCCGAGAGGGGTCCCCCCGTCTGTCACTCTCAGATTACGGATTTTACAATGTTGCTTTGAAAATATTTTTAAAAAGGAAGTGGATCAACTAAGCCTCATTCTCTACATTCACTACTCTAACTTCTGCCTTTCAGTATGCGTTCTGTCTAGGTGAACTTCTTCTCATGCATCTGAAGACCTTACGGTTCTGGTCATTCTGCGGTCTGAAGAAGGTGGTCAGCCACACAGCAGAGAGAGGACTCTCAGAGACACTCACCTGGGCTCAGCTCCACCAGGTAGGGCAGCTTCTCGGGCGGGGGCGCCGAGCCGTAGCCGGGCCCGTCGGCTCGCTCCTTCCCCTTGGCAGGCTTCCCGTCCAGCGGCCTCCTACTCTTCTTTGGGACGTAGTCTGGCGGCCTCCTCTTCAGCTGGAAGACCAAAACCCCTGCAACAGGAGCACCGTCGGTCACGAGCCGGACTGGCCAGCGGCCCGGCTCTCAACCACCCAGATTCATGGAGACCCTGCGCCTCAGGAACCCACCCAGGGCCCGGCCGGCGAAGCTCGCCCCACGACGCGGCGTGCCCCGAGGGGCTGTAGCGGGCAACGTGGGAAGGTCATTATTCTACATTCACAACGACCCAAGCACGTCGCATTATTGAGAAGTAGCACATCAGCTGAAGACTACGTGGAAGTTGATACTGGCCAACACCCCACGAGCAATGAATGTATCCATGCACACACACAGCACACGCACTCACAAATATGTGTTTAGTTGACCTGGTTTTTATTCAATTCAGTTGAGTTAACTCAGAATTCAAAGGAACTTCACTTGAATAAAGTTGAACTTTGTGCTGCCTGTAAAGAGCATGAAGGCAGGCAGCTCGAACAACTGCCATCGCATTCCAGCACTGACCAGCGGACGGACGCGGAGCCCGTCCACAGAGCTGCAGTGAGCTCGGGACGCGGCCCTGAGAGCAAGGACACCGTGTGTCCCCCACAGAGGCCCTGACGCCGTGTGTCCCACAGAGTCCCTGACGCCGTGTGTCCCCCACAGAGGCCCTGACGCCGTGTGTCCCACAGAGTCCCTGACGCCGTGTGTCCCCCACAGAGGCCCTGACGCCGTGTGTCCCCCACAGAGAGTCCCTGACGCCGTGTGTCCCACAGAGTCCCTGACGCCGTGTGTCCCACAGAGGCCCTGACGCCGTGTGTCCCACAGAGGCCCTGACGCCGTGTGTCCCACAGAGGCCCTGACGCCGTGTGTCCCACAGAGGCCCTGACGCCGTGTGTCCCACAGAGGCCCTGACGCCGTGTGTCCCACAGAGGCCCTGACGCCGTGTGTCCCCCACAGTCCCTCCTTCGCTGCTCTGAAGCAGAGGAAATCGTGTGAATGGGGAAGAGTCTGGACCTACCTTTTGAAATAACAAGCTACTGGACAATCTTTAGGGTGGCAGACCGCTTTCTTTTTTATGAGAAATCTGTCCGAAGCAGCCTCATTCATCGGGTCAGCAGAGGTCACTGCTGACAGACCACGTGCTCCCACCTGAAGGAGGCTCGGTCCGGCTCCTTCACGACCAGACACGCCTACTGGAGGGTGACGGCTGGTTCTGGGTCTACCCACGAGCCTGCCGCTGCACGCGACCCTCGGAATCAGCGGAGAGAGAGCTGCAAGGCGGTGGCCCAGCACACGGCAGAGAGTCGTGGAGAAGTCCCACCACACACACGCCTCCTCTCCCTCCTCCGATCAATACGCAGCCTCTCCCTCCTCCGATCAATACGCAGCCGCACACCCGTCACAGCTCACGGAGGGACCCTCAGCAGACGCAGGCACGCTCACCTCTGTCACTCGGCCACTCCCTGAAGATCTGCAGAGGGCACTCGTCGTCGTCCAGGATGAGCTCCTTAGCACCCTTGTCGTCCGAGTGCTGGGCTCCGGGGGGAAGCATGACCTGCAACGGAAGAGCAGCCGGCTGTGACCGCGCTGACCAGTGAGCCCCGGGGGAGTGGGGGAAGAACGCGCTGCCGGGTCACCTGAACGTCACTGCAGTCAAACTGTCAGAGCACCAGAAACAACTCTCACTAAAGCACCAACCAAAGTGGAAGAAAACCGTCCGAATACAAGCTCCGCCCGCTTGATGGGGTCTTTCCATTCACCCCCTCGCTCTGCCCCCAAAACAGCTAGTATTGAGTTATTTTTTTTAAACAAACTTTTCTATGGGAAGACAGTATGTAATGTTTTACTTGAATTTCCTAAGAAAAAGTAACTCCGTTATTGTAAATTTCAATCTCTCTAAATCCCTACCCACCCACCTTTTCATGACCAAACAATTGTTGTTACAAGGTTGTCTCATCTAATGTGAGATCTCTCAGGATAACCACCACAAAACACAACAGAGTAGCTTTATCTTTTGTTTTTTACAGATAACCTGTCTTTATGATAACATTTTAATCAGATCCTTTAGATATGTTATAAGGTTATTCATTCAACAAGCGTTTTTAATCATCTTTTTAAGATAGCGCATTTACTATATTCCTAAATATTCATAACATTGTATTTTTTTATGGTAGCCAATTATCTCCATCATCCGCAAGTGAGTGCCCAGACCAGAGAGAGCTGGTGGCAGTGCCCACTGCCCTCACACCCCCGCTGGACTTGCTCACCTTCCTTCAGCACCAACACAACCAAACAGCACAGAAACCTCATGGAGCCGAGACACCAGCGCCTGAACCCCTCTTACAGCCAGAGTGGACGTGACCGTGTTCTCGTAAGTGACCGTGCTGCCCGAGGACATCACGGTGCCCACAGGACAAACGGATCCCTCTCCTCAGACCCCCTCACTCCTCTCTGCACTACGCAGGTACCTTCAAATGTCCGGTTTAGGACGACACACTCCGTGTGCAGCAGTCAGTCTCTCCCAGCTCTTCAGGCTGACCTGACAGCTCTGCTCACAGCCCTCACGGGGTCAGGGTCGCTGACCTGACAGCTCTGCTCACAGCCCTCACGGGTTCAGGGTCGCTGACCTGACAGCTCTGCTCACAGCACTCACCGGTTCAGGGTCGCTGACCTGACAGCTCTGCTCACAGCCCTCACGGGTTCAGGGTCGCTGACCTGACAGCTCTGCTCACAGCCCTCACGGGGTCAGGGTCGCTGACCTGACAGCTCTGCTCACAGCCCTCACGGGGTCAGGGTCGCTGACCTGACAGCTCTGCTCACAGCCCTCACGGGGTCAGGGTCACTGACCTGACAGCTCTGCTCACAGCCCTCACGGGGTCAGGGTCACTGACCTGACAGCTCTGCTCACAGCCCTCACGGGGTCAGGGTCACTGACCTGACAGCTCTGCTCACAGCCCTCACCGGTTCAGGGTCGCTGACCTGACAGCTCTGCTCACAGCACTCACCGGTTCAGGTCGCCGACACGGCTCAGCCTCTGCCAGGCAGGCTTGCCGGTCCAGCCGCCCAGGCCACGGGCTCCATGCTTCCTCCCCCAGCTTCCCAGCTAACCGACTCCGCCAGGAAGCCTTCTCTGCTTTATCCTAATACATAAAAGCCCCGTGCTGGCTCCTCCCAGAGGGGCTGGTCTACCTCCCCTCATCACAAGCTCCTCGGAAGGCAGTTCTCACTGCTCTGTCCAGCACAGGAGCTAACAAGTAAGAGAAACTTAAATATTTACTGAATGATTAAAGTAGATAAAATAATAATACATAAACGAGCTCCATGTTATATAAGTTATGAGATGGCAAACCAAGAAAAATTCTAATTCAGAGTAAAAATAATAATCAACTCTTCATTTGTTCTGTCTACCTTGCCAAGAACACGTACAACAGAACCGAAGACCACAGGAACCCTCCAGAGACCCTGTCATCAGATGACCTCGCAGGACTGAGTGAGGCCCACGCTGCCTTTCCAACTTCATGACTCTAACATTTCGATTTTCATTGGTAAAAATAAGGGAGAAATTAAGAGGAAAAAAATGTTATGAATTTCACTGTCACATATTTCAAATGCAACTTTACGAAACTAGTTACTATTTAATAAATCTACATACACTAAAGCCAAAGACACACTCTTTATCTCCAAGACAGTATGAGGGGCTCTGACCATATCAACCAAATGCTGGGTAATTACAAAGAGCAGAGTGAAATTTACTTAAAAGCTTCATAATCTTCATGACAGCTTTCAATAAGGGCAGTAAGAAAACATCATTAAAGCCGATTTTACTAAAATAAAGTTACCTATATATGCAAAATAACAACTGGAAGTATATATATCAAAATGTGAACAATTGTCATCGTTTGATTTTTATTTCCAATTTGCCTTACACTTTTTTTTACTCTGTACTCACTAGGAACCTATATTACTTTTGTAATAAAAGAAAGAACAGTTTTCTATGTCTAGTACTTAACACATGGTTCCAGGTGTTCAGATTCTAAATAACCCCCCAGGGAAGAAATCCGGCCCCAGTTCAACCCCACTGAGGTCGTCTCGCACGGAAGGCCAGGCTCCGGCCGGCGTGAGGCCAGCAAACCACAGGGACAGCACATACCCGGGCAAGGCAGTAGTCCCGCGGGTCCTCCTTCTCCAGGCTGTACTTCTCCAGGGCTTCGGCCACGGCGAAGTCCGCGGGGTCAGTAGTGGAGAGCAGGATCGTCTTGTAGGGGATGTTGGGTTTTAAGCTGTCTGCATAGATTCTCAGCGTCCCCCCTGGAAAACACGAGGTATCTCTGAGCACAGCGTTATTTGACACCAACAACAGATACTGGACATGCACAGCCCCCACAGGACGGGCACCTAAGTCCAGGGCAGTGGACGCACACATGGGACGTACGGAACTCCACCTGCACGTCCTGTTGGACGGCGCACCTCCACAATGACTTGCTGACCTAGCAACACTTTGCTGCAGCAAACCATCCCGCGTGAGAAAGACCCGTCTTCTCTTCAAGCCCAACCAGCTTTTATAAAAACAAACTGGTTTCCGCAAGGACAGCGATGGACAGAGGAGGACACTGGGGTGTGACAGCACTGGAGGAGACTGACACAGACACAAGAAGTAGTTTAAGACCATAGTCCAGGTTGCTGGAAACATAAGCACGGCTACGAGAAGGTGACAGAAACGCTCCTGAGCTCAGTGGCTGGTAGAGGCCTCTCTGCTGAACCCACGTGGCACAAGCCCGCAGGACAAGCCACAGCTGCACGACCACCTGAGGGGCTCTCTGGGCAGCGGAACCAGCAAGCCCGCAGGACAGGCCACAGCTGCACGACCACCTGAGGGGCTCTCTGGGCAGCGGAACCAGCAAGCCCGCAGGACAGGCCACAGCTGCACGACCACCTGAGGGGCTCTCTGGGCAGCGGAACCAGCAAGCCCGCAGGACAGGCCACAGCTGCACGACCACCTGAGGGGCTCTCTGGGCAGCGGAACCAGCAAGCCCGCAGGACAGGCCACAGCTGCACGACCACCTGAGGGGCTCTCTGGGCAGCGGAACCAGCAAGCCCGTAGGACAGGCCACAGCTGCACGACCACCTGAGGGGCTCTCTGGGCAGCGGAACCAGCAAGCCCGCAGGACAAGCCACAGCTGCACGACCACCTGAGGGGCTCTCTGGGCAGCGGAACCAGCAAGCGTGCAGGACAACCGGGACAAGCCTGGGGGTTCGCCAGCCGGGGCGCACGGTGAGGTGGGAACGGGGAGATGCAGACAGTTTGTGACCAGAGCGTGATCACAGGTCAGACTTCATTCTAGTCCAAGCAGCAGCCATTGGGAAGCTTTGAGCTCTGCGGGTAGGAGTGAGCCAGTGAGCACATGCGTGCGTGCGTGTGTCTGTGTGTGTGTGTGTGTATGTGTGCGTGTCTGTGTGCGTGTTTGTGTGCGTGTTTGTGTGCGTGTGTATGTGTGCGTGTGTGTGTGCGCGTGTGTATGTGTGTGTGCGTATGTGTGTGTGTGTGCGTGTGTGCGTATGTGTGTGTGTGTTTGTGTGTGCGTATGTGTGTCTGTGTGCGTGTGTGTATGTGTGTGTGTGCGCGTGTGTATGTGCGTGTGTGTGCATATGTGTGTGCGTGTGTGTGTGCGTGTGTGTGTGTGTGTGTGTGTGTGTGTGTGTAGGAGGTGGGCACAATGCTACTTGTGCTTAGGAAGAGGCCCCTGGCCCCTGGATAAAGCACGGCTGTGGGAGGACAGCAGCCAGCAGGGAGCCTCCCTCCTCAGGGACGCCGCCCTTCCCGACGCACAGGGCTGTGTGATGCACACGGCATGCACAGGGCTGTGTGATGCACACGGCACACATAGGCCCGAGACGTGAAAACAGTTCTGTAGACTGAGGTCATCTCTACATGCAAAGGACAAACTTGACCGTCTGTTTTAAAAGCTGAAGAGATGGACTTGTGTCCTCATCCAGATGTCTACCAAAAATGCAAATGGTCAGGAATTCAATTTTTCTAAAAAATCTTAAATCTGCTAAAGGCACAGACACATACTTTGTAATCCCAAAGTTGTATACTATAGATGATGAGAAATACTTTTGGCCTGAAAAAATTTAAGGACAAGGTTTATCATTATCAGAACATTATTTAAAAAAATCAGTATGGTTCCTACAGAGAATGTAATTTTTCTAAAGGACACATGGTGATAAAACTGAAAAAAATCATACTCACATGGCCAGAAAAATTTAGTTATTGGATGGGATTTTTTTTTCAGCAATTTGAATATTTTAGAGCATCTACCTAAAACTTGATTCGATTTTAGTATAAATGTTAAGGCTTTCTTACAAGTAAGAAATGGATACAGTTTATCTAATTTAAAAGGTTTTTGTTTTATAAACATTAATGCCATAGCGTGGTCTTAATCGAGATACATAACTGCTAATTTGCTAACACAGAGAAGAGAGGTCAGCGTTTGAAAACTCCTGCTCTGGCTACACTCTGACATTACGTAGAACACGGCCCGACTCTGACATTACGTAGAACAGGGCCCGACTCTGACATTACGTAGAACAGGGCCCGACTCTGACATTACGTAGAACAGGGCCCGACTCTGACATTACGTAGAACACGGCCCGACTCTGACATTACGTAGAACACGGCCCGACTCTGACATTACGTAGAACACGGCCCGACTCTGACATTACGTAGAACACGGCCCGACTCTGACATTACGTAGAACACGGCCCGACTCTGACATTACGTAGAACACGGCCCGACTCTGACATTACGTAGAACAGGGCCCGACTCTGACATTACGTAGAACACGGCCCGACTCTGACATTACGTAGAATAGGGCCCGACTCTGACATTACGTAGAACACGGCCCGACTCTGACATTACGTAGAACACGGCCCGACTCTGACATTACGTAGAACAGGGCCCGACTCTGACATTACGTAGAACAGGGCCCGACTCTGACATTACGTAGAACAGGGCCCGACTCTGACATTACGTAGAACACGGCCCGACTCTGACATTACGTAGAACACGGCCCGACTCTGACATTACGTAGAATAGGGCCCGACTCTGACATTACGTAGAACACGGCCCGACTCTGACATTACGTAGAACAGGGCCCGACTCTGACATTACGTAGAACACGGCCCGACTCTGACATTACGTAGAACACGGCCCGACTCTGACATTACGTAGAATAGGGCCCGACTCTGACATTACGTAGAACACGGCCCGACTCTGACATTACGTAGAACAGGGCCCGACTCTGACATTACGTAGAACACGGCCCGACTCTGACATTACGTAGAACACGGCCCGACTCTGACATTACGTAGAACACGGCCCGACTCTGACATTACGTAGAATAGGGCCCGACTCTGACATTACGTAGAACACGGCCCGACTCTGACATTACGTAGAACAGGGCCCGACTCTGACATTACGTAGAACACGGCCCGACTCTGACATTACGTAGAACACGGCCCGACTCTGACATTACGTAGAACACGGCCCGACTCTGACATTACGTAGAACACGGCCGGACTCTGACATTACGTAGAACACGGCCCGACTCTGACATTACGTAGAACACGGCCCGACTCTGACATTACGTAGAATAGGGCCCGACTCTGACATTACGTAGAATAGGGCCCGACTCTGACATTACGTAGAATACGGCCCGACTCTGACATTACGTAGAACAGGGCCCGACTCTGACATTACGTAGAACACGGCCCGACTCTGACATTACGTAGAACACGGCCCGACTCTGACATTACGTAGAACACGGCCCGACTCTGACATTACGTAGAACACGGCCCGACTCTGACATTACGTAGAACACGGCCCGACTCTGACATTACGTAGAACACGGCCCGACTCTGACATTACGTAGAACACGGCCCGACTCTGACATTACGTAGAACACGGCCCGACTCTGACATTACGTAGAACACGGCCCGACTCTGACATTACGTAGAACAGGGCCCGACTCTGACATTACGTAGAATAGGGCCCGACTCTGACATTACGTAGAACAGGGCCCGACTCTGACATTACGTAGAATAGGGCCCGACTCTGACATTACGTAGAACACGGCCCGACTCTGACATTACGTAGAATAGGGCCCGACTCTGACATTACGTAGAACACGGCCCGACTCTGACATTACGTAGAACAGGGCCCGACTCTGACATTACGTAGAACACGGCCCGACTCTGACATTACGTAGAACACGGCCCGACTCTGACATTACGTAGAACAGGGCCCGACTCTGACATTACGTAGAACACGGCCCGACTCTGACATTACGTAGAATAGGGCCCGACTCTGACATTACGTAGAATAGGGCCCGACTCTGACATTACGTAGAATACGGCCCGACTCTGACATTACGTAGAATAGGGCCCGACTCTGACATTACGTAGAACACGGCCCGACTCTGACATTACGTAGAACACGGCCCGACTCTGACATTACGTAGAACAGGGCCCGACTCTGACATTACGTAGAACACGGCCCGACTCTGACATTACGTAGAATACGGCCCGACTCTGACATTACGTAGAACACGGCCCGACTCTGACATTACGTAGAACAGGGCCCGACTCTGACATTACGTAGAACAGGGCCCGACTCTGACATTACGTAGAACACGGCCCGACTCTGACATTACGTAGAACACGGCCCGACTCTGACATTACGTAGAACACGGCCCGACTCTGACATTACGTAGAACACGGCCCGACTCTGACATTACGTAGAACAGGGCCCGACTCTGACATTACGTAGAACACGGCCCGACTCTGACAAAGAGCCCGCGGGGGCTCACGACATGCAGGGGCCGCAGGGGCAACTGGTCTCCGAGTCCGTCTGCCCAAGACCGTGGGCGAGAGCAGCGACGTCCAGGACAGACTCGAAGCAGGCTCACAGCCCATCACCACAGTCTCAGGAAGAGCACCAGCCCCGGTCAGTGGAAGAGCGTCCGTGCCACAGATCAATGAACTGAGATACAGGACATTTCTGGGTCAACCATACAGGAGTTAGAAGAAACCACAGAGTGAATACAATATACCTGAGTATTAAAAATAAAATCCAGGGCCAAAGCGGTTACAGGTTATGGCGTCTGGTCAGCTGTGAAGTGAGTCAGACGTGTGCATGGAAGTTATGTTACTGGGACTTGGGAACCAACTAACTTGGGGTGATGAGACCAGCTGCTGCTCTCAGAGAAGCCGGGCCCACATGTGGTCACCTCACCAGCACACAATCTTTACCAACTAACAGTTATAGCTTTAAAAAATATATTTTCAAGCTATTCATTAAAAACAAACAAAACACCTGAATATATTTGACTTCCTTACTATCAACCATTAACAGCAATTTTACAAACAAAATCTAGTTTTCTGGGGTTTCTGGGAGCCTATGTAGAACAGTGTTCCTGCTATCCACCACCGCTTTCACAGATAAGATCTACTTTCTACCACCTGAAACCTCACCCATGCCCAGGGACAACGCCTCCCAACATCAGATCACTCCTGAGTCATCACTGCCACCTGACACGGCTGACTGCACACGCCACACCATACCATCACACGCCACACTGCACACACCACGCCACACTGCACACGCCACACCGCACACGCCACACCATTACACGCCACACCGCATATGCCACACCAGCACATGCCACACCGCACACGCCACACTGCACATGCCACACCACACACGCCACACCGCACACGCCACACCGCACATGCCACACCACACACGCCACACCGCACACGCCACACCGCACATGCCACACCGCACACGCCACACCGCACATGCCACACCGCACACGCCAAACCGCACACGCCACACCGCACACGCCACACCGCACACACCACACTGCACATGCCACACCGCACACACCACACTGCACATGCCACACCGCACACACCACACTGCACATGCCACACCGCACACGCCACACCACACACGCCACACAGAAGTGAAACCTCCCTCCTGCTCTCACAAGTCCTCTCATCCCACAGCCCAGTGGCATCTGCCCAGGACTGTCACCTGAGTGCCTCCTCCTCGGGGAGACCCAGCCTGTTAGCAGTTCCTGGCGATCCCACCCCATCCCCTGCCCCCCGCACCCTGCTCCCACACCAGTCGCCCCGGCCTGAAGCTCAGGCTCCATGAAGAGCCCCCTCAACGCCCAGATCCACACGCTCCAGCAGCTGACTGGCGGATCTCACCAGAATGGCAGAGACAGTCAATGCGCGTGTCCGGGGCGCAGCCTGAAGGGACCGCAGAACGTGCCTGTTTTATCTCACTTTCTGTATCCTTGTCCTTTCTCCCTCCTCGTCTTCTCCAGTGTCCGTATTTAAGTCACTCCAAATCCTTGACTGCGCAAGGTAGAACGCATAAGCAGAGCAACTGGAGCTTCAAAACTGATCAGGTTACGTATTAAGGGAACTAGCAGGTCCCCACTCTGCTGGTTTTTTTGAGTCACCAATAGTACAAATCCCATGAAATGCAGAACGAGGACTCAGGGATGTGAGCACTAGGGCCAGCATGCACCTGTGCTCTGGATGGCATGGCCGTCTCCACCAGACCCTTCCAGACCCGCGGCTGTGAGCACTAGGGCCAGCATGCACTGTGCTCTGGATGGCATGGCCGTCTCCACCAGACCCTTCCAGACCCACGGCCGCCGTCCCCACGGCACGGAAACACACACCCTGCAGAGCCCAGGAGAAACGGGGCGTTGGCAATTTCTGTCATGGCGGCAGAAGTCAGGTGACCGTGCCTCTCAGAACCAGGGTGCAGCCACCTCACCAATGGAGACGAGAGAGGCGACTAAGAAAATACAGGCTAAGGCGTTCCCACGACTAACGAGTCAACACAGCTTCCCTGACGATCAAACCTGCTGCCACAGGGACTGGACTGTGGTCACTGACACGGTCGGGACAGGGACTGGACTGTGGTCACTGACATGGTCGGGACAGGGACTGGACTGTGGTCACTGACATGGTCGGGACAGGGACTGGACTGTGGTCACTGACATGGTAGGACAGGGACTGGACTGTGGTCACTGACATGGTCAGGACATGGACTGGACTGTGGTCACTGACATGGTAGGACAGGGACTGGACTGTGGTCACTGACATGGTCGGGACAGGGACTGGACTGTGGTCACTGACACGGTCGGGACAGGGACTGGACTGTGGTCACTGACACGGTCGGGACAGGGACTGGACTGTGGTCACTGACACGGTCGGGACAGGGACTGGACTGTGGTCACTGACACGGTCGGGACAGGGACTGGACTGTGGTCACTGACACGGTCGGGACAGGGACTAGAGCCCTTTGACTCAGGTTTGGAGTCCAGAGAAGGGTCCACATGAGCGATCTCTCCAGCCAGCACTGCTCTACATGCCCTAGAGATACCTACCCGTGCCAACCCCGCCACCAGGAAGCGAGCGGACAGGTGCAGAAGGCAGCGTGGGGAGGCCCGATTCCTGAGCACCTGAATGGAACCTTACAAAAACCGCAATGCTGATGACCTATCAGTCAGACATCTTTGGGAAAGGCTGGATGAATGACAGCCCTCCTAATAACAATGATTTTTTGAAACTCAAATGATCATGCTACTAGTTTTTACCAAGTAACCCTACTTTATAACTAATTAGTAACTTCATAATAAATATTTCATTTGCGGAAACAATTATAGCTTAATTACAAATAAAAGTTATGTCAACTAGCTAAAAATGTACAAAATCGGATTTATAGCTCAAACAGTGCAGTCATGTGCTCTGTCTCCAGCATGTTTCCTCAGGGTCCTAGACCCCGTCCAGGGCACTCTGTCCAGGGCCAGGGCACTCTGTCCAGGGCACTCTGTCCGGGGCACTCTGTCCAGGGCCAGGGCACTCTGTCCGGGGCACTCTGTCCAGGGCACTCTGTCCGGGGCACTCTGTCCGGGGCACTCTGTCCAGGGCCAGGGCACTCTGTCCAGGGCACTCTGTCCAGGGCACTCTGTCCGGGGCACTCTGTCCAGGGCACTCTGTCCGGGGCACTCTGTCCGGGGCACTCTGTCCAGGGCCAGGGCACTCTGTCCAGGGCACTCTGTCCAGGGCACTCTGTCCAGGGCACTCTGTCCGGGGCACTCTGTCCAGGGCCAGGGCACTCTGTCCAGGGCACTCTGTCCGGGGCACTCTGTCCGGGGCACTCTGTCCGGGGCACTCTGTCCAGGGCCAGGGCACTCTGTCCAGGGCACTCTGTCCGGGGCACTCTGTCCAGGGCACTCTGTCCAGGGCACTCTGTCCGGGGCACTCTGTCCGGGACGTGCAGGAAGGTGGGGACTGTGCAGACGCTGCCCCGAGTGCAGCAGTCGACAGGAGACAAGCTGGGCTCTCCAGACACCGAGTAACCCTAAGCAGACATCGGTATGGCTGTGTGGTCATACAGACAGGAAGCAATTACTAATTTGACAACATATCCTGACTGGATATATTCACAAATATTCACAAAAAGCCTAAAATATTTTGGTATAACATTGTTAAATATTGTAACAGCGTATTTATTTTTGATATTACTATGTGTTAAAGGAAGAATTATATTGTTAAGGAAAAAAATTTCTCCCCAGAGAAAGATACCCAGATTTTCTAAAACCAAAGTAGTAAAAAAACCAAAAAAGTGTATTTCCTAGCTTTGTCCACTCAACAGGCTTAGAAGCAAAGACTGACAAGTACGAGGGACACTCCTAGCAACCAGGTCCTTGTCCCACTGAGGACGCAGGAACGCCAAGTCTGGGGCAGGGGGCGCGCAGGCAGGCTAGCCCTCCCACAGGGAAGCACCAGAGGCCACAGGGCTCTGAGACCCACGTGCCCGCTGGAAGAGACCCCGCTGGCCGACGTGACAATGCGCCAGGCAGAAGAGACCCTGATGGCCCGACGTGACAATGCACCAGTCAGAAGAGACCCACGTGCCCGCTGGAAGAGGCCCCGCTGGCCGACGTGACAATGCACCAGTCAGAAGAGACCCCGCTGGCCCGACGTGACAATGCACCAGTCAGAAGAGATCCAGGTGCCCGCTGGAAGAGACCCGCTGGCCCGACGTGACAATGCACCAGTCAGAAGAGACCCCGCTGGCCCAACGTGACAATGCACCAGTCAGAAGAGACCCCGCTGGCCTGACGTGACAATGCACCAGTCAGAAGAGACCCCACTGGCCCGACGTGACAATGCACCAGTCAGAAGAGACCAGTGTGCCTGACGTGACAATGCACCAGTCAGAAGAGACCCCGCTGGCCCGACGTGACAATGCACCAGTCAGAAGAGACCCCACTGGCCCGACGTGACAATGCACCAGTCAGAAGAGACCCCGCTGGCCCGACGTGACAATGCACCAGTCAGAAGAGACCCCGCTGGCCTGACGTGACAATGCACCAGTCAGAAGAGACCCCACTGGCCCGACGTGACAATGCACCAGTCAGAAGAGACCCAGGTGCCCGCTGGAAGAGACCCCGCTTGCCCGACGTGACAATGCACCAGTCAGAAGAGACCCTGATGGCCCGACGTGACAATGCACCAGTCAGAAGAGATCCCGCTGGCCGACGTGACAATGCACCAGTCAGAAGAGACCCCGCTGGCCCAACGTGACAATGCACCAGTCAGAAGAGACCAGCGTGCCCGATGGCAGACGCTGAGAAACCTGAACCCACGACCCATGGAACCTTCGCAAATCACCGCTCACCTGTGGCTGCCCCCAAAGTACTCGTCCCACCATCCTCCCAAAGACCTAACCCTGTGTCCCTAATTAACTAAGCAAGTGCAGAAACGGGAAAACCGGAAACAGCACCACAGGATGTAGCTGCAAAACCTACGAAACAACCTCGGTTTGTTTTTTTAAACCCAGTAAGCAAACTGGAAGGGGGATTTCAGAGTGAGAGACAGACAGGGACGGAGGCAAGCAGGCTTTGCTGGGGTCCCCGGGCAGTCGGGACACGGAACAGCACCCAGGGGGCTGACAGCACCAAGGAGCCCCTGCTGACTGCTCTGTGTGCTGCTAACAGTACTGTGAGTTTGGTTTTGGAGAAATCCTTAGCTTACAGGAAAAATACACGGACACATTTATGAACAGAATAACGAGAACTCGGGGATTTGCTTCAAAGGAATTCAGATCAGGAGAGACGGCAGCAGTCTGTGTGGGGGCAGAGATGGGGAGAGCCCCGTGGCCGCCTCTCCTGCTCTGTGGGCACCTGAAACCTACCCAAGTTTAAGGGGAAGAAAAGGGAGAGAGAGAAGAGCCCCGTGGCCGCCTCTCCTGCTCTGTGGACACCTGGAATCTGCCCGAGTTTAAGGGGAAGAAAAGGGAGAGAGACGAGCCCCGTGGGGAAAAGAGTGTGATTGGCCGCATCTCTGCGCCCGGAGCTCCCACACGGAAGCCAGCACCGACCCGTGCACACAGGCCACATGGCCGCCCCCTTCAGCAAGGCCTCACGCCCCTTACTGGACGCTGGATCATACTATCTAGGGTGAGCGCCCTCCCCAGCGGACCGCACAGAGGGGCCCGGGACCCACACCTGAGACGGGCCGCCCGTCCGCCCTCCCCAGGGGACCGCACAGAGGGGCCCGGAACCCGCACCTGAGTCGGGCCGCCCGTCCGAGCTCCCCAGCGGACCGCACAGAGGGGCCCGGGACCCGCACCTGAGTAGGGCCGCCCGTCCGCCCTCCCCAGGGGACCGCACAGAGGGGCCCGGGACCCGCACCTGAGTCGGGCCGCCCGTCCGCCCTCCCCAGGGGACCGCACAGAGGGGCCCGGGACCCGCACCTGAGTCGGGCCGCCCGTCCGCCCTCCCCAGGGGACCGCACAGAGGGGCCCGGGACCCGCACCTGAGTCGGGCCGCCCGTCCGCCCTCCCCAGCGGACCGCACAGAGGGGCCCGAGACCCGCACCTGAGTAGGGCCGCCCGTCCGAGCTCCCCAGCGGACCGCACAGAGGGGCCCGGGACCCACACCTGAGACGGGCCGCCTGTCCGCCCTCCCCAGGGGACCGCACAGAGGGGCCCGGGACCCGCACCTGAGTCGGGCCGCCCGTCCACTCTCCCCAGGGGACCGCACAGAGGGGCCTGGGACCCGCACCTGAGTCGGGCCGCCCGTCCGCTCTCCCCAGGGGACCGCACAGAGGGGCCCGGGACCCGCACCTGAGTCGGGCCGCCCGTCCGCCCTCCCCAGGGGACCGCACAGAGGGGCCCGGGACCCGCACCTGAGTCGGGCCGCCCGTCCGCCCTCCCCAGGGGACCGCACAGAGGGGCCCGGGACCCGCACCTGAGTCGGGCCGCCCGTCCGAGCTGCGGAACTCCTGCATCCGCTTCTCCAGCTTCTGCTGCCGGCGCCGCTTCATCACCACCTCGGGGTTGGAGATGGTGCGGGTGAAGCTGGTCTCGGGCATGTCCTTGTACACCTCGGCGGCCAGGCGCGAGTTCTCGCTGGGGGAGAGAGGACATCAACGGCACGTTTAACAGTGTGGAGGAGACAGTTCTACTGCGGTCAGACACGGCTCAGACCGGCAGGCATCTGCTGGCTGCGTGCACCCCACACAGGTCTGACGAGCTACCACGGATAAAGAACAGTTTCTCTACACACAAACTGACACACTGGGCTACGCAGAAATGTCTATGGTGTGTTTATACAACTGAGTTACTGTGTCTTAACAAGGCTAGGAAAAAAACATAATTATACACTGCTCTCATTTCCACCGATGTTATCCTAAAACAGACCAAGTGATACACAACATTCCAACCACAAGAAATAAGATATACTCTTCTTTAGATTATTTAACAAGAGTTACCAACGCTCACTTTCGTGAAGCTAAATTTCTTGAAGCTAAAAAAGAAGTTGCTGCAACAGGTCATACAAAAAGGAGGCAAGTGTACAGAATGACAAGTTGAAAACTAAATACAATGTATCGCTGACATACTTGACGAAAGTTTGAGAACTATATTTGGAAGATGACATTCTCAATCATAAAAATAATTAAAACCCAAACATGATTCATTATAAGTAGCTAACTTTCTTAACAAATAATGTATCACCTCATAAACTAAACTGATAAAACAAAACCACTGTATAAGTTTTAAACTCTCTTCTTTGGTATTGTTCATGTATCAGCAGAATATTTACCCACGTTCTTTCTCTTGTAGAACTGCACTAACAAGAGCCTGACTATGTAATACTCTTCCCAAGAGTTCACATTCCTCACGTGGGCATCACTGCCTAACAGGTTAATATCCAATGCAAAGTGGGCTCAAATTCCATTCCAAAGTAAACATCATTCAATGACAAATGGTTAATATCCTCAATACATACAGAACACTTAGAATTAGTCAAAAATGAAAAAAAGATTTGAAAAGGTCTTAACAGAGGAATATAAGGAGTTACTGAACGTGTAGAAAGACATTCCTTGTTAAACTCCATGAACGGGAGATGCTCTGTGCTGCAGAGAAAACAGGCTGCTCTGTGACACCGGCAGTTCCCGGAGCACAAGGAGATGAGAGGAGAGGGCAGGTGACATCGGGGAACAATCTGGCTAGGGAAGCACCCGAGCTGGCCCGATACATTCTTCTAACACAAACCCTAAGGAATTATGAGTCCCCCAAATTCTGGACCAAGGCCAGCCACTGCAGTACTACTTATAACACCCAAACACCTGTGACTACCTACAGGCACACAAAGGGCGTGTTTCATCAATCATGGGAAAGTTATATGACAGGATAGTGTGTAAATCACTTATTTAATACCTATTTTTGTGAATATATTGTATTTTGATGTGAAACAAATTACATATATCAGTGAGAAAATGTCGTGAAAAGTTCTAGTTTTAAGACTATGAATACATTTCCATTTAAGAACTCTTGCAGACAAATGAAGTGGGCGGGTGTGCAGCCAACACAAGCTGCAGTCCCCTCTGGGCTCCGTGATGACAGGTGACGCCTTTCCCCTCTGGCAGATGCACGAGCTCTGACTTCTAGCACGAACACCTGTTACTTCCGCAGCAGACGAGCAGAATGCGGAGACTCCACAGCCCACGCCAAGGCGGGCGAGGGCCCGAGTGTGACTGTGGAGCTCACCAAGCGGACACCAGAGGCTGCACTGCAGCCTGCAGACTCCCACAGACGGGAAAGGCCAGTCCTCTCATGTCACTCTTCCTGTTATAATAAAAGGCCAGCGGTCACCGCGGAGCTCACCAAACGGACAGCCAGAGGCTGCACTGCGGCCTGCAGACTCCCACAGACGGGAAAGGCCAGTCCTCTCATGTCCCTCTTTGTGTTATAATGAAAGGCCAGCGGTCTCGCCTATTCCCTCGGCCCCGAGGGCAGAAGCCCACGTCTGCACAGGTAAGGACATCCTGGACGGACTCACTGCTGGTGACCACCTCTGACCGTGTTAAGCGCACCTGAGTCACAGGACTCAGCCTGGTGCTGTGAAGGCCAACCAGGCAGAAATGCAGAGAGGTGAAGAGGAAGAGACCACGGACATCCACGGTCCACTCAGAAAAACAAGACTGGCCGCCAGTCTGCCTGCTTAGGTCAGCACACACAGCAGTGACACACACTGTTAGCTACACATCTCAGCACGCAAGAGCCAGCGTTGACCCAAATCAGCTGCTGAGCAGACAGTATGCTACACTCAGAACCCAGAGAGACAGGAGCACTTCCAGAACTGACTTACATGTCCTCCCCGTGGAAGAGCCTGTCCTCTTTGTCCGATGCCTGTCTCGTTGCCTCCTTCTCCCTCCTTTTCTTCTCCTTCTTTTCTTTCTTCGAGAGAGTCCTCTTGAAGTTCTGGATAACCCCTTCTTTCTCCTGCTTTTCAGGTCCATTACTCTGGGCCTTCTGATAAAAACAACACGGTCACCGCACGGGCCACCCGGACTCCCCTCCCCCTCCCGGGAGGCCCGGCTCAGAGTGCCTCGTGTGCTACATACAGCACGGCTCCCGGGCCAGGGGCAGGCGCAGCGAGAGCGCGCTCCCCAGCTCACTGGCTGCGGTCACGAGTGGACTCATCAAACCCTAACGAAGCATACACTCAACATCTGTGTGTCACTGTCGGTAAACTTTACTGTCATTCAAAACCAATAAGCAAGAGGGCAAACAAAAACCCAAACCCAGTAAGAAAACTGGGGTGAGAATTATGGAATCTGATTTTCAATAAATAAAAATCCAAATAATTTACATAAAGTAATTTAAATTTAAAAACCTAACAAAAATATGGAAATAACTAAGCATTTAAATCATTATCTACTCCGGCCCTGGCCGAATGGCTCAGTGGTAGAGCATCAGCTTGGCACATGGACGTCTCTGGTTCAATTCCCCGTCGGGGCACACAGGAGAAGCAACCACCTTCTTCTCTCCCCCTCCTTCTCCTGCTTCTCTCTCTCTTCCCCTCTCACAGCCAGTGGCTCAACTGGTTCAAACATGGGCCCAGGTGCTGAGGACAGATCAGTTGGTTCCAGTGTGTCAGCCTCAGGCACTAAAAATAGCTCGATTGAGTCGAGCATCAGCCCAAGACGGGTTGCTGAGTGGATCCCCGTCGGGGCATGTGCAGGAATCTCTCTACCTTGCCTTCCCTCATTAAAAAAAAAAAAATCATTATCCACTATAAAGATTTTTAACTTCAAAAGAAATGGTAAGAGTAGCTATAATAAATTGGCTTTTAATAAAGCCAAGTTATAAGTATATTTTGTGCAAAAACTTCTAATTTCTTTTCCAGATCTTGTTTGCTTGTTCATTCTTAATTTATAACATGGCCTGCCAGCAAATGACACAGAGAGAAATTTTTTCATATAACTTTCAAGGAAAATAAAATTTTAATTTATTAATATTTAATTGAGGAAGAAAAGTGCCTGCTGTATTATGCCTGTTGCCATTTCCACGGCTCGCTCCCTGGGCGGCGTCCTGACCCTAAGGGCCTGTACCCAGGCCACGGACAGGCGCAGCAGCAGACGCTGTGGTGCAGAAACGCAACGAGCACACACAGAAAGACACGAAGGCCTGCGATGCAGCAGCCGCCGAGCACGCTAGCCGGGGAGGCCGAGGACACGCATCTGCATGTCCAGGCCCCTCCAGCGGACACTGACACCACAGCAACACGCGAGTTCCTGCTGCCCAAGTGAACAGCATCAACGCAGTCTTTTCCCAAACTGTTGGGGGAAAAAAATTAAACCGAAGATTTTTCCCAAAATATTAACCTTTGCATTTGCTATCACCTGTCAACTACGAATGCGCATGTACTATGCCACTTGATTTAACACAGAATTTTAGTTTTTTCACATTCTATCAGTATTTCATAGTCTTCCATCTAAGAACAGCAGCACAGGAATCCAGCCCACCTACTGCCCGAGAGCCACAGTCACTGTGACCTCATCCAAAGCAGCCCAGGAAGTCGACTCAGTCCCACCCTAACAGTGGGAAATGAAAGAGGTTCCCAGTGTGCCTCACACTGAGCTGTGCCTGAACACTCACATAAATGGGTCATTACAGTCTTATTTTCCCTTCTGATTTTCTCTTATTAAAACATGACTTTAAAACTAGGAGGGAACACTGGAGCTATGACTTGAGCATTAAATCTTTCAATAACTAAAGCTTACATAACTCTTCCTTGAAACAGTTAAGAAGCAATATTTGGGATTATTCCATAAAACAGAGGATGTAGCAGTGAGAAGCTGGGCTACCTTTAAATTATTTCTCAAGAAGGAGTAAAAGAGTAGGCTACAAAGAGAAGCAAAAAGGAGAATTCCCATAAGAGAAACGCTGGCCTTGCTGAGCCCTGGTCCTGGTCCCGGGAGGATGCTGAGCCCTGGTTCTGGTCCTGGCCCCGGGAGGATGCTGAGCCCTGGTCCTGGTCCCGGGAGGATGCTGAGCCCTGGTCCTGGTCCTGGCCCCGGGAGGATGCTGAGCCCTGGTCCTGGTCCTGGTCCCGGGAGGATGCTGAGCCCTGGTCCTGGTCCCGGGAGGATGCTGAGCCCTGGTCCTGGTCCTGGCCCCGGGAGGATGCTGAGCCCTGGTCCTGGCCCCGGGAGGATGCTGAGCCCTGGTCCTGGTCCTGGCCCCGGGAGGATGCTGAGCCCTGGTCCTGGTCCTGGCCCCGGGAGGATGCTGAGCCCTGGTCCTGGCACGGGAGGATGCTGAGCCCTGGTCCTGGCCCCGGGAGGATGCTAAGCCCTGGTTCTGGTCCTGGTCCTGGGAGGATGCTGAGCCCTGGTCCTGGTCCTGGGAGGATGCTGAGCCCTGGTCCTGGCCCCGGGAAGATGCTAAGCCCTGGTTCTGGTCCCGGGAGGATGCTGAGCCCTGGTCCTGGTCCTGGCCCCGGGAGGATGCTGAGCCCTGGTCCTGGTCCCGGGAGGATGCTAAGCCCTGGTTCTGGTCCTGGTCCTGGGAGGATGCTGAGCCCTGGTCCTGGTCCTGGGAGGATGCTGAGCCCTGGTCCTGGTCCCGGGAAGATGCTAAGCCCTGGTTCTGGTCCCGGGAGGATGCTGAGCCCTGGTCCTGGTCCCGGGAGGATGCTAAGCCCTGGTTCTGGTCCTGGTCCTGGGAGGATGCTGAGCCCTGGTCCTGGTCCTGGTCCTGGGAGGATGCTGAGCCCTGGTCCTGGTCCCGGGAAGATGCTAAGCCCTGGTTCTGGTCCCGGGAGGATGCTAAGCCCTGGTTCTGGTCCTGGTCCTGGGAGGATGCTGAGCCCTGGTCCTGGTCCCGGGAGGATGCTGAGCCCTGGTCCTGGTCCTGGTCCTGGGAGGATGCTGAGCCCTGGTTCTGGTCCTGGTCCTGGGAGGATGCTGAGCCCTGGTCCTGGGAGGATGCTGAGCCCTGGTACTGGTTCTGGTCCTGGCCCCGGGAGGATGCTGAGCCCTGGTCCTGGTCCCGGGAGGATGCTGAGCCCTGGTCCTGGTCCCGGGAGGATACTGAGCCCTGGTCCTGGTCCTGGGAGGATGCTGAGCCCTGGTCCTGGTCCTGGTCCTGGGAGGATGCTGAGCCCTGGTCCTGGGAGGATGCTGAGCCCTGGTCCTGGTCCTGGCCCCGGGAGGATGCTGAGCCCTGGTCCTGGTCCCGGGAGGATGCTGAGCCCTGGTCCTGGTCCCGGGAGGATGCTAAGCCCTGGTTCTGGTCCTGGTCCTGGGAGGATGCTGAGCCCTGGTCCTGGTCCTGGTCCTGGGAGGATGCTGAGCCCTGGTCCTGGTCCCGGGAGGATGCTGAGCCCTGGTCCTGGTCCTGGTCCTGGCCCCGGGAGGATGCTGAGCCCTGGTCCTGGTCCCGGGAAGATGCTAAGCCCTGGTCCTGGTCCTGGGAGGATGCTGAGCCCTGGTCCTGGTCCTGGGAGGATGCTGAGCCCTGGTCCTGGTCCTGGGAGGATGCTGAGCCCTGGTCCTGGTCCCGGGAGGATGCTGAGCCCTGGTCCTGGCCCCGGGAGGATGCTGAGCCCTGGTCCTGGTCCCGGGAGGATGCTGAGCCCTGGTCCTGGTCCCGGGAGGATGCTGAGCCCTGGTCCTGGCCCCGGGAGGATGCTGAGCCCTGGTCCTGGTCCCGGGAAGATGCTAAGCCCTGGTTCTGGTCCCGGGAGGATGCTGAGCCCTGGTCCTGGTCCTGGCCCCGGGAGGATGCTGAGCCCTGGTCCTGGTCCCGGGAGGATGCTAAGCCCTGGTTCTGGTCCTGGTCCTGGAAGGATGCTGAGCCCTGGTCCTGGTCCTGGTCCTGGGAGGATGCTGAGCCCTGGTCCTGGTCCCGGGAAGATGCTAAGCCCTGGTTCTGGTCCCGGGAGGATGCTGAGCCCTGGTCCTGGTCCTGGGAGGATGCTGAGCCCTGGTCCTGGCCCCGGGAGGATGCTGAGCCCTGGTCCTGGTCCCGGGAGGATGCTGAGCCCTGGTCCTGGCCCCGGGAGGATGCTGAGCCCTGGTCCTGGTCCCGGGAAGATGCTAAGCCCTGGTTCTGGTCCCGGGAGGATGCTGAGCCCTGGTCCTGGTCCTGGCCCCGGGAGGATGCTGAGCCCTGGTCCTGGTCCCGGGAGGATGCTAAGCCCTGGTTCTGGTCCTGGTCCTGGGAGGATGCTGAGCCCTGGTCCTGGTCCTGGTCCTGGGAGGATGCTGAGCCCTGGTCCTGGTCCCGGGAAGATGCTAAGCCCTGGTTCTGGTCCCGGGAGGATGCTGAGCCCTGGTCCTGGTCCCGGGAGGATGCTAAGCCCTGGTTCTGGTCCTGGTCCTGGGAGGATGCTGAGCCCTGGTCCTGGTCCTGGTCCTGGGAGGATGCTGAGCCCTGGTCCTGGCCCCGGGAGGATGCTGAGCCCTGGTCCTGGTCCTGGGAGGATGCTGAGCCCTGGTCCTGGTCCTGGCCCCGGGAGGATGCTGAGCCCTGGTCCTGGTCCTGGCCCCGGGAGGATGCTGAGCCCTGGTCCTGGTTCTGGGAGGATACTGAGCCCTGGTCCTGGTCCTGGCCCCGGGAGGATACTGAGCCCTGGTCCTAGTCATGGGAGGATGCTGAGCCCTGGTCCTGGTCCCGGGAGGATGCTAAGCCCTGGTTCTGGTCCTGGTCCTGGGAGGATGCTGAGCCCTGGTCCTGGCCCCGGGAGGATGCTGAGCCCTGGTCCTGGTCCCGGGAGGATGCTAAGCCCTGGTTCTGGTCCTGGTCCTGGGAGGATGCTGAGCCCTGGTCCTGGTCCTGGGAGGATGCTGAGCCCTGGTCCTGGCCCCGGGAGGATGCTGAGCCCTGGTCCTGGTCCCGGGAAGATGCTAAGCCCTGGTTCTGGTCCTGGCCCGGGAGGATGCTGAGCCCTGGTCCTGGTCCTGGGAGGATGCTGAGCCCTGGTCCTGGCCCCGGGAGGATGCTGAGCCCTGGTCCTGGTCCCGGGAAGATGCTAAGCCCTGGTTCTGGTCCCGGGAGGATGCTGAGCCCTGGTCCTGGTCCCGGGAGGATGCTAAGCCCTGGTTCTGGTCCTGGTCCCGGGAGGATGCTGAGCCCTGGTCCTGGTTCTGGGAGGATGCTGAGCCCTGGTCCTGGTCCCGGGAGGATACTGAGCCCTGGTCCTGGTCCCGGGAGGATACTGAGCCCTGGTCCTGGTCATGGGAGGATGCTGAGCCCTGGTCCTGGTCCTGGTCCTGGGAGGATGCTGAGCCCTGGTCCTGGTCCCGGGAGGATACTGAGCCCTGGTCCTGGTCCCGGGAGGATACTGAGCCCTGGTCCTGGTCATGGGAGGATGCTGAGCCCTGGTCCTGGTCCCGGGAGGATACTGAGCCCTGGTCCTGGTCCCGGGAGGATACTGAGCCCTGGTCCTGGTCCCGGGAGGATACTGAGCCCTGGTCCTGGTCATGGGAGGATGCTGAGCCCTGGTCCTGGTCCCGGGAGGATACTGAGCCCTGGTCCTGGTCCCGGGAGGATGCTGAGCCCTGGTCCTGGTCCCGGGAGGATACTGAGCCCTGGTCCTGGTCCCGGGAGGATACTGAGCCCTGGTCCTGGCCCCGGGAGGATGCTGAGCCCTGGTCCTGGCCCCGGGAGGATACTGAGCCCTGGTCCTGGCCCCGGGAGGATGCTGAGCCCTGGTCCTGGTCCTGGCCCCGGGAGGATGCTGAGCCCTGGTCCTGGTCCCGGGAGGATACTGAGCCCTGGTCCTGGTCCTGGCCCCGGGAGGATGCTGAGCCCTGGTCCTGGTCCCAGGAGGATGCTGAGCCCTGGTCCTGGTCCCGGGAGGATACTGAGCCCTGGTCCTGGTCCTGGGAGGATGCTGAGCCCTGGTCCTGGTCATGGGAGGATGCTGAGCCCTGGTCCTGGTCCCGGGAGGATACTGAGCCCTGGTCCTGGTCCCGGGAGGATACTGAGCCCTGGTCCTGGTCCCGGGAGGATACTGAGCCCTGGTCCTGGTCATGGGAGGATGCTGAGCCCTGGTCCTGGTCCCGGGAGGATACTGAGCCCTGGTCCTGGCCCCGGGAGGATACTGAGCCCTGGTCCTGGCCCCGGGAGGATACTGAGCCCTGGTCCTGGCCCCGGGAGGATGCTGAGCCCTGGTCCTGGTCCTGGCCCCGGGAGGATGCTGAGCCCTGGTCCTGGTCCCGGGAGGATACTGAGCCCTGGTCCTGGCCCCGGGAGGATACTGAGCCCTGGTCCTGGCCCCGGGAGGATACTGAGCCCTGGTCCTGGCCCCGGGAGGATGCTGAGCCCTGGTCCTGGTCCTGGCCCCGGGAGGATGCTGAGCCCTGGTCCTGGTCCCGGGAGGATACTGAGCCCTGGTCCTGGTCCTGGCCCCGGGAGGATGCTGAGCCCTGGTCCTGGTCCCAGGAGGATGCTGAGCCCTGGTCCTGGTCCCGGGAGGATACTGAGCCCTGGTCCTGGTCCTGGTCCCGGGAGGATGCTGAGCCCTGGTCCTGGTCCTGGCCCCGGGAGGATGCTGAGCCCTGGTCCTGGTCCCGGGAGGATACTGAGCCCTGGTCCTGGTCCCGGGAGGATACTGAGCCCTGGTCCTGGTCCCGGGAGGATACTGAGCCCTGGTCCTGGTCCCGGGAGGATGCTGAGCCCTGGTCCTGGTCCTGGTCCCGGGAGGATGCTGAGCTCTGGTCCTGATCCCAGGAGGATGCTGAGCCCTGGTCCTGGTCCTGGTCCCGGGAGGATGCTGAGCCCTGGTCCTGGTCCCGGGAGGATGCTAAGCCCTGGTTCTGGTCCTGGTCCCGGGAGGATGCTGAGCCCTGGTCCTGGACCTGGCCCCGGCCCCCAGAGGGGAGGGGCTCCCATGAGATGCCCACCTTAGGAGCAATAGCGTCATTCTCATTCTTCAGGACAAACCGGCCCTCCCGATCATCTTTATTCCAATTCAGTTGCACAACAAGTGGCTTCTCATCTATATCCAATCTTCTTTCTTCTTCAAAACATGAAATGAGAAAAAATAAGCCGTGGTTATGTAATGGCTCCAGCCACTACAATTCTATTCACATAAAACACCTTATTACCTCAAGTACCTGGTGACAGACTGAAATATAATTCCAAATGTTAAGTGAGAATTTTAATAGTATTTTGTTGCACTGTACGTATACTACCCAGACCAAGTGCAGACACTGACCAGGGACCACTCCTGACAACACTCAGTCTTACTGGGAAAATCAGAGAGACACCCACGAAGCAGGGGGAAAACAGAGTAGCGCACTCACTGTGAGCCTGTTTCTGTAAATGAAATGACCTCAACGCAACAGGGCAGCCAGGGGTGATGCTAATACATCACAGAAGCTCCACCGAGTCACATGGAACTTTTCTTCTCCTATGACTGTTACATGCTATCAAGAAAGGGTAACGAGCCCTGGCTGGCAGGCTCAATTGGTTAAAGTTATCCCAAAATTCCAAGGTTGCAGGGCTGATCCCACGTCAGGGCGCACACAAGAAGTGACCGACGACGGCACCACTAAGTGGAACGACAAGCTAATACTCCCCCGCTCATCTCTCTAAAATCAATCAAAAAAAAAAAGAGAGAAAGAAAAAAAAAGGGCAGTGACCCAAACGGCATCACCAGCCTTGCAGGGTCTGCCACTCACCCTCCTCAACCCTCATCCCTCCACCACGAGGCCACCACCCTCTCCTCTGTCACCATCAAGTGCCCAGTTCGTGCAACACTTTCCTCCTCAGTGGAAACCACACGAGCCCGGGCACACCGACCGGGAAAGTGGCAGCCCACTCAAGAACTCCCTGGGGCTCCACACGGCCTGACCACCCACTAGGAGCCTACAGTCGGCAAAGATTGTCCAGCTAACTGTGTACAGGAGGTGCTAAGAGGGCAGCAAAGAGAGGAGGCAGCATGACTGTGGCCCAGGAAGCAAGACTTAACAGAACAAATTTAAAAGATAAAAAGACCGATAGAGACATTTAGTAAATAATACATGTAAACAGTAACGCTAATCACCAGCATACAAGCCTAACAAATTCTAAATTATTTTATCAACTAAAAACATGAGAAATGAAAACCAAGTTATAGATCTATAATTGGATCGAGAAATTTAAAATTCCTCCTATAAACCAAAATTACCACCGTATTATAAAATTTGTACTAAGTAAAAACCCTTCACACTGTGTTTTCAAAAAACTAATATTAAGAACAAATACATCTAAATCATAAATACAGTGTGTCCGTAAAGTCATGGTGCACTTTTGACTGGTCACAGAAAAGCAACAAAAGACAGAAATGCACCAAATATTAATAAAAGGAATGCCTCCCAGTTTCTGTAGGATGATGTGGCAGCATGTGCGCATGCACAGATGATGATGTAACACTGTGTATACAGCGGAGCAGCCCAGGCACGGCCATGCCAGTTGAGATGTGGACACTACAGAGGAAAGTTCAGTGTGTTCTGTGGCTCGCTAAATTCAAATCCGTGACCAAATTGCAACGTGAATATTGGTGAGTTTATAAGGAAGCGCCACCACACAGGAATAACATTACTCAGTGGGATAAGCAGGTGAAGGAAACCAGCAGTTTGGTGGAGAAACCCCGTTCTGGTAGGCCATCAGTCAGTGACGAGTCTGTAGAGGCTATACGGGATAACTACCTAAGGAGCCCTAAAAAATCTGTGCGTGAGCCCACATCGAACTGCACTGAATAGGTATGAAACTGGGAGAGTTCTCCTTTTATTTGGTGCAGATTTCACATTTCTATCGTCTTTTGTTGCTTTCCTGTGACCGGTCAAAAGTGCACCATGACTTTACGGACACACTGTATAAAGCAGGAACAAGGTGCGATCCCCTAGTACACGCGCGTGAACCCGAGTGTGAGTGTCGTCGGGACCCTACACGCCCGCACACACTGAGCTGGCTCCTGCCTCAGTGGGTCTCATGCTTTTTCTTTCTCCAGCTGACCTCACAAAGGAACCCTAACACACAAAAAGGGGACAGTGGAGTTTCCCTGGAATTGGCTCCCAGAGTTCAGAGGAGAATTTCCAATTTCCAATGGAGAAGTCCCATCTGTCAGACGCTGTCCCATCCACTCAGAGGATGCAGGTGTCATGTGGGTGTCGAGCTGGGTTTTCCACGGTGCTGAACAAAACCACAAGCACTGCCCCAAACCCCCACGGGAGCACCCGGGTCTCGAACTGGGTAGGGCCCATGGGTATCCCCCCCCAGTGGGGAGTAACTGTGATTGAGAATGGAATGAGATACTGGGTTTTCCCTTCCCTTTATGTATACTCCTTGTTTCCAACAGTCACAAAGTTGTAAGAGCATAAACACTCATTATCTGTCTGAACACGGCTACTCAGTGAGTGAGCTGTCAGGTGCTCTCTGGCCTAGCAGTGCCGGTTCTGGGAGCCGGAGGAGCCCGAGCACGCACACCGGGGCTCCCTCGCGTCTGAGGCACAGGGGCCTCTGCTCTGGGCACCAGGACATGGAAGGACAGAGCCAGACCGTCCTGTCCCCTCGCCTCAGGCTGGGAAGAGACCACTTCCTTTTCCTTTATACTCCTCTGTTGTTTTCACTACCTTACAAGTCATATATTTTACTTTTTTATTAAAAACAAATCTAATAAAGAAAATCTCAAGGTGCTGGACCAGTGGTGGTGCAGTGGATAGAGCGCTGAGTTGGGACACTGATGTCCCTAGTTTGAAACCCTGAGGATGCTGGCTTGAGAGTGGGCTCATCAGTTTGAGAGCAGGCTTGCCAGCTTGAGTGTGGGCTCATCAACATGATCCCAAGGTTGCTGGCTTGAAGCCCAAGATCACTTGCTTGAGAAGGGGTCACTGGCTTGGCTTGAGGCCCCCCCCCCCAAGGCACGTATGAGAAGCAATCAATGAACAACTGAAGTGAAGCAACTACGAGTTGATGCTTCTCATTTCTCTTCCCTCTCTTTCCTTCCCTGTCTCTCTCTAAAACTCAATTTTTAAAAATTAAAAAAAAAACAACCTAGGCCTGGTCAGGGCACACAGGAGAAGCGCCTATCTGCTCCTCCACATCCCTCCCCCTTCTCTCTCTCTCTCTCTCTCTCTCTCTCTCTCTCTCTCCCTCTCTTGCAGCCATGGCTCAGTAGGAGTGAGTTAGCCCTGGGTGCTGAGGATGGCTCCATGGCCTCTGCCTCAGGCGCTATGAAGAGCTCCGTTGCTGAGCAATGGAGCAATGCCCCAGATGGGCAGAGCACTGCCCCCTAGTGGGCTTGCTGGGTGGATCTCGGTTGGGCGCATTCAGAAGTCTGTGTCTCTCCTGCCTCCGTTCTTCTCAATGAATAAAAAAAATAAAAATAAATTTTTTAAAAAAGAAAAGAAAACCTAAAGAAAAACAGTTCTTTAAAAAAACTGTTAGACCTCAAATTCCAACCCTACATCCTGGGTACTACAGTCTTCTCTCGGTGGTCCTCCACCGGCCCCAGAGCTCACAGAGAAAGGGCTGAAGTCCGAGAGATGCCTTCCTCCTGGACGATTCTGGGTGCAGGAAAACCTCAGCCCCAGGACCTGTCCGGAATGGAGGCTGTGCCCCACGGTCCCCTTCAGCCTGGGCACTCTCTGTGCAGGCGACACTCCCAACCTGACACCCGGGATAAACCACCAACCACCACGGCCCACACTCCACTGCTGGGGGAACAAGTGTTGAGTCATACTGGAATTTCACACTGGACAAAAAGTTTTGCCCAATTTCAAATTTACAAAGAAAGCTGTATTTTTGAAGTAAAAAATAAAATAATGTTCAAATAGGATTTGTGGATAGAACTTAAACAGGTATTCAAACTGGGTTTGTATAACCCTTTATTTGCTCTGCATTAGGTAGTTTCTCAGGTGACTCAACATTTCTAAAGCACCCAAATTTATAAATCTCTGTATTTCTAATCAGTCTTATTTAAATTGTCATTTGATATAAATATATGAAGTATTTTCAGATATTTTAAATATTACGAGGAGAAATAGCTAACTACATAGAGAGCTTCTTCAAGATGCTCCCATTTCCCCAAACAGTAATGAAAATAGGCTGTTTCACATCCCAAAAGAATCCAGTAAGACTGGTGAGTTATCTCATGTATTTAACTAGGTTACTATTATAATCTACACATTAGAGTTACAAGAAAAATTTCTCCAAAGGCAAGTAGCATCCGGTCATCCATGTATGTGACACCCAGACCTGCCGGATAACTTTACTTAGGATGAGCACATGTGACCCTACATGCACTCTGACTCCCAACAGGCACGCGTGCCAGGGGTGGCTAAGAACCTTTCCGGGACACGGAGGCTCCGCCCACGGCCCCGCCCACGCCCGACGCAGGCTGCACCCGCACACTGACCTCCGCTGACGTGCACCTCGTAGAGCGAGTACTTGGGGGAGGACAGCATGCGCATGTCGGGCCGGAACTTCTCCGCCAGCGTCTCGATGACGTCCTGCGTGGTGGCCGTGCTGGAGACCCGGATGCATTTTGTTGCAAAGTTTCCAGCAGCTTTGTCTTGAAAATAAAACCTCATCACTCCATGGAACTCCAAATCCTGAAAGAAAACAAAATGGTATATTTTTAGGAAAACGGCATTCTAAAAAGATTCATTTTTTATAAGAATAATAAATGAAAAACAAGATTCACCATTTTTAAAAAACGTATCATTACTTCAAACATCTGAGACAGACACTGAGAGAGAGAGGAGGGATTTTCATTTTGAAATTCAATTATGTGACTTGGGACAAGTTACAAAGTCTCTTGGCCGCACTCGTCCCCTGTGGGAGATGGGCTGCCGGGCAGCTGACGTCGGCAAGGGCAGCACACTGACCTCCCGCACACGCGGGCATCTGACCGGGACTGCAGACTCTGCCCGTCTCTGTAACCGCCCAGTCAGCAGGCACTGCTACTGAGCCACGGTCAGGATTTGGTCACTAGAATTCAGTTCTAGGTGTCTTGCTCAAGCAGTTAGGTGACAAACGCAGCTCTAAACGCCGAGTCGAGTCGGGGAACTCCAGCCGTGGCCCGTCTGTCCCTGAGGGCCGTCCAGCTGCGCCAGGCCCAGGACGAGGGCGCGGGGAGCCGTCCGCCTCAGTCCTGCCGTGAGTGTGAACGGGACTCTTCACTTTTACAGCATGTAACTGTAACTAATTTTCAGTACAAACTACTAGTCCCAAAATCAACAAATGTACTTAGGTTATTCTTACAACCTTGCTTCTAGAGAGAAATTTACCCTGGACTCCGTCACAAGACTGCCATACAAGCTGGGCTGAGGCCCACGCACAATGCGATGTTCTTCTCATTTGATTTTTTTCTTTTAAATCAATTAAAATGCAGTTTATTTAGGTGGAACTCACACGAGTTTGATGCCCTGTGATTTCACCTATGAATCCCAGAGGTTTACATCCCACAGGTGGGACCATTGTGTCATTGGGGGTGAGGTCTGGTTTAGCTGGGTCACACTGCATAGGGGGGGGGGTCTGGTTTAGCTGGGTTACACTGCATGGGGGAGGGTCTGGTTTTGCTGGGTCACACTGCATCAAGGAGGTTCCGGTTTAGCTGGGTCACACTGCATCAAGGAGGGTCCGGTTTAGCTGGGTCACACTGCATGGGGGAGGGTCTGGTTTAGCTGGGTCACACTGCATGGAGGGGTTGGTTTAGCTGGGTCACACTGCATGGAGGGGTTGGTTTAGCTGGGTCACACTGCATGGGGGGTCTGGTTTAGCTGGGTCACACTGCATGGGGGAGGGTCTGGTTTTGCTGGGTCACACTGCATGGGGGGGTCTGGTTTTGCTGGGTCACACTGCATGGGGGGTCTGGTTTTGCTGGGTCACACTGCATGGGGGAGTCTTGGTTTAGCTGGGTCACACTGCTTTGGGGAATCTGGTTTAGCTGGGTCACACTACATTGGGGCATCTGGTTTAGCTGAGTTACACTGCATGGGGGGGTCTGGTTTTGCTGGGTCACACTGCATGGGGGAGGGTCTGGTTTAGCTGGGTCACACTGCTTTGGGGCATCTGGTTTAGCTGGGTCACACTGTATGAGGGGGTCTGGTTTAGCTGGGTCACACTGCATGGGAGAGGGTCTGGTTTAGCTGGGTCACACTGGGGGAGGGTCTGGTTTTGCTGGGTCACAGTGCATGGGGGGGTCTAGTTTAGCTGGGTCACACTGCATGGGGGGTCTGGTTTTGCTGGGTCACACTGCATGGGGGAGTCTGGTTTAGCTGGGTCACACTGCATGGGGGGTCTGGTTTAGCTGGGTCACACTGCTTTGGGGAATCTGGTTTAGCTGGGTCACACTGCATGGGGGCATCTGGTTTAGCTGGGTCACACTGCATGGGGGGTCTAGTTTAGCTGGGTCACACTGCATGGGGGGTCTGGTTTTGCTGGGTCACACTGCATGGGGGAGTCTGGTTTAGCTGGGTCACACTGCATGGGGGGTCTGGTTTAGCTGGGTCACACTGCTTTGGGGAATCTGGTTTAGCTGGGTCACACTGCATGGGGGCATCTGGTTTAGCTGGGTCACACTGCATGGGGGGGTCTGGTTTAGCTGGGTCACACTGCATGGGGGGTCTAGTTTAGCTGGGTCACACTGCATGGGGGGTCTGGTTTTGCTGGGTCACACTGCATGGGGGAGTCTGGTTTAGCTGGGTCACACTGCATGGGGGGTCTGGTTTAGCTGGGTCACACTGCTTTGGGGAATCTGGTTTAGCTGGGTCACACTGCATGGGGGCATCTGGTTTAGCTGGGTCACACTGCATCGGGGCATCTGGTTTAGCTGAGTTACACTGCATGGGGGAGGGTCTGGTTTAGCTGGGTCACACTGCATGGGGGGGTCTGGTTTAGCTGGGTCACACTGCATGGGGGAGGGTCTGGTTTAGCTGAGTTACACTGCATTGGGGCATCTGGTTTTGCTGAGTTATACTGCATGGGGGAGTCTGGTTTAGCTGGGTCACTGCTTTGGGGAATCTGGTTTAGCTGGGTCACACTGCATTGGGGGGGTCTGGTTTAGCTGGGTCACACTGCATGGGGGAGGGTCTGGTTTAGCTGGGTCACACTGCTTTGGGGCATCTGGTTTAGCTGGGTCACACTGCATTGGGGCATCTGGTTTTGCTGGGTTACACTGCATGGAGGGGTCTGGTTTTGCTGGGTCACACTGCATGGGGGAGGGTCTGGTTTTGCTGGGTCACACTGCATGGGGGAGGGTCTGGTTTAGCTGGGTCACACTGCATCGGGGTGGGGGGTGCAGAGTGCCCGAGGACAGCTCTGACTCTCGGGCCCTCCCCACCTTCAGCACTGCTCAGCGCGACGGGTCCACACTCTTCTCCTGCTCCCCCTCCACACCCAGCACACCAGTCACTCCGTCCTTCACACACCCCGAGCCCAGTCAAACCCCGTCAGTGCCAGTCAGACTGCGTCAGCCCTGAGTGCTGCTCTTTTCTGTGGCTCTCGGGCGCTCCGACGCAGAGCTGCACTCTGGGCTCAGGTGCTCAAAGCCCATCACAGAGAAACTCTTCTCTACTTCCTCAACCCACTAGTTTGTTCTTCACTGATAATTACGGCACAGCCAGTATTTACCTGAACATAAGTACAAAAAATGGGTTATTAGAATGGGGGTAACTATACAAACTGCATGAAAAGTACCCCAGAAAATGAGACAAGGCTCGTTTCCAGCCAAGCTTGACTGGGCTTGCCCGTCTCTCTTCGACCATGAGGCACACACTCACCGCATCCCATGGCCCGGAACATGCAGGATAAGTGAGCACGTGTGCTCGGAAAGTACCAAACCAGATTCAGGGTTGCAGCAGGGCCCTGGCAGCCAGGGCGAGAGCTGAGAACACGCAGTGAGCTACAAAATGGAAGCTACGCTAGTCCGAGTCCTGCTCTCGTCTCCCCGAATCACACAAGCTGCCTCTCTGTCCAGCCTGGGTCAAGCAGCAAAGTAAGTGAAACTGGTACTTTTGTAAATGTCCCCATCTCAATTCCCTCTGGCAACTCTAGAGCCCTCACGAGTCACAGCGCGTGTGAAGAGGCTACAGCCTGTGTGTGTGCAGTGAGTGTGGCGACCACCCGCCCCCTCCTGCCCGGCGTGCCCGGCCCCGTGCTGGACATGACACTCCCGTGCAGGGCTTCCCACACCCCCACCGCCCCCCGTGCTGGACATGACACTCCCTGTGCAGGCTTCCCACGCCCCCCACCGTCCCCCGTGCTGGACATGACACTCCCTGGGCAGGACTTCCCACGCCCCCCACCACCCCCCGTGCTGGACATGACACTCCCGTGCCTCCTCCAGAGGCCTCGAAACTGCACTTTAGAAAACAAGAACTACTCATTAATTTAGGACATACATTTACATTTTTATTATGGGAGTCCGATTTTTATCCCAAGACTCTGAGATGTTCACCACTACCATGAAATCATCTTTACGTTACACATAACAGTCCCAGATGTTAACTGGCGTTTAAAACTGCCCTGCTCCTCCAAAGCCTCGCCCTCCCAGAGTAAGATACACCAAAAAGGCAAACTACCCCCCAGGGAACTCAATCGTTTTGTTCAAAGCCCAGTTGTACATCATCTGTGACAATAATAAAACAGCCATATGTGCCGGCAGATAGATCCCCAAGGACACGAGAGCAGCAGTTTCTGAGAAGCATCAAACAAGAATCCCAAACTACTGCATACTAAAGAAGCAGACACGTCACGGGCGTCTGGGAGGGCGGGAGCGTGGGCTCAGCAGGAACACGAAGGATCAGGAACACACGGAGACACAGGGAGCACGGGGAGGAGCCCACGCCCTCAGTCACCACCACCAATCCCTCCCGGACACTCCCATCCCTTCGCAGGGAAAGGAAACTGCAGAGTATTAGTGTGCTCCAGCTACTGATCTTACATAAAAGTTCAGATAAACGAAAGAAAAAGAAACCTAAGGATCAAGCGTCTCAGCAAATCGCACTCCTGTCACAGAGAAGTAACATTTCTACACTATCAAACCTTAATAGAGTAGCCTATTAAAACTATCTTTGGTATGATTTTGTCCGTGATAAATAAGTGTTAATAAATTAACTATTAATTTAGTTTGCCTGGTTACCTTAACACCACTCAGAACAGTCTGAGTACAGTTGTTACTAGAATATTCCCTTAATAAAATTAGTATTCTGTTCAATTATTCAGCCGATTATAAGTTTGGGTGGTGCGGTGTTATCAAATCTGAGAAGACGGGTAAAATCAAGTTCCTATACCTAAACCCTGGGTGTGTAGTGACCAAACTAACCAACAATAAGAACACACACACTGTGAAGGCTCCCAGCACCACATGCTCAGCGAGCAGCATTCAAGTCCCCACACTGAGAGGTACTGTCATCATCCCCACCGTGCAGGGCAGAAGAAGCGGGGTCCAGGGCGGGTCAGTGCACTCGCTGCCGTCACCGCTGGCCCTGGAGCAGGGCCGAGACGCAGCGGCGCTCCCTGGCGGGTCAGTGCCCTCGCTGCCGTCACCGCTGGCCCTGGAGCAGGGCCGAGACGCAGCGGCGCTCCCTGTCGGGTCAGTGCCCTCGCTGCCGTCACCGCTGGCCCTGGAGCAGGCCGAGACGCAGCGGCGCTCCCTGTCGGGTCAGTGCCCTCGCTGCCGTCACACGCTGGCCCTGGAGCAGGGCCGAGACGCAGCGGCGCTCCCTGTCGGGTCAGTGCACTCGCTGCCGCTGCCGTCACCGCTGGCCCTGGAGCAGGGCCGAGACGCAGCGGCGCTCCCTGTCGGGTCAGTGCACTCCCTGCCGTCACCGCTGGCCCTGGAGCAGGGCCGAGATGCAGCGGCGCTCCCTGTCGGGTCAGTGCCCTCGCTGCCGTCACCGCTGGCCCTGGAGCAGGGCCGAGACGCAGCGGCGCTCCCTGTCGGGTCAGTGCACTCGCTGCCGTCACCGCTGGCCCTGGAGCAGGGCCGAGACGCAGCGGCGCTCCCTGTCGGGTCAGTGCCCTCGCTGCCGTCACCGCTGGCCCTGGAGCAGGGCCGAGACGCAGCGGCGCTCCCTGTCGGGTCAGTGCCCTCGCTGCCGTCACCGCTGGCCCTGGAGCAGGGCCGAGACGCAGCGGCGCTCCCTGTCGGGTCAGTGCACTCCCTGCCGTCACCGCTGGCCCTGGAGCAGGGCCGAGACGCAGCGGCGCTCCCTGTCGGGTCAGTGCACTCCCTGCCGTCACCGCTGGCCCTGGAGCAGGGCCGAGATGCAGCGGCGCTCCCTGTCGGGTCAGTGCACTCCCTGCCGTCACCGCTGGCCCTGGAGCAGGGCCGAGACGCAGCGGCGCTCCCTGTCGGGTCAGTGCACTCCCTGCCGTCACCGCTGGCCCTGGAGCAGGGCCGAGATGCAGCGGTGTTCCCTGTTGGGTCAGTGCACTCCCTGCCGTCACCGCTGGCCCTGGAGCAGGGCCGAGATGCAGCGGCGCTCCCTGTCGGGTCAGTGCACTCCCTGCCGTCACCGCTGGCCCTGGAGCAGGGCCGAGATGCAGCGGCGCTCCCTGTCGGGTCAGTGCACTCCCTGCCGTCACCGCTGGCCCTGGAGCAGGGCCGAGACGCAGCGGCGCTCCCTGTCGGGTCAGTGCCCTCGCTGCCGTCACCGCTGGCCCTGGAGCAGGGCCGAGATGCAGCGGCGCTCCCTGTCGGGTCAGTGCCCTCGCTGCCGTCACCGCTGGCCCTGGAGCAGGGCCGAGATGCAGCGGCGCTCCCTGTCGGGTCAGTGCACTCGCTGCCGTCACCGCTGGCCCTGGAGCAGGGCCGAGACGCAGCGGCGCTCCCTGTCGGGTCAGTGCACTCGCTGCCGTCACCGCTGGCCCTGGAGCAGGGCCGAGACGCAGCGGCGCTCCCTGTCGGGTCAGTGCCCTCGCTGCCGTCACCGCTGGCCCTGGAGCAGGGCCGAGATGCAGCGGCGCTCCCTGTCGGGTCAGTGCACTCGCTGCCGTCACCGCTGGCCCTGGAGCAGGGCCGAGACGCAGCGGCGCTCCCTGTCGGGTCAGTGCCCTCGCTGCCGTCACCGCTGGCCCTGGAGCAGGGCCGAGACGCAGCGGCGCTCCCTGTCGGGTCAGTGCCTCGCTGCCGTCACCGCTGGCCCTGGAGCAGGGCCGAGACGCAGCGGCGCTCCCTGTCGGGTCAGTGCCCTCGCTGCCGTCACCGCTGGCCCTGGAGCAGGGCCGAGATGCAGCGGCGCTCCCTGTCGGGTCAGTGCACTCGCTGCCGTCACCGCTGGCCCTGGAGCAGGGCCGAGACGCAGCGGCGCTCCCTGTCGGGTCAGTGCCCTCGCTGCCGTCACCGCTGGCCCTGGAGCAGGGCCGAGACGCAGCGGCGCTCCCTGTCGGGTCAGTGCCCTCGCTGCCGTCACCGCTGGCCCTGGAGCAGGGCCGAGACGCAGCGGCGCTCCCTGTCGGGTCAGTGCACTCGCTGCCGTCACCGCTGGCCCTGGAGCAGGGCCGAGATGCAGCGGCGCTCCCTGTCGGGTCAGTGCACTCCCTGCCGTCACCGCTGGCCCTGGAGCAGGGCCGAGACGCAGCGGCGCTCCCTGCGGGTCAGTGCCTCCTGCCGTCACCGCTGGCCCTGGAGCAGGGCCGAGATGCAGCGGCGCTCCCTGTCGGGTCAGTGCCCTCGCTGCCGTCACCGCTGGCCCTGGAGCAGGGTCGAGACGCAGCGGCGCTCCCTGTCGGGTCAGTGCCCTCGCTGCCGTCACCGCTGGCCCTGGAGCAGGGCCGAGACGCAGCAGCGCTCCGTCCCAGAACCTGACGCTGACGCCTCCCTCTTCTCCGGCCTCTTCCACTCACACTCGTCGTTTGAAGGGAGTCTGATATTAATCCTTTTTTCTCTTCTTTAGATTGGTATGAGAGGAATTCCAGGAGAAATAAATGGATGGATGACTAAGAGAAAGAAGTCTGAAGCCCAGAGAGGTCAGTGACAGGCCATGACCACCTTCCTGGCCAGAGCTGGCTTCAGAGACAGTGTCTGAGCAGCTCACACTGGAGTCCGCAGCTCAGGCCCCACCCACGCTGCCTCATCAGTCTCCGGGCCAGTCCATGAACCCCTCCCCAGTAAACCCTGGGCTGCAGCGGGGCAGGAATAAGCTGGCATTTCTACTTAGTAGCCATTTCTTGGGTTTGTGAAACATGCAGGTGAGCGCAGAGTTCCTCAAACGCCAGGTGTGTCTGGAGGGGTGAACACCCAGTGTAAAGCACCTAGCCACCACCTGGCACAGCAAGCGCTCCACAGGCAGACGCTGTCCTCCTCCCGTGGGTCCCCCACACTGCAGTTGCTCCCCGGTCAGTCTCCAACACGAGGCTGCACCCCTGAAAGGAACGGGTTTCCAAATCCAGTCAAGGGTCTGACTCCTCAGTGGCAGCTGCTGTTTTCAACCGACAAGACCTCTGACAACAAAGCTTTACACTGCTAAGAAGACACAGCCATGAAGTCTCAGTGATGGGGCTACGGTTCTGATCATGTACAATAGTTACAATTTTACAAAGACAAATGTTTCCTAAAAAAAAACAAAAACAAAAACAAAAAACAAACCACTTCCTCCTTAGTGTCAGGTATACAAACCACCCAAGAGAAATCAGTCTTTAAGCCAGAAAGCAGGACGGCGGGTCCTCCAGTCTCAGGGACGGCCACTGCTAGCCACACAGCTGCAGGAAGGAGTGAGAGAGCAGCGGGCAGGACAGGACCCAGACCCTCCAGGCAGCGCAGTCGGAGCGTGGCAGGCTCACCCAAGTCACTAGTACAAGGGGAGGAGGAACAGGCAATACGACAATCACCTCTCTCCTTAAAAGCAAGTTTCTTGCCCTGGCCGGTTGGCTCAGCGGTAGAGCGTCGGCCTAGCGTGCGGAGGACCCTGGTTCGATTCCCGGCCAGGGCACATAGGAGAAGTGCCCATTTGCTTCTCCACCCCTCCGCCGCGCTTTCCTCTCTGTCTCTCTATTCCCCTCCCGCAGCCAAGGCTCCATTGGAGCAAAGATGGCCCGGGCGCTGGGGATGGCTTTGTGGCCTCTGCCTCAGGCGCTAGAGTGGCTCTGGTCGCAACATGGCGACGCCCAGGATGGGCAGAGCATCGCCCCCTGGTGGGCATGCCGGGTGGATCCCGGTCGGGCGCATGCGGGAGTCTGTCTGACTGTCTCTCCCTGTTTCCAGCTTCAGAAAAATGAAAAAAAAAAAAAAAAAAAAAAAGCAAGTTTCTTTTTCCCTAAAGTTATATATTACATTTACCATTGCATTAACTTTTCCCTAAGAAATATGATCACCAATGATTATTATAAGAGAAATGAAACACTACTTGGGGCTGATTTAATGACAACTTTTAATGTTTATCATAAAGTTAATAAAACAGACCAAAAAAAAAAAAAAAAAAAAAACAGAAGAGAGAAGGCTGTACTATGAAATTACTGGAGAGCCAATGCAAGAAGCAAAAACTTAAAGATGGAGGTTTTCTTTCAAATACTGTATCAGTGTCTCTGTAACTTGTGAACCCGGTCGTCACTGGCCTTCTACCCCCGGAAGTAAAACACGCCAGGGCGGCAACCATCTCCTCCGGCTTAACCCGATCGGAACCGTCTGTTCTGAGCTGCAACAGGCTAAGCACACAGACCCACTTTTCTTCTCTCTGCCTTCAGCCTTTATCTGAAACCCAGGTCCCAGCCTGACCTGTGGTGGTGCAGTGGATAAAGCGTCGACCTGAAAATGCTGAGGTCGCCGGTTCGAAACCCTGGGCTTGCCTGGTCAAGGCACATATGGGAGTTGATGCTTCCAGCTCCTCCCCCCTTCTCTCTCTCTCTCTCTCTCTCTCTCTCTCTCTCTCTCTCCCCCCCTCCCTCTCTCTCCTCTCTAAAATGAATAAATAAATAAAATTTGAAACCCAGGTCCCAGCCTGTAGCAAACTGCTGCTACCCTCAAACAGGGAACCACCGTGCCCCCCCCCACGGAGCGAGCAGTGCTGACACCACGGCCACTTCTTGCACGCACACACACACACAAGCTACACGTATATAAAACCACCCACTAGATAGTGATCATTCGACTATTTTTTATAAAATAGTAGTAACATCCGAATGTTAATAGTTTAGGTAGAGGATAGAAGGAATACTTGAATATGGGTTTTTGGAATCTTATATAAACACTATTTTTTAAACACTCATACTGCAAGAATACTCTATAACATTACATGCATTTCATTACCTAAAACTTGTACAGCACAAATAACACTTCTGAAAGCTTAAAAGAAATAACTATGAACACCTCCACTGGCTAAGGCTTCCCCTTCTCAGGGCACTCGCTCCCAAGGGGCCTTCCCCAAGACCCCACTTCCCATCCCCACGGGCTGGGGGCTCCTGTAAACCCTGTTTGCTTAAAATTAACTTAAATTATAGTTTACATACAATGCTGTATTTCTTTCAGGTGCACAAGTGATTCAACATTGATACAAACCCTATGTTTCCAAACAGCACTAATTATATTACCTTATATTAAACATCTGAGTTCCCAAATTACAATTTTCTGTAAAAGAATTAAATAAATGAATTTGCTTTATATGGAGCTACCTTTTCAGATAACTATGTGGACAGGTGAGGAGCTTCGTCTCTCAGCTTAGGCCTGACCCAAACCCAGTTTTCCCACGTAGCTGAGCCCTCTTGCCTGCCCATCCCCTGTGAAAGGGAGCAGTGACAGCCCGACCCACCACGGTACCGTCACTCTGTGGGGAGGAATGTCACCAGGCTGTGATCACCCGAGAGCAACCCCTTTGGCCCAGAACACGTATCTAGGAAGATGTCTATACCTCTGCACATATGTGTTTGATCTTTGTCGTAAAATGATTCCTGCTAGCCTGACCACTATGGCCCAGTAGACAGAGCGTCGACCCAGAACGTTGTGGTCCCTGGCTTGAAACCCTGAGGTCGCCAGCTTGAGCATGGGGTCACCAGCTTCAGTGTGGGGTCTTCAACATGATCCCAAAGTCACTGGCTTGAGCCCAAGGTCACTGGCTTGAAGCCCAAGGTCGCTGACTTGAAGTCCAAGGTCGCTGGCTTGAGCAAGAGGTCACTGGCTTGCTTGAGCTCCCTGGTCAAGGTACACATGTGAAACAATCAAACTGAACTGAGAAGCAGCTGTGAGTTCATGCTTCTCATCTGCCCCCCCCCCCCCCGTCTGTCTCTGTCTCCCCCCACAACAAAAAATTATTCCTGGCTAACGTCATAACGCACACCTGTTCAACAGGAACCAACGACATACTTCTAACACCCTGATGCCAGTTCACCGAAGCTGAGAAAGCCCAAGGTCACTAATCTTCCAGGTGAGGAGCAAGGTTCCTGGGGCTAAAAACTGGTAACACACACACCCCACAATCAGATCTTCCCTTTCATGAACGTTAACAAAAAAGTACCCAAACACATAGGACAAAAAAAATTATCTGTAAGAAAATACAGCTTGCTGTGAAAACCAATAAGCCAAACATACTTCAGTTATAACTGCCAACATCATCTACTTAGCCACTGAGCTCACAGCCCCAAATGTTTGTGACAAGGCAAAGCTAAATCTGTGCTTTGCTGCTAAGACTCCAACGAAATTAGAATCTGCCCAACCCTCAATCAGCAGTATAGGTCAAAAAGTAACTTTCCTCCACAGTACTCTTAAAATGTTTTAATCTCTATAGTTGAATAACTACCATACAAATGTATATTGGGATTTGAAAGATGATCAATTAAAGAATACATTAACCTCACAGGACAAAAAAAGCAACTACCACATTCACGATTAAAGAACATATCTGTAATCCTACATTTGCACAAATGCACAGATATACAAAACAACCCTCAAAGCCACCTGCGGCGTCCCGAGATTATAGCTGGTCTGCCGCACAACCTTTGCAAGTCTGGTGAAGCCTATGAGTATGTCCTCAAAATACAAACTTTCAGTACGTAAAATAAAATGCAAAGCATTACAAAGGGAACAATCCTATCAAAGCACAATTATTACACTACTAAAATCTGTGATACAGTAACATAAGTACTCTTATCAACATTAAAATTCTTGAGTCATTTGCGTTAGTCTACCAAATAGTAACATTTTCCAGCTTGGCACTAGTCTGTTAAACAACTGATTAACTGGTTCCTAATTCACCTAATCACACTTCGATCCAGTCCTCAAACACAGGAATATGATGGAAAGCATTGTTGAATTCTTGATCAAGTTCAGATGCATTACGGTAATCCATTTCCTTGAGCTACAAACCTGGTAACCTTCTTTCACAAACACACACGCATACACACACACACACACTACTCTCTCTCCTGAGCCACGTGGATTGTTATGAAGGGAGTTACACAGCTCCCAACCCAACAACACAGTGTTCTTTTCAGCTATATTGCAACCCTAGAGAACAGGTCTATGAAAAGTCTGAAGTTCATGTTTTAACAGTATCAGTACAAAGAAGTTACACGCTGCCTTTAAATCCAGTGAACCTCACACTAGCCGGGCAGGCTGTCACAACTCCGCCTCCTACTGGGCTCCTGATGCCAAGCCACAGGACACACACAGCGCCACTTAGGAAGCATTCTGGTCAAAGAGCTGTACCTGAATCCAATCAAAGCCTTAACGCCACAGAAACAGGTCAAAGGCCACCACCACCTCGGGGGAAAGGCGAGCCCAGCGCGGGGACACCGCACAGGAAAAGCCAGCCAGGTTTGCCCGGCAAGTCTATCACACCAAACAGAACAGGGGTGGGCCAGGCTGGAAAGCTCCGGATTAAAGGAAACATCAAAGAACACAGTATAATGTGTGGACTTTGGATCCTGATTCAAATACATTACCTATAAAAACACGTTTTTTAAGAAAGAGAGGGAAATCTGAGAAAGGGCTATATATTACACAATAACAAGAATTAGGTTTATTTGTTGATAGGACTATTGTATTCTTGTTAGATTTTTTGAGATGCAGTGAAGTAGAGAAGAAATAACATGCTAGTTTTTAGCTTTTGCTTTAAAATAGTTTAGCTAAAACAACAAAAAATAATAACTAAACTTTAAAAATTGTAATGTCTGGGGGATGAATATAATAAGTGAGTTTCATCTATGAATACTTTTTCAAAAATGTCTAAAGTGAAAATTAAGTTATAGTTACAAACTAAATTTATTATATATAAAATAAACCTTTTGTAAAAATTCTGCGGCTCTAGAAAAATATTCAAGGAGTTTGGTTCCACGAATACTGTCTAGATAATGAGTCCGCATGAGAACCAGTCTCCCGCTTCCCCTGAGCAAGCAGCACGGGTGGAGAGAGGGAGGCAGTGCGCTGGAAACGCTAGACTTCGTTAAAATCTCCTGTGGCTCTGGGCAAGACACCAGAGTTCTCTCATTTCCTGTCTATAAAACGGAGAGGCTACTATTTGTTTCACGGGGTTTTGTGGTTACTACATTGTTTCTGTTACATAAAAGCGCAGGCCACAGCTAAGGCCCTTGATGATAAATGTCACTTCCCGATCGCAAATTCTCAAGTGCTCACTCACACTTACAGGAGAGCTCACCTGAACGGCACATAATTCTAGCTATAGCAAAACAAAATACAAAAACAAATAACAACTGAGTTCATATTAAAGTCCAGGTACTTAGGTAAGTGAGAAATGCATATCAAGCTTTGTAGAAAAAAAACAGCATGCCACATTTATAAGTCTATTTTTCAAATACAGCAATGAATGTCCCAAAGTCAAAGCACTGCCCATGATCTGACAGTGAACAAATCAAACTACATAAAATTTTGAAATTTCTTCAAAGAAACTAGCCATGTTCCTGAACTCAACCCATTATGTTCAAAAGAAAATCCAGGACGATAAAATGAGAAAATCGCTTCTATAACTTGCTTCTTAAATCTGCACCAAGATTCTTCTTGTTGTATGTGAAATATTAAAGAGAAGTTTCTAAATCTAAACAAGGAAAAGGTACCATATGAATCATATACACAGATGGGCAGACTACCATTTACTGTATTTACAATAATTTTCACATCAAAGTAAATACTCAAACTATGGCAACTAATTCAAAGACACTTCCTACAATTAAATGCTTCCATTTATTTTTGAACATACCAAAAGTTGAATTCACAGTACTCAAACCTAAGTCAATCCAAGGAACTTATCTAAATTAAAATATCTTCAGATCTCTATTGTACTGGATTTGCGTACTGCATTTGGAAACATAGACCAGTATATTTAAAAATGGGCAGTTTGTCGCGTCCTCCCACACCCTAATAAGGCTTTCCATGTCTTACATCAGACACTTGAAAGTGGCTGTAAAGAGGTGGAAAGAACAAATTAGAAACAAAGTTTCTGGACAGAGGAAGCAATAGTGACATGAATACACTGTCTCACAGCTGGGATTTTACAGACTAAACAGATGAACTGCAGATATGACTGAAGTTCTCTTCCCGAGTACCTTGAGCGGTTTTTTTTTTCTTTGTGACAGAGAGAAGGACAGACAGACAGGAAGGGAGAGAGATGAGAAGCATCAATTCTTCGTTGCAGCCCCTTAGTTGTTCACTGATTGCTTTCTCGTGTGTGCCTTGACTGGAGGCTACAGCAGACAGAATAACCCTGAGTGGTCTTGAACCCAGTATCTCCTCGCTACACTTCCTGTTTCACTTTCTGCATTATCAAATGACCAGAGCAGACTGGGATGTCACTTGGTGCCAGGCAAGAGAAAAAAAGGTAAGCTGCATAAAGCAACACAGGGGCTTTGGACAAGAGTCACACCGTTTAGGAGGATTTTTAATAGCAATAATTTAGAAAAGGGACATAGATACTGATGAGAATGGTCAACGGAGAAGTTTTCTTAGTGTAACTGTAAAAGAGATTTATCATGAAAAGCAGCAATCACTGAAGTAGACTGACAGGACTGTTATTAAAACATTATGTTTACTAGGTAATACTTTCAATCCCATTCAAGAATCTTCCACGCTTTTAAATAAACATTCTAAGCTAACTCATACATATATGGACTAAAAGAAGTATATTCTGGAATGAAGTCTTTAGATATTTAATAGAATATGGCACAGGCAAGAACTCAAAGACAAAGATACAGAAAGATGGTAAGTATAAGGTTCCATGAAATGAAAACCTCAAAGTCACTGGTTCTGTTTTTACAGAAAAAGTTATTATTCATAAAATATCAAATATACTCTTAAAGATATAACCATTTCTAGATAAAATTGCACACAAAATAAGAAACAACAAATAAGATTTTTAAAAATTTAAGATATGGAATGCAGAACCAACTTAAAGCATTCAAAACTAAACCTAAACATATTGCTGGAAACCTCCCCACGCCCCTCACACACAATACAAGGTTAAGCAGATAGCTATACATTTCTATCCTGAGATGAACAAGGAAGGTGTTCTGCTATAGCAAACAAAACAAGGGAAAGAAAGAAAAAACAATGATAACACAATACAGAGAGCAAGAGTATTTTACATATCTAGGTATCTGTCCTAAAAAATGCTCATTGAGTCAAGTGTTTTTTATGCATATCTGCTTCAATTTAACAACCCTAAGAGGTAGGCACTATTACTTTCCTTTCTTACAGGTGGGCCTCAGGAAGATCAGGTCACCGTCATCACACAGCGAGTCCGGTGCCCGGAATTCTTGCTCAGGCCACACTGCACCACTAAGAGATGCCTCCTCTCGCCCCGGTGCAGAAAGCCAAGGCCGTTCCCATGCCAGTCCCGGCAGTGTGGGAGACGACTCCGTCAGTGACCACCCTCCTACACGGGCGAGGGCGCCAAACAAACGTCTCCCAACTGCCGAGTCTGTGTCAGAAAAAAAACCCAAGAGGGAGCCGGAGAAACCCACGTGTGCGGAAGGTGCTACCATATTGTGAGCACCCGGACTAAGTATCTAAGTTAAAAGGGTCAAACTGTAAAATTCTCAAAATAAACATGGAATATATTACAGTCATCAAACAAAAGACAAGACAGATGAACACAACCACATTTCAGAAGTTTTAAAACCTATGTGACAAGACACTATAAAAACTAAAAAACCATAAACAAAAACCCATCTGCAACACACATATACAAAAGATTAGTATTCAGAATTTACAACAATTCATATAAACAAACGAGTGGTAGAGAGTTTAACAGACTTGGGCCTGATTTAAAAAAAGACTTCCAACTCTGGTGACTGGTAATTACTGAAGATAAAAGGAAAAAGGTGCAAGCTATCAGCTGTAACTCAGCTAAGGGACTTTGGATTTTAGAAGTGGTCTCTTGGTCTTTTAACTACCTTTCAAGTACCCTAAAAATAAAGAAACAAATGAACCAATAAAATATAGCCACATAGCAAAAGATACTATAAAATTAGAAAGATATTATAAAATGACTTAGGAAAACAAACATTCGTAAATACAGGATAAAAAATATGTTTTATAAAAGCAGTTTTACATATCAATAAATTAAAACAAGTATCCCAAAAGAAAAACAGATACTTCACATAAAAAGGAAGTATGGTGAATGGTCAGAAAGTTCATGAAAGATGCTTCACCTCAATGATGAACAAGAAAATGTGAAGTTTGAAACCACTGATTTTACCTGCCAGACTGAAAAGAAAATGTAATCTGCAATATCCAGTGTTAGGTCAAGGGTCAAACCCACAACAGTGGAAGTATAAATTACAATACCCTTTTTAAATGACATTTGGCAGTCTACCAAGATTTTTAATGTGTATAGCCTTTTGACTCAAATTCCACTTCTAGAAATTTATAAATATGGAAATACATAAGGAAGACAGGTCTGCACAATGTTCACAGCAACATTATTGAGACACTGTATTCTAAAGATAGTCCAAGTACTGCTGAATACTGGTTCAAGAAACGACTAGTACATGGAATAGCACATAGCTATTAAAAATAAGATAGAATTTTATATACACAATACATATGTTTTGTTATATACACACATATGGAAGAATTTCTTGAATAAAAACATCTTGCAAAAAGTATACATCATATGATCTCAGTTTTGTAAAATAAAATTCAAATACATGCAAACACGCATTTCTAAGGGTATAGAATCCAATTAGAAAAGATATTTTCTAAAAATTCTTAACAGTGTATAGCTGGAATGGGGAAGGTGAGGAGACCTCACATTTATTCTATGGGCTCCATTTGAAAACATATACTAAGTTTTAACCCACAAAAATCTTAGTGCAAACAGGTTTCTCAACATCGCCTGCTATAAAACTTACCTTTAGCTTCCTTTGGAGTAAAAATAGGTCAGTTACTACTCATCTGGAAAAGCTTACTTAGCTTACTTATTGTTCAACAGAGTATCCACTACCTCAAGTAGGTTTTTCTCCCTAAATTAGAAACTGAAACGTGAACCCAAAAGGCTCCAACGGAACGAGCAGATCACAGTGCCAGTTAAGAGGCAGCGACATATTTCAAGAATATATCTCTATTTTTTACCATAGGCTATCAATTCATTTCTATCTGCAATGAGCTAATCATAATTAATAAAATTTTGCTTTGAAATAAGGTATTTAATTTCTAAAGAAATGTATCCAACCCCAGCAGGGTAGGGCCAGACTTCTGAAGCTTTAAACAAAAGGCTTCAAGTGGAACACACTTAGTGTGTTTACAGTAGCCATGACTTCATGACCAACATTCATTAGTTTCTCAATATGCATTTTCTCCCGCAGATAATATACATTATCCACTGTGCACACCATGTCCTCCTCTGGAGGACTCAGAACACAAAAAAGACTAACACGGGACCTGGCTGGTTGGCTCAGCGATAGAGCGTCGGCCTGGCGTGCGGGGAACCTGGGTTCGATTCCCGGCCAGGGCACACAGGGGAAGCGCCCATTTGCTTCTCCACCCCTCCCCCTCTCCTTCCTCTCTGTCTCTCTCTTCCCCTCCTGCAGCCAAGGCTCCATTGGAGCAAAGATGGCCCGGGCGCTGGGGATGGCTCCTTGGCCTCTGCCCCAGGCGCTAGAGTGGCTCTGGTCACGGCAGAGCGACGCCCCGGAGGGGCAGAGCATCGCCCCCTGGTGGGCAGATCGTTGCCCCTGGTGGGCGTGCCGGGTGGATCCTGGTTGGGCGCATGCAGGAGTCTGTCTGACTGTCTCCCCGTTTCCAGCTTCAGAAAAATACAAAAAAAAAAGACTAACACTTGTTCTCAACGAGCTCAAGTTTCACACAAGAACCCAATATTTGACAATATTTTTCAATCTTGGGAATAAAATGTTTCTTTTTGTACTTAGCAGCCAGTTTTCTGAGCCATACCATCACGCCCTTGGTTCTGTGCAGACGTCAGCACAGCAACCTGACCTTCCCACACCGCAGGGAAGAGAGGTCAGAAACTGCTAAAACACTCTGTCTGTCTGGAACCGTGGAGGTGGGAATGTTTGGGAAAAATTAATACAATCTCTAAGTACAGGAAACAAAGAGATCAATCAAGTTCACAAGGAGCCTGACCAGGCGGTGGCGCAGTGGATAGAGCGTCAGACTGAGATGTGGAGGACTCAGGTTCCAGACCGCCGAGGTCGCCAGCTTGAGTGCAGGTTCATCTGTTTTGATCAAAGCTCACCAGCTTGGGCCCAAGGTCGCTGGCTCGAGCAAGGGGTCACTCGGTCTGCTGAAGGCCCACGGTCAAGGCACATATGAGAAAGTAATCAATGAACAACTAAGGTGTTGCAATGAAAAACTGATGATTGATGCTTCTCATCTCTCTCCGTTCCTGTCTGTCTATCCCTGTCTATCCCTCTCTCTGACTCTGTCTCTATAACAAAAAAAAGTTCAGGCCCTGGCCGGTTGGCTCAGTGGTAGAGCATCAGCCTGGCGTGCGGAAGTCCTGGGTTCAATTCCCGGCCAGGGCACACAGGAGAAGCGCCCATTTGCTTCTCCACCCCTCCCTCCTCTCCTTCCTCTCTCTCTTCCCCTCCCACAGCCAAGGCTCCATTGGAGCAAAAGATGGCCTGGGAGCTGGGGATGGCTCCATGGCCTCTGCCCCAGGTGCTAGACTGGCTCTGGTCACAACAGAGCGACGCCCCCTGGTGGGCGTGCCGGGTGGATCCCAGTCGGGCGCATGCGGGAGTCTGTCTGACTGCCTCCCCGTTTCCAGCTTCAGGAAAAAAAAAAAATACAACCAAAAAAAAAAAGTTCACAAGGGAGAAGGCCCAACATCCTCACATGGGCTCACTCCACTGGACTGCCCGTCCAGGTCCTCTCCTCTCCGATGCCACACTCCCTGTCCACCCTGTTTCCTAAATGTCTCTCCTCCCAGACTGGCCACCAAACCTTCTGCTTTTTGTTTTTCAGGCCTTTATTGGTAGACCGTGGTAGATGACTAATTATTCGTATGTGTGGAAAAAGCACTGAAGACAACCAAACAGAAGGCTGGAAACCAGACGAAGTCAGCCTCTTCTGAGGAATATGTATCAACGGACTGCCCACCCGGCCGCAAGGCCAGCTCAGACCTCGGGGCCAGCCCATCATCGGCCACCGCGATCACCTGCTCTAGAGAGCACAGGGCGCGGCCCTGTGACTGCGGTGAAGACCCAGCAACAAAGGGGCTGGACCCGCCCTGATCTGCAGACAGAGGTCCTGGCGCAGGGGCGGCCACCAGCCCCGGCCCCCACGCGCCCCCTTCTGCAGGGCCTCCCGTGACCAGGAGTGGCAGCCACCATGTTCCCGTCTGCAGGAGCACGCCTCGTGTTAAGTCATTGATTGCGGAGTATTCTATGTCAGCTACATTAATATCATTTTGCCTCCTGGATCTCAGAATAATGGTCCCACACTTAATTAAAGGCCCTTTTAATTAAGAGGACCATTCCAACATTAAAATACTTACAGTGCGGAGAGAGAGGAGCAAATTGGAGGCAACCAAAGGAGATAAGGAAAGAACAGAAACAGACTAATACCAGTATAAAGTTATAAAGAAACAGAGGCAAAAACAGCCTTTCCTGGTCCTGCAACAGGCAGCTGATTTTGGCAATCAGAAAATCAAGGCTATCTCAAGACAAGCAGTTGAGCAGGTGCTGGCACTGGGAGGGGGGAAAGCAGGAATCGAATGAGTTAGAAGGTGTTAAGAGTAGGAAGTTCAGCAGGGGACACTTTCTCTCTAAACTTTCCTCCCAGATCTGGGCAGCAACAACACCGCCCCCAGGCCCCAGGTTTGGACTCCACGCCCTTCTCCCTGGGCACGCTGGCCCATCTCCTCCTCCTCCACCGCCCAGCCCGGAGGCTGGGTGTCCTCGGGCTCTCTAGCCGGGTCCTTGTCTCTCTCCTCACAGCGCCAAGCTGCCTCCCTCATCTCTGCCCTGGCTGCCTCCGCCACCCAAACTTCCTCCCCTGCTCCCTCTCCTCTCAGCTGTCTATGTGAAAATTTCTAACTGGAAGTTCACAAGCACCTCAAATTTAAGTTATCTCAAAGACAATTTTTATTTCCCCACCCAAATCTAACCTATCACATTATTTTCCCTTTTTTCCTATTTTTTTTAGTGAGAGAAACAGAAAGAGACAGAGACAGATAGGAAGGGAGAAAGGTTAGAAGCATCAACTTGTAGTTGCAGCAGTTTAGTTGTTCACTGATTGGCTTTCTCATATGTGCCTCGACCAGGGGGCTCCAGCCAAGCCAGTGACCCCTTGCTCCAGCCAGATGAGCCCACGCTCAAGCCACAACCTCAGGGTTTCAAACCGGGTCCTCCGCATCCCAGGTTGACACTATTCACCGGGCCACCACCTGGTCAGGCTTAAATTTGGTTTTAAGAGTACCATGCCTACTTACGTAGCCAAGTACAATCCTGGGGCTGCCTCATCCCTCTCCAAGTCCCAATTTTACCAAATTTACTCTATAAATTATTCTCCTATAAAAATCTCCAAACACTGCTTTCCCTGCAGTGATCTTAAAACTTTCGAATTCTACAAATACAGTGGCTTAGGAGAAAGTTGTGGTCAGACTACCTTGGTTCAAATGACTGACTGCTCCTTGGCTCTGGACACCCCTGAGTCAGTTGCTCACCTCCCTGAGACTTGGTCTCTTCATCTAAAACTGAGCACAGCACCAGCAGCACACCTCACAGGCTCGCTGTAAGAACTAAGAGATGACACATGCAAAGCACTCACACTCATGTCAGGCATCCACAGAACCCTGAGCATGACAATCACTAATCAGAATAACCTAAGTAGCTTCTAACATGACTTCCTGACAGATCTACGGCTGGTTAAGAAACATAATTCAGTAGTGGCTACAAAGCACAAATAATTAGCCAGATACGACTGAACAAATGTGCACACTTCAAGCATTTTCCAAATATTCTAAAATAAGCATGTATTTTCAAAATAGAGAAGATAAACTTTTAAATGTATAACCTTACTACAGTGAAGTACACATAACATCGTAAATGTTTTTAATGCTTTTCCAGATTTATTGGTCTTAATTTTACTGTCCTTGACATTCCAAAGTAAGAATTTCATAAAGGTAGTAAAAATAATTTTTTAAAACTGAAATCAGCAAGTTTGGCATAAGACATATTAACTGTACCATGAACTCAACAAGGTCACCTTTGCCAAACTTGAATTAAAAACACATTTTGAAATAAATGCCCGAGTCCTAAACATTAACGGTGGTAAAAACACTGTCCATGGTACTCCAGCTGACTCCTCCTCTCGGATAAGCAGACACACAGCTGATCCACAAAGAAAATCATTTACAAATTCACTTATTCAGCAACTCAGATTTCTTACCTATACTTCATTATACTAATAAACTAAAATAATGTTTATTAATCAAAAAATTTAACTGAGTGGTTAAAATCACAAAAATAATTTAGTAATGCTATCTATAAAAAGAAAATGGTTACCGCCTAACCAGGCAGTGGTGCAGTGGATGGAGCATCGAACTGGGATGCGGAGGACCCAGGTTCGAGACCCTGAGGTCGCCAGCTTGAGCGCGGGCTCATCTGGTTTGAGCAAAGCTCACCAGCGTGGACCCAAGGTCGCTGGCTCGAGCAAGGGGTCACTTGGTTGCTGTAGCCCCCTCCCCCCCCATCAAGGCACATATGAGAGAGCAATCAATGAACAACTAAGATGATGCAACAAAGAATTGATGCTTCTCATCTCTCTCCCTTCCTGTCTGTCTGTCCCTATCTATCCCTCTCTCTGACTCTCTATTTCTGTCACAAAACAAACAAAAAAACACAAAGAAACAAACAAAAAGAAAGTGATCACCAAATATTCATAATGAACTTAATTAGCCATGAATTAACAACACAATTAATTATTACAAAACAAGTTGCCACAGAGTAGCTTAATTAAAGATTTGTTTGACTTAAACATAAACTCAATATTCTAACACTTTGTTTTTAACCACAAGCATTTAAGAAAGTAATATACTTATATATTATTTTGAAGTATTAAAATTCCACCTCGTATATGGCGGGTTTTAGAACATAAATATGGTCTTTGTTTGTCTTTCTCTCAGGAAATATAATAAAGCTAAGGCAAAATACAACCAAACACAAGAGAAAAAAGACATCCTTACACAGTCAACAGCCGGCTGATTCAGAGCTTTCATCTGGAGACTGAAAAGGACAGACAGCTGCCAAAAGACACAGCCCACATCAAACCACCATCCACCTACCCATGACTTACTGGGGCTACATTAGACACCACTGTTCCCTGAACTGGGAACTGACCCACCAGTGGGAGTGGCTTGGGTTACGTCTGAGTCAATCAGAGTAGTCATTTCATAGGCATCCCTTCAACTAGGCTGTGCCCAGTCTTCTTCAGTAACAAAACATAAATGCTTGTCTCACTACTGATAAGTATGATAAATATTAAAATAAGTACTTATAAATATAGAAAATAGCCAAATATATAATATGTGAAATAACAAATTAATGTATTGAAATCTGTATTTCCTCATAATGTTACATGTTACCTTTATAGCCCTAGTTGGAAAGTACCATAAAATATAAACTTTAATAGATACATAAGAATATTTTTTAAAAATTTGCCCAAACCAAAAATCTTAGAAGCCATCACCAAGTATTCCAGCAGCAGCCCGCGGGCCACATGCAGCCCCCTCAGGCCATTTATCCGGCCCCCTGCCGCACTTCCAGAAGGGGCACCTCTTTCATTGGTGGTCAGTGAGAGGAGCACTGTATGTGGCGGCCCTCCAACAGCCTGAGGGACAGTGAACTGGCCCCTGTGTAAAAAGTTTGGGGACCCCTGCCATAGACGGTAGTCCAGGAGGCCTTAAGTTCCCTCGGAGCCTCCTTCCAGATCCAGAGTGAGGTCAGAACTGTTCCCACTGACTCTCAGACAGCACTGAGCTCTCTCAGGCACTGGTGCTTGTCCTGATGGTCAAGGCAATGATGGCGAAACTGACAGCACATCAATCAGCACATAACAGCTGCTGCCTTTGAACTGCAGTAGCAATGTATTTCTCTCTGCTAAATAGAGGCCAGTTTCACTTAAGAATATCTTTGATGAAACAAATACAGGATTGCCTTTTCACCTTTCACTCGAGTATGCTTGTTCAATATACTATGGGCCAAAATGGGAAATATATATAAAGAACTTCTACTTGAGCTGCATCCCAAAGTTCTGTGATATCTCAAGAAAAAGAACTTGTGCGACTGTTGTTGCGAACAAACGCTCTTCCCCGGAACAGCCCATCTTCCTGAGAAGCCGCGGACGGGCTCCAGGTCCTCGGGGCATGGTGGGTCGCTGGCGGCACTTCCTCAAAAGCGCAGGAAGAAAGCCTGTCCCTTCAAGTGCTGCCAATGACAAAACCAAGGGCTGACAATAATAAAATTTCAGCTTTGATAGGAAATTAAATTTTTGAAAGCCAGGTACCCACCACTGAGATACTTAAGATTTTTCAGATCAGTGAGGATATTAACAAATAAGACATTTTGATATTGTTTGAAGAAATGTATCACATTTGAAAATCCATAAATCAGTGAACCACTATTGTCCAAATGGCCAATGCATGATGGCACAAAACCACACAAGGGCAAGAGGTCCATTCCAAGTACAAGACAGACAATCAGATCTTAATACAGCAGAATATGAAAAAGTTAAAAGAATCTTCCAAAGGAGAATTAGTAGCAGAAATGAAAATAAAGCACTTGGACTCAAACTTGAAGCTTGCATAAAACTGATTCTTACTTTTATTACCAATGTCTCTTGAAAATAATCACCCCATGTTTTTGCCAACACAAAAACTTATTAATGTAAAAAATGTAACCCAAGAACCCAGTAAAGAGGTCGTGTAAAACCATGGCAGTTTATAAGCACTTTTCTAGAAGCACTGACAAATTTATTCAGATAATATCAATATCCACTTAAAAATAACATATATGAGGCCCTGGCTGGTTGGCTCAGTGAATACAGCGTCAGCCTGGCACGCTGACACTCTGGCATGTGGACATCCTGGGTTCAATTCCCGGTCAGGGCTCACAAAAGAAGTGAGTATCTGTTTTTCTCCCCTCTCCCTCCCCCTTTCTCTCTCTTCTCTTACCGCAGCCAGTGGCTCGACTGGCTGGAGCATCAGCCAAGAGAGCTTGGTGGATTCAACCATCAGCCCCAGACAGGGGTCGCTGGGTGGAGTGGACCCCAGTCCGGGCCCATGGGAGTCTGTCTCACTATCTTCCCTCCTGTCACTTAAAAAAAAAATTCGAAAGACAACTTCCCAAGATACAGATCTTATACTAAGCATGTATGTGGACAGAAGTTACACATTTTAAGGACACAATGGTTTTTAAATATCTGAATGTATCAAACAGTGGTCATATTTGTGATCCCATTTCATTTTCTCCACTGAACACGGAATGAGATTCAGAGCAAGAGGGAGACACGTGACCACCCCACGTCTCAGCACCAAACGCTGGTAACAATGGCGTAAAGAGAAACGGTGTTGGTCTCCTGTAAAACACCAGGAAACAGAATAATCACCGGGTCACCATGGAGAGTATCACTATTAGCAAATGGGTAAAGAGAAAGCACATTTTTGGAAGAAACAACAGGTTTAAATTGCAAAGAGCAGAAGTCTGATCTTCCTTTCAACAGAACATGTATGAACTCAAGCTGCAGAGAACTACAAAAGCTATGCTTCTGAATAAATCAAGCCAACCGGACAGTTCTTAACCAGGAAAAAATCCAAACAGTAATAGATGAGCATTTTTCACCGGTCCTAAATTTGGGGGTCACACTCTCCTTTACTGTGAAAAACAATGAGACCTTGAGGTGGGGTTTTTAGATGCAAGGAGAAACCTCGTCTGGAAACCACCTGTCAAACTGTTTCACTACAGAGGGCGGCACAACAAGACTCCACAGTGACACGCTCTCTTGCAGTTTGCTTCCGCCTTCCAAATGGAAGAGGGTTCTTTAAAAACAGGGAAACTGTCTGATAGTCGGTGGGAATGGTCTTGTCCAGGTAACCTACGTCACCTGGGTATTAGCAGCACTAGTAAATTTGGGGAAGTTCCACACTTCAGAAACTGATAAAAAAAAAAAACACAACAGTTCAGATAAGCAAGTTCTTGTTCACACCCAGAATGAATGGAGACAACCCCAGTGTGTGCCTACCGTCCTGGGAGAATGATTAACCACAGAAATGTTCCACAGGTCGCCCAAACTGTAACGACAACACTCAGAAAGCAAGGCGTGCTGTGCGCGTTGAACCTACAAGCATGACCCTGCCAACGAGTGCCATAAAAAGCTCATGTCTCATTTTCTGTGAGCAACACAATTTGTTTCTTTTCTTTTTTCTTTTTTTTTTTTTTTTTGTATTTTTCTGAAGCTGGAAACGGGGAGGCAGTCAGACAGACTCCCGCAGGCGCCCGACCTGGATCCACCCGGCACGCCCACCAGGGGGCGATGCTCTGCCCACCAGGGGGCGATGCTCTGCCCCTCCGGGGCGTCGCTCTGTCGCGACCAGAGCCACTCTAGCGTCTGGGGCAGAGGCCAAGGAGCCATCCCCAGCGCCCGGGCAAACTTTGCTCCAGTGGAGCCTTAGCCGCGGGAGGGGAAGAGAGAGACAGAGGAAGGAGAGGGGGAGGGGTGGAGAAGCAGATGGGCGCTTCTCCTGTGTGCCCTGGCCGGGAATCGAACCTGGGACTTCCGCACGCCAGGCCGACGCTCTACCACTGAGCCAACCGGCCAGGGCTCACAATTTGTTTCTTTAACGTTAATTTAAAATAAATTCCTTTTGAGTAAAAGCATGGACATTTGGGCTATTTCCCAGTCAAAGTAAACTACTCATTCTCAGCTCCTCTACACAACTTCGCTCATGAGACACACTCGCAGTGTGCAGGTGTGAAACGTCCGATGACCCCATCTTTAGGAACCACCTCATCTGGAGAAAGTACTTGACTGGTTTACAGATGATCTACTTCTCCACGTGCTCACTTCCACCCTATAAAATACACCCACTTTCTACACTGAATTATAGTGGCTTTGGGCAATCACATATGCCAGAAGCTGCGTGAAGCTGTGCGTTTTCATTGCCGCTATAACAAAACCTCCCCCGACTTGAGCTGGGCAAACACCAGCTTCCCAGTCCCCAAGCCGCCTCCCTCAGTCCCCATGCGGGACTGGAGATGGTCAGAGCAGCGTCTGCTCGCACACAAAGATCGTCCAGCTTTGACACGCCCACGGTCCCCTCACACCTGTGGGAACACCGACTACAAGCCCAGCTATGCATTTGCAGGCCCTGCCAGACTTGTCAGTGTTAGCCCAGACTGGGACAAGCCCAGAACGGGTTCATGGGTCTGCAGGATTTGACACACTGCTTCTCATCTAACTTACAAGTGTAAAATGTAGGTCAAACGATTTCCATCCCTCTGCTAGGCATCTTCACGACGAAAGCACACACCCTAGAAACAATCGGGACGCTACTAGAAATGGCAAACTTTTGAACAAATAACGACACTCTACCAAACCTGAAAAACACTTCCCACTGAGAGGCCAGTTTAGTTCTATGTTCCATACATATTACTCACCTGTTCGTTTTATTTATTATAAAGGAAAACAGATTTATGTCAACGTAATTGCTGGTTACTTACTAGCATTTTCTGACATTATGCCAGAATTCGAGTCTGATAAAACCATTTATAAACAAATTAACCTATGCCACTAGCAGTGAATAACAATGCTTTTGCACACTGAAAATGCTCAATTAAATCCTCAAGGACAAAAGCTTAAATTAACCCCTTTTTTCTTAAGTTTCCCAGCAACCTGGGACTACATCCCAAGCTGCTGAGAGTCACACTCTGTCAAGAATGTGGAAGAATGACTTCTACTGCCATTCCACCATGAACGACACTCAGCACTTGATGGCTCTAGAGAAGCCTGTAGCTACCTCATTTACATTCCATTAAGTCTATAAATTGCACCAAGTAAAATTACTTTTTACTGGCAGGAAGATAGCAACTTGAAGCTGGTCTTAGATGCAGGTTCAATTAAAGGTAACAAATCACCTTAGTAAAGGGCTTTGCCTCAGACTCACAAGCACACACCCACACAAACATAAACCGTAACCAATCATTCCAGGATAAAGGTTATAACCAGCACTGAGGTACAAGTTACAAAAGGAACAGATATGCCCATAAATACTAAAACACATCACTGGAACCATCTCATCATACATTAGTCACCAGAAAAGGAGAACTTCCACAGTAGTTATGTATAATAATACACCTGTTGTTTTTCAAATAGTTTCAAAGATAGTTAAGTTGTATGACCAAGCACAGTTACAACCTAAGCATTAGTCTGGAATACAGACCTAGCTATAAGTTATGCAATTATTACTACTTCATCCAGACTTCCTACTCCACCTCTGACAAACCAGAAGTTACTTTTTACACACACCTCTGAGTAATAGGAATCACCACGTTACTTCTCAAGATTAATCAAAGTATTAAAATGACATATTAACCTTTAAAAGAGCAAAAGTAGGTGACCACACCAATTCCAAGTTTATTTTTCCCATCAGTGCAAAAAGACAGCAATGAACTCAAGAAACACTAAACAAAAATGACTGTAAGAAATATCTGATGAAGCGGTCAACTACCTAGCATAGCTCTTGCATTTTGTTGTAATCTTTATACAAAAGAATGAAATTTGAAAACATAAATCTTTAATATTTAATAGCCTAACACACAATTTCACTGTTTTATAAGAGCATATATCCCACATATTGTTGATCTAAAGGAAGTGATTTTCAATATTCTTTCCACAAAATATTTATTGGGCACCCACAATATTTTAAAAAATAGGAGTCTAAGACAAACCGAAGGCTGTCAGGGCAAAGTGGGTAAGGGGACAGCAGGGGACAGGCAGACCTGGGGTCCACACAGAGCCCCCTCCCGAGATAAGGGGACAGCAGGGAACAGGCAGACCTGGGGTCCACACAGAGCCCCCTTCTGAGATAGGGGGACAGCAGGGAACAGGCAGACCTGGGGTCCACACAGAGCCCCCTTCTGAGATAAGGGGACAGCAGGGAACAGGCAGACCTGGGGTCCACACAGAGCCCCCTTCTGAGATAAGGGGACAGCAGGGGACAGGCAGACCTGGGGTCCACACAGAGCCCCCTCCCGAGATAAGGGGACAGCAGGGGACAGGCAGACCTGGGGTCCACACAGAGCCCCCTTCTGAGATAAGGGGACAGCAGGGAACAGGCAGACCTGGGGTCCACACAGAGCCCCCTTCTGAGATAAGGGGACAGCAGGGGACAGGCAGACCTGGGGTCCACACAGAGCCCCCTTCTGAGATAAGGGGACAGCAGGGGACAGGCAGACCTGGGGTCCACACAGAGCCCCCTCCCGAGATAAGGGGACAGCAGGGGACAGGCAGACCTGGGGTCCACACAGAGCCCCCTTCTGAGATAAGGGGACAGCAGGGAACAGGCAGACCTGGGGTCCACACAGAGCCCCCTTCTGAGATAAGGGGACAGCAGGGGACAGGCAGACCTGGGGTCCACACAGAGCCCCCTTCTGAGATAGGGGGACAGCAGGGAACAGGCAGACCTAGGGTCCACACAGAGCCCCCTTCTGAGATAAGGGGACAGCAGGGGACAAGCAGACCTGGGGTCCACACAGAGCCCCCTTCTGAGATAAGGGGACAGCAGGGAACAGGCAGACCTGGGGTCCACACAGAGCCCCCTTCTGAGATAAGGGGACAGCAGGGAACAGGCAGACCTGGGGTCCACACAGAGCCCCCTTCTGAGATAAGGGGAAGTAGAGAGTGTACACAAGCAGTCTCCCAGAATGAATAATTAGAAACCCCCCAAAGAAATAAAGCCTTAACATCAAAAATAAGGACAGACTTGAGTCGGGTGGTAAACACACAGTACACTATACAGATGATGTAGTGTAGAACTGTGCACCTGAAACTTGTATGATTTTATTAACCAGTAAGTTCACTAAATGAATTCAATAAAAAAAATTATAAAGCCTGCCCTGTGGTGCACGATGGATGGGGCGTCGACCTGGAACACTGAGGTTGCTGGTTCGAGACCCCGGGCTTGCCCGGTCAAGGCACACAGGAGAAGCGACTGTGGGTTGATGCTTCCCGCTTCTGCTCCCTACCTTCCCTCTCCTTCCTCTCTCCAGTTAAATAAAATCTTTAAAATTATTTTTTTAACAAGAAAAGGGCAGGACTAAATAACTTTAAGAAGCTTGTAGTATGAGTTAGAGTTTTCCACAATAATCAAATCACTAATTCAGCTTACAATCATCTGGTGATGAAATGTCAACATTGAGTTTAGATCATCAACTCTCATTCGAAAATTCCAAAAGACTCCAGGATCCAAGTAAGGAAAAGGCTGAAAACTATGCAATGATAAAATACTACCTGCTTTTTCCTTGAAGCCTCCTTTCATACACAAACATAACTATGAAAGAAAAAGCAAACAAACAGATTCTGATCTTCTTAAATAGTGAATGTAATCCAAAAGCCAAGTTTATTATCTTCCTCAACAGAAACCACAGAATTATCAGTGGTTATCAGGCTTCCTGAAACCACCAACCACAGATGATCAACAGAGTCATAAAGATTGATAAGAGATACTGATCACTGTCACCCCTAAACAAGCAACAAAACAAACCACAACTACACTCTTAAGACACATACATAGAGAGCACCCCAATATATAAAGAAAAGGCTTATTCCTCCAAGTCAAATTCTGCAGGAAATTTTGCTCAACAGATGTTGAACATTAATAAATGCCAGTATAACACTAGCATTCTTTTAGAACACCAAGAAATGTGATTTGCGAAGACCAAACAGAATTTCATCAGGACAGTAAAAAATTTCACATATGTAGAGAAAGCAAACTGAAGCTATTGGCCTTGAAATATTGGCTCAGAGAATTAATGTAAAATAAATTTATCTACGTCACAATGAAAGATACAACACATTAAACGGGAAGCTTAACTTCCAAGACCAGAATACACTCAACAGGAGGCAAAGGTTCTCCAGAACATAGAATAGAAAGGTGACCTGGATAACAAACAGCACAACAGCTGAGAAAAATAACACTATGGACATTCAAAAACAACAATTTATTTCATCATGAAAAGCATCCTAATACAATCCTGGAGATCATTTCTAGAAACAGAAATGATCAGGGTAAGTGGGAAAGGAAAACAACTGAGTGAAATAATCATTGTCAGAAGACGTTCTCCCCCTTCTGTTTTGCGTCAGTACACGTGCACAGCACCTTCTCACCTGCAGGGTAACTAGGAGACAGCGGCTCTCCCAATGACAGGCCAACCTTACTTCAACCACCCATACCTGAGAAACGGGAGGAAAACTTCCAACTGAGTGCTTACAAACAGAACTTAATGAAATCAATTAACTATATAATCTGTTTCTCATTTAGGATTTTTTAAAACACCAACTCAATTTAAAATTCCAAAGAGCAAATTAAATTATCTGTTACTAAACTGAAAAAAAAATGTTTCTTTTCTCAACCAGACTTAGGAAATCCCTCAAAAAAAAAAATTATAAATAAGTCCATTCAAACAAAAAAACACACAAACAACTATGTACCAAGATAACAGTTTATATCCAAATTTTTTAAACCAGAGATAAGAAACATGAACTCATTATTCTGAAAGAATATAATCCTGAAAGCTAAATTTACTGCATGTCACCTTTCCAGGAGACATGCTGGTAGAGTTAGTCTAGAAATGACCACAAAGCTACATACTACTAATTTGCTCACTAGCATGTGACTCATAAAATCACAGGAGAGGAGCAGTTGTCACTGGGAGAAACTTACCTCACCAGTGTTCATCTTGGCAACCTGAACCTAATAATTGACACAACTCGCCTTACCAAGGGGTGCCAGCCTGATAAACCCCTCCCAAGTGGAAACATCCTAAATCGAAAATGCATTTAATGTAACTAACCTTCCAGACAGCACAGCCTACCTTAAACGTGCTTAGAGCACAGTGACCAAAAAAACAAACAAAAAAAAACAAAAAATGCTAGGGACACCATGAGCCCTGGGGCTTTGGCCTACCCACTGCCCAGCACAGCGTCACCAGAGGGTGTCATACAGTCATAGCACACACACTGGTCTGGAGAAGATCCAATCTTGCAGTCCAGTTCCTACTGAGCACGTTATCGCTTCGACAACATCATAAAGGCACAAATCTTTGTAAGTCAGGAGTGGAACCTGGAACCTTCCTAGATCCGGACTCTCCACCAGCATTCAACTGAGGATTAAGGTGAATGGTTCTACTCAGGAAGACAGAAGTGACATCCATTCCAACAAGAAAAACTCAATGAGTTAGAGAAAAAAAAAAAAAAAAAAAAAGGTAAAAGTCCACGTTACTCAGAAATATAAACTGGGATTTAATTCTAAGGAAGGGAATTAAATTTCAAGAGAATGTTCAAATGTACCCAATGTGACTGGTGCCTAAGAGCTGACATTTGAACAAATCACATCGAATTACTTACTAAAACAAATAAGACATGCATGCTATTACAATGATTTCCTAAGAGGGCAGAAACCCCACGTGAAGTGGGTGTCACGCCGCTCGAGTGTCTGCGACAACCGCAACTTTAGAATGAAACCACCTGAAACGCGCACGAGCACGAAACGACGTCACCAGGATCTTTCTCCCACACAACCTGCCCCCATTCCCTACGGATTGGGACTCAACCTTATTTATTTAAAAAAAAAAAAAAATTGGGAACTCTTTCAGTAGCTTTGCTATAAACAACTACTATTGTCCCAGTCCCAGAGCAAGTGTGATTTCCTCCTTTCCTCGGGAGGACGCCCAGGGCTGGCCGCCCCGCGCCACGCAGGACCGCACCGGCCAGGCTGGGAGCGCCGGGCCCCTTCCTCCGGGCTGGCCTCCGTCCTGCCCGGGCCCCCGCCCCTCGGGCCCTACCGACACCGACACCGGACTGGCCGGCCGGCTGGGGGAAGGGCGCTCTTCCTCCAACCTGAGCTGTAGGCTACGAATGGGAGAAAACCTTTATTTTTTTTTTTCCACCGGAGTTCAGTTCCCGGCCGCGCTATCAGCAGATCCGCCACCATTACAACTTTCCTGATATGTGGGGTTTTTTTTTAACTCTCGCGCGGCTGGCAACCCCCCGGGGTTCCCGAACCCACTGGAGCCAACACGGCGCCGGTCACATGCTGGCGCCGGTGACAAAGGTCCGTCCGCGCGGCCCGCGGGCAGGGGCGCCGCCACCGGGAGGGAAGACCGTCCGACCACGCCCTCCTCCCGCCGCCGCCGCCGCCGCGCCCCCACCCGCGTCCGCGCCCCCGGCCCCCACCCCGACCCCGGGCCCCCCACCCCCGCCGCCCGCGCGACCCCCGCGGAGCCCGAGGCCCCGCCCCCCGGGCACAGGTGACCGCGCGGCCGCCCGGGGCCGGCGGGGCCGGCGGGGCGCGCGGCGGCGGGGGCCCGGGGTCAGGGTGGGGGTGGGGGTGGGGGTCCCCCGCGGGGTGGGGGCCCGGGTCCCGCGCACCTCGGTGGGCTGGCTGATCTCGAACAGGTCCAGCCGGTTGGCGTTCCAGTGCTGGATGATGTCGGCCAGCTTCCGCCGCTCCTCGTCCCGGCCGCCCGCCGACATCCTGGTGGCCGCGCTCCGGGCCCGGGGTCACCGCGTGGGGTCGGCGCCGGGGCCGGGGCCGCGGACGCGGGTGGGGGGCCCGGGCCCGGAGCCGGGGAGCCGGGCGGGACCGCGCGCCCACAGGTCCTCCGCGGGCCCGGCTGCCCGCACGCTCGGCCGCCGCCGCGCCGCGCTCCTCGGTCTCCGCGAGCTCCTGGGCGGCCCCGCGCTGCCCGCTGCCGGCCCTGCGCTGCCCGCTGCCGGCTCCGCGGCGCCTCCGCCGCCTCCGCCGGGCCCGCCCGCCGCGTCCGCCCCGCCGGCCGGTGTGCGCCCCGAGCGCCCGCACGCGCCCCGCCCCGCCCCGCCCGCCGTGCGCGCCCCCGCCCGTCCCGCGCACGCGCGCCGCCCGCGCACGCGCACCGCCGCCGCACCTCGGGCGGCCTTCGCTAGGTGCTGCTGCGCGCGCCGCGCTCCCCGCCGCGCTCCTGTCCGCGCAGCCGCGGCGTCCGGGCCGGTGCGGTGCCGGCCGCGCTGGGTTCCCACGGCTGCGCGCTCGGCCAGCTGGGCTCGCGTCCCCAAGGGGCTGGGTGTCCCCGGCTGGCGAGGACCCGCGTCCATGCCCTCCCGCGCGGTCCTGCGTGCCCTTCGGGGCGACTCCCCCGCTGCGCGGACGGACCACGGACCCCGATGCTAAAGCAACACCAATAATAGGGGCGAAGGCCCCTCAGTGTGCCAGGGCATGTGCAGACCCCCAATTCATCTCCATGGCAACTCTTCTCAATTTTACAGATGTTCGTTTCCTTGGGAGTTTTTAATTGCACCCTCTCCCCACCCCCCAAAAAAATTGTCTGTAGAGCGCATTCCCGCAGACTGTTTCCCCGCGCAGCACCCAGGCAGGTCAAGTGGGCTTCTCGCGTTGTCCACGAACAGAGATGGTGTTGCATCTCTGAGACACCAAAGCCTAAGTCATGACAATGCTGAGCCCCCACATGTCGTGGCAAGAGTGAGCCCCACATGTGACACAGCCTCTTTTCATTCTTTCCACTGCTCGGTCTGGTCCGGAGTGGAGATGGTCATTTTTCTGTCCAGCAGTTGGGATTCTGCGGTCCTGTTGGGCCTTTGTCCCCAGCCGGCTTTCTAGCCCGCACAGCACAGAGCAGCCACAGAAGGAGGCTTTTCAGCAGGGAGCGCGAGGAGTTGAACCAGTGCCACGGGGGATGAATCCGGCCATAGACCTCTCTCGTCCTCCTCCTTCAAGTCAGAGCGTGGTCACTTGCAGGGAAGCATCTGTGGATAAATGGCATCTTCATGTTCGGGCTTTCTGCCTCTCAGTTCCCCTGCTGCTTGAGAGGCTGCGGCTGTTTTTTTGTTTTGTTTTGTTTTGTGCTGTGTGTGCGTGTGTGTGCGCGCGTGTGTGTGTGCGTATGTGTGTGTGTGTGCATCCTGGTGTCAGCCCAGGCTGGAACGGTATAAGCCAGGTTCCACACATGCCACGCGGGTCATCAGACCCAGTTTCGGCGGCCTGGTAACAGTAAGAGCTTTTATTCCTAATGGTGCTATTACCAGGAACGACTTGGCCCTCAGAGTAAAGAATTAGTTTGTAAAGCTGCTGATTATGTTGCCCGTGTCCAAAGAAAGTGCGTGTAGTATTGCCGAAGAGAAAACGCAGTACGGTATTGTGAGAAATTAAGTGTGGGGGTCCCCGCAGGGTTTTTGTAATAGAAGCTATAGGGAGGGGTGTGGGGGGGGGGAGTGCACCACACGGAGAAGGCTCTTCTACATCAGTGTCACTGTTATTGTTTTTCTGACTCTCATTAAAAACCCCCGTTTGTATTATGTGTGAGTGCTGCATTAATATCCAAACTACAGTTTATAGTCCCAACTGACTGTCTTTTATTGATAAAGAGTTAAGAGCAGCCCAAAATCCAATCCATAGAATACCTATGGTTCATACGTCATGAAGACTCTTGCAACCAACATGTATTTAGGCCATACAAATTGTCAGGCTGATGAATTCTTCCACTAATTGTCACTGTTCAGGACCCCAAGATAATATGCTAACCACATGTTAATTTTAACACCATATTTTAAGAATAATAAGTAGAATGTCCATTTTCTATTCTCAGTGTCCTGCTGAGTTCTGATACATTTAAGAAATCCTATTTAGGTGTTCAAGAAATGCTGCATAAAAATAAAAGCCCATGAGCTTTATTAACAACCCCCCTTACAGACAGAGAAACTGAGATGTGAGATGAAAAGACTACGAAACTTCATTGGATGAGACTAAAAAAAGGTTATTTTTTAAAAATCTATGAGTCTGTTTTTAAATTTTTATTTCCCACTTCATAATTAACTTTTAGTTTTATTTTTAAAATTATTTTAGTTACATTATTTTTAAAAAAAATAAGAGCACTTAAATTCACACTCATATACAAATATTTCTAAATATCTCTAAATATTTTTAAATTCCTTCTAAGTATTTCTAAAACATATCTATTTAAAATCCTAAAATGTCATGTAATGGGAATACATATATAAACGAGACTGATAGTTTTAAAATTTCAGTTGAGCTTTGAACATTAAAAAAATTGGGGGGGGAAATATTTTGAAAACCAGTTTCTAAGACCAACCAAACAATAAACCTATGCCTGCCCCAATTTTCACAGGGCCTGGAAGACAGACAGAAATTGCCAAGGAGAAGATTAGGAGCTTAATCCAACGTGAAGGAACAAATAATACAAATATTGATCATCTCTGTTTAATAATCCATAGAGCGTTTAATTTGCTAAGCACCGATAACTGACATATTTCAGGAAGTCCAATTTTGAAACAGTTTAATCCGACAACTGTACAGATCATCTTGTAACTCCTTATATACTAGACATATCAATTCAAAGAATGGTCTTTATACAATCATTAATTAGCATAGGGAGATATAATAACGGCACAAATAGCAGAATTTCTAGGGTAGACGACCTTCCTCAGTAACCTGTGCCTGTGGCCATTCATCTAGTTATTGTAGAAAGTTAAATAGTTAAACTCTTTCTTTCCCAACCCATGGCTAGAAATGTCAGTGTCGTTAATTTAGTTTTTTTTTTTTTTTTTAATAAAAAAGAGAATTCCGGAAGACGAAGTCTCTAGGAGTAGGTGGGGGTATGTGTTACTTTACTTGAAATATGGACAAATGTATTTTTAAACTCTTCTTTCTTTGTTCTAGCCCCATGTTCGTGATATTTAGTTAAATTTTAGGTTACCTAATAGAATTTTCAGAAAACAGGTTTTTCTCAGAGAAACTAGAGCTATAAAAAGCCCTTAAGTAGGAATTTAAACTTAACATGCTAAAAAAAAAAAATGGTCTTACCAACTCAGAAGACATCTGTGGTTAAATGTGTTCCCTACCATTTTATAACCTAAACTAATGCTTGCAAAAGAAAAAAAAAAGCCAAATCTCAAATAGATATTTACACTGAATGCAAAGAAAATAGATCATGCATGTGCGCATATGTGTGCGTGTGCACGGGTATTAGGGGTGAATAACACCATGTGAAGGTTAGTTACTTACCCTTTAGTGCTTTGGGAAATGGCTTTATGTGACATGAATTCTAAGGCCCCTTGGTGTCCAGGCCTGTCTCTGGACACCACTCCTGACTCTGTCTCCCCCTCCCAGCGCCGAGCGTAGCCCAGTGCTTGGCACATGCTGGTGTCCGATCATCACTGACCAGGTTGAAGATTGTTGCTGCGGGGTCACCAGCAACAGCTTCACGGCCGCTGGCCTGCTCCCGGCAGTCCTCACTCCAGAGAGATTTTTACACGGGCACAGGTTCCGCGGCCTGGACGGCCTTGGACGCCTTCCATCCAGCCTTTCACCTTTTCTCCTGATGGTGAAAGGTGCCGTCCCCAAACAATGGGCTAGAAGAGGAAAGAGCATTGGCCTCCTCCCTACAACAGAGGGCTTGATCGACTGAGCAACTTGAGGACGGCTCTGTCAGCTGCTGTCACGGGCACAACAAAAGCCAGAAGAGTGTAGGGGACGTTATGAAAACCAGGGCTCTACGATGAACTAAGTGTAGTGAGCCTGCGTTTTCACAGGCTCTGGGAAACAAAGTATCAGGCAAAAGAGTAGGAACTTAATAGACCCGAGAAGGACACATGATACAAGCATATCAACTATGTATTATTCTCATGTCTCTCTCCCTTTTCTACTAGAAAATGCATATTACATATGTATATACATACATATATTTTATAATATAGATTATAAATGTGATATAATACATGTAATTATATTACTTATAGAAATACATATCGCCTAACCAGGTGGTGGCACAGTGGATAGAGCATCGGACTGGGACATGGAGGACCCAGGTTCAAAACCCTGAGGTCGCTAGCTTGAGCACAGGCTCATCTGGTTTGAGCAAGGCTCACCAGCTTGAGCCCAAGGTCATTGACTTGAGTAAGGGGTCACTTGGTCTGTTGTAGCCCCCCAGTCAAAGCACATATGAGAAAACAATCAATGAACAACTAAGGAACCGCAACAAAGAATTGATGCTTCTCATCTCTCTCCTTTCCTGCCTGTCTGCCCCTGTCTGTCCCTCTCTCTGTCTCTCTCTGTCCCTGTCACACACAAAAAAGAAATTTATATAAATTATATAATTGTATAATGTACACTGTGATACATAGGATATATATAATTTTGCTGAAAAATTGATAACTTTTCAATGTAAACTCCCATTAAATGTCATTTAAAAAAACACAAAAATACCAAACGAAGGGAACATGTACTACTAACTGCTTTACCAGCAGTAAAACAAGATAAACCAAAAAAATAAATAAATGATGTGTTGAGAAATGCATTGCTTGTAGGAAACCCCGAGTGAAGCCAAATCTTGTATCCATCTGCCAGCATCTCCAGAGATCAAAAACACCAGGTCACAGATGTTCGCTTTCGGAAATGCAGTGCAACTCCTATGTTTTAAAAAGCACTGTTCACGTTTGCAATAATTCTGAGAAGTGAGAAACTTGGCCCGAGGCTTCTGCTAAGAGGATGATAAAAGCCTGTACTTTGAAGCCTCCGTGCTACACAAATGTCGTATACTCCAACGAGAGATAGAAAACAGAAAGAGAAAATGTAAAGTGTGAGGGGGTTCGAAACAACATGAACATCATCACCGGGATCCACATCTGCACGGGGGTGCCTGGTGGTGAGACGGGGCTGTGGCCCCCCTCCCGCTGGACTTGGGAACCGGAGGAGCAGGGGTCCCTGTTGCTTGGTGGGGACCCAAGTGTCAGGGAGAAGAGAAGACACTGATACAGCCTTCTGACCAGGAGCTGAGCTAAGCTGTGCAGTGGCTACATCTGGGATGCCACCAGCAAAGATGACATGAGCTGCTGCAGGTCATGACCTCAGCCAGAGGGAGGGGGAAGGGGGAGAAAGAGAGAGAGAGAACCCAATAGAATCTCCACCTAGGATGAGCCAACAAACCAACAAATTCCACTCCACATGCATAAATCAAATGCTAAAGGCCATCAAAAGCAGCAACCTAAAGATAAAGCCATTCCAGACAAAAATAAAAACCACAGAGCCCTGAAAAGAGCGGTAAGTAAATGTTTAAGGAACGTAACTAGATGATGGAATAACGTCCGTGAAGATGGACAAGAAGTTATGAAATAAAGAACTGGCAAAAATCAAGAACGTATTTTAAAAAGAACCCATTAGAAGCGCTGGAGATGATCAATTTTGTGAGTGACGTAAAAAAGGAAGTGTTGAAAAACACATCTGGAAAGTCGAATGAAAAGAAAGAGACTTTTTTTTTCATAGTAATAGACATTTAATAAAATTCAACATCAATTTTTAATTTAAAAAATTTCTGTCAGATGGGACTAGAATTGTATATTTTCTTACTTGGTAAGGAGTGTCAAACTTTATCTAAATCATTTTATCCAGAATGATAACATACTCGCAAGTGTTCTCATCAAAGTCAAAGAACACTATTGCTACAATTTTTCAGCATTGCAGCTGGATATCCTAGAGGCAAGCAACAAGGAAAGAAAAATTGGGTAGTATAAATATTGGCAACAAAGAAGTCAGAAAGCCGTTTTATTTTCAGATGATTTGATTAAAGCCATATTGAATATCCTTTGCCTTTTCAATGTCTGTTGACTTTTCTTCAATTTTTTTTTTAAATTGAATTTATTGCGGTGACGCTAGTTAACATAAACAGGTGTCAGGTGTCCAATTTTACAAGACATCTCTGTACTCCATGTTGTGCGTTCACCACCCCAAGTCAACTCTGTCCATCACCATGTATCTTTCCTCTCCCAACTTCCATCTCTTCCATCTCCCCCAACAAGAAAGAGACTTTTAAAACTAAGATTCCTTAAGGGACAAGCACAGCAGGCTGAGAGAGAGAGAGAGAGCTCAATCTAATCTAATCAGAATTCCAGAGGAATAAAGGGAATGGCAGAGAAGTGTAACTAAAACCCTGAAAGCTGGGACTTTTCTGGAATGTAAGAAGCACATGAGTCTTACAAATGCCAAGCGGAATGTGTGAGAGGCAGTCCACACCCCGATGGTGGGAGTGAAACCATAGGATAAATAAAGGACCAAGGGGGAAGGTCCAAGTTACCTGAGACGGAACCGTAAGTGAGGGGAAAAGAGTAGACTGGAAGGGAGGACCTAGGAATTGTGTCCCTAGTTCTGGGGGGACACCATCGATGAGGAGACTCGGCTCAGACAAGTGCATGCCCACTCACGCTCACGTCACTCTAGTCTGAGTGTCCTGTTTCCGTACAACTGCTTCCTGGTTTGGGCTGCCAGCGTGGGAGGTAAGTAGATAAACACTCTTCAGGCAGATCTCTGCTGCGCAGGTGAGTGCGTGGGGGTCGTGCAGGGAACCTCTGATATGACAGCCAGGGAGGTGGAGGCGTTCTAGCCGAGGTTCCGAAAGCTGTCGGTCATCAGAATCTCACGGAGGGCTTCTTTTCCCGTGACTTTCTTACCACAGAAAATTTTCAGTGATATGCGTAGGCAAAATAATGTAACAAGCCCCCATCACCACCAGCAGCACCACCACGAAGTACCAATCGCCTGCCTCATGGGTCCACTCCCCCTCTCCCCTCATCCCTGGATTGTTTCAAAAGAAAATTCAGTCAGTATATTACTCCTGTAGGAAGCGTTAGCAGATGTACCTTCAGAAGCTAAGGACTCTTTAAAACATATATTTTCCTAATACCATGATCACGCCTTGAAAATGAACAGCAGTAATTCTTTCTCGTCATCAACGATCGAGCCAGCCGCGTTCACGGTTCAGAGGACTTTCTAAACCTCCCTGTTCCCTCAGCACAGCCCCAGACACAGGGTCGGAAGGCAGGACGGGTCTGCTAGGGATGCTGCCTGTTGGTCCGACAGTCACGGGCTCAGATGTCCTTTTGCATCCCTTTGGACCTGGAGACTGTGGCTTTTCCAATGTCACACCTCCCCTGCCTCCTAGGTGAGGCTGCCTCCATCATACCACGGAAATAGCACGGAAGGCGGTTTCAGGCATGTGACCAGAGCGGCCCTGGGCAAAGAGACTTCCAGCTCGAGCGAGACCCATCCCTTACTAACCGCAGAACAATGAACGGGTCCTTGCAGCTCTCTGAGACTCGGTTTCCCCAAGTGAAAAGGAAACATCGTGAGGGCAGTGGCCGGAGTGCCCACCTACGGAGCTGTGTAAGCTTCAGGTTTAAGCACGGCACAGGAAGGCGCTCCCCAAGGGTCTGTGGGTACAGAAACGTTTTCAGGCTAGATTTGGGCATCGGCGGTGCAGGGGGTACAGACGCACCTGAGAAAAACGGAAATCCAGAAAAGGCTTTTTTGTTTGTTTGTTTGTTTGGTTGGTTGGTTCTTTTGTAGCCTGGAACATGAGTGACGGCACAGAAGCAGTCACGCTTACATACGTGGAAACAAAGAAAAAAAAATCATTAAAATTTAACTTTTCGTGCATATCTTTAATTATTAAAAGACGCTTTGTTCAGAACGTGGCAGTAAGCGTCTCTCGCCCCGGGAGGGTTGCAAGCCACGGAATACCTTAATAAATGCCTCACTGCAGTGTTGCTGCTTTGGCTAGGTATCATTATAATTGTTTTCTCTGCAACACGGGATCTATAATGAATCTGGTATATTCTGTGTTATAAAATTTTAAACTCTGTATTCTACGTGTGGGAGGGAAGAGGCGCTCATCTCTCCCCTCCCCCATGGTTAAGCCACCTTTCCAGTGTTTTCCGTCTCTGAGACTCACGGGTGCTCTGCTGCCAATCCCATCCCTTCCCCTGTCTCTCTGGTACCCTGTCCCCTGGCCCCGAGTGCCTGGCTTAGGGGGCTGGTCCTCAATTGACCGTCACTCTCCCTTTTTATTCACTCTGCCGTCCTTGGGGTCTCCTGCCATGCTCCTTACTGCCTCCCGCCTGGATCCAAACTGCCCCCCTCTTCCCAACTGCTCTGCCCATGTCCCACCTGTGTCCACCCTCGTAAAACCCGAGTGTCGAGGTCAGCTCAGCCCCGCTCACTTTTAGCTGAGCCCCGTGTTCCTCGCTGGGCAGCTGTGGAAAAGTGCACGCAGGGGTGTAGATGCCGTCAAGTCAAGCAGCAGGTCTCGGCCACATTTGCCCTGCGGGTTCGCGGGGCCCCACGGTGGGTGTTAAGCACTGAGATTTGGGGGTGTTTTGTACCATGGGGCAACCTGGCCTGTCTTCAACACCATCCCCTTCCAGGCCCAGGCCTCCTCCACCACTGAAGCCCTGTCTGCTGACGGTGACTGGCCTCTCCTCCTGCTGGACCCCGGGGTGTGGTACCTCTGTTTGCATCCACCACCCGCGGGGTGGACGTCTACAGGCTCAGAGCACACAGAGCTGCGTCTAAACATCGAATTGCCACTGGCCGTTAACGGCCAAGTATCTTTCTGCTTATCCAAATCATGGACAGGACACCTAAGCTCTGTGTACAGGAAGTACAGTACCACAGTCATATACGTGCATTCCTCCCTAAATGTTAAACTAAACCTTCATATTAATATCTTTTTCCCCTTTGGTTTAGGAAAATGCACAAACCTTAAAGTCATTTCAGAGAATAAGATTTTGTTTTTCTTTTCTTGCGATTTGTAGGACAATTGCAACACTACACAGACAGATCTCTCTGCCCAAATCTTCACCAGAGTGTGATCTCTTTTACAGTTGAGCACAGACGCGTGTTGATATTTAAGGTTGTTAACAAGGCAAAACTTAACTAGATAAATAGTTTGCATTATTACGTAGTAACACTCTTGTCTTTTCAAAATAAAGTTTAGATTGAAGTTTCACAAGAAAAAAATAAATTTTAAAATAACCAATTACCAGAAAAGTTGAAAATCATAAAATGAAAATTTTCAGTCGTTCAAATGTCTCTAATTACCTTTAACCTGAGTATCTATTTTGAAAGATATGACATTTTCTTTATTTCAAGGGTTTTTTATAATGCAGATTGACTTAGGTATCAAGGACAAAATAAATACATTTTTTTTTTTTATAGAGCAACTCATACTTTAGATGAAAGCAATTTGTTGTTTAGATACTAAATTTCTAAAAACACTTAAGACCATGACTCTTTTGGTAGGCTAGTGTAAAGCCACAGTGTGGTCAGAAATACATTATTAACAAAACAATATTAGGCACCATGTAGTTTTAATAATTCGTGGTGGTAATTCCCATGAGAAATTAAAGATATCATTAGCATCTTTTCAAACATTAATCCCAGCAGCTAGTTATGAAAGAATTTTATATGATTCCACACTACCATTTGATTGGGATTCCAGAAATTAACCCTTTTGGTTCAATAATGAGATTTGTTTCCTATAGGAACAATTTTTAACTAGTTACTTTCCCACACAATGATTAACTAAAGAAGACAAGACTACAGTGTGAATTTCAATGTATAAACATGGTAAACTGGCAATAGATAAAAAGATGAAATTTTAGAAAAGCCTATAGCCAAAAGTATATACTGTATAACAAAATATCCAACAGATATATATGCCCAATTTTGAGTGAGAAAATTACATGCTGGCTAAAAACTATTTGTTTGACTATCGCCAATTCATTAAGAGATACTTGTTCAAAAACTAATGCCGGCCCTGGCCGGTTGGCTCAGCGGTAGAGCGTCGCCCTGGCGTGCGGGGGACCCGGGTTCGATTCCAGGCCAGGGCACATAGGAGAAGCGCTCATTTGCTTCTCTACCCCCCCCCTCCTTCCTCTCTGTCTCTCTCTTCCCCTCCTGCAGCCAAGGCTCCATTGGAACAAAGATGGCCCGGGCGCTGGGGATGGCTCCTTGGCCTCTGCCCCAGGCGCTAGAGTGGCTCTGGTCTCAGCAGAGCGACCCCCCGGAGGGGCAGAGCATCGCCCCCTGGTGGGCAGAGCGTCGCCCCTGGTGGGCGTGCCGGGTGGATCCCGGTTGGGTGCATGCGGGAGTCTATCTGACTGTCTCTCCCCGTTTCCAGCTTCAGAAAAATACAAAAACAAAACCCAAAAAACAAAACAAAACAAACAAAAAAAACTAATGCCAATATATGATATATATATATATATATATTTTTTTTAGTTTACTAATTTGGTTTATTTGTTACAAGGCAATTATAAGGAGTGTCAAAGCAGGGGAGATTTCATCTTTTCAAAGGTGTGCTCTGGATACGTTCATTCGTGTGCAATTTCTATACCACAAATCTTCGTTCTAAGCAGCATCCCCTATCCTAAGGCCACTTAGAGACTGTGGATTCACGTGAACAAATGTTAATAATTTAAACTGGGGATCAGGAGACGACACCCCGTAGGGCAGATCCAACCTGCCTTCTGTTTCTGGGTGGCCCACAGGCTCAAGATGCTTTCTACATTATCAAGTGGTTGGGGGGAGAAATAATAAAGTGAGAGGTAACAGAGGGCAGAATATTCATTTTAAAGCCTAGATATACGCCGTCAGCCAATAAACCGACCATCAGTCGCAGAAGTCAGAGAGGAAGGGAGTGTCCACTCTCCTCAGCAGATTCGATTTTACTCTCCCGTCTCACTGAAACCAGAAAAAGGCAACGATGATTATCTCCTAAGGAAGTGTTTTCCTCCAAAGCGAGAATCTCAAGGTTTCCTGGTGGCAAACCAGACCCGCGGGACCCAGGGGGTGTTCGTCATTATAACTCCATCCGCAGATCCAGCGACTGCTGCTGACTCCATGAACGTTCCCCGAAGCCATGCAGGGGGGGTTCGTATTTGGGATCAAAGGATTAGCCCTAATTAGGTTGCCTAGGAAACCACTCCAGGGACAAAAGCCGAATTATTATTTTTTGAGCCCACAGTTGCATTTCCTTAGCTCGAAACAGACCATGATTATGAGCGTGTTGTGTGTGTTTTGGGGGAAAGCGCCCTGGATGACCGAGTGTCCTCCGTTGACCAGGCAGGAAGGTCTGAAGTTCAGCAGGGACATGTCACCGGTAGAAGCAGGAGCCTACGCTCACCCATGGTGCCCGATCTCCGACCTCCGGGGAGGGTGGGGGGAGGGGTGCAGGTTGGGGGAGGGATCCTGCCTCATAGCTTCTGTTTCCTAAATCCCGTCCTGCCCCCAAGGAGCCTGGTCAACCACGGCTGCCCTGTGCTGTTCTCACCTCGGGGTTCACATGGACGCTGGCTACATCGCTCATGTTTCTCTCAGTCACATCCTAGATGGCCAGATCACCTTTTCACATTTGTATCTGATGCACAGCTTGATTAACCCGACACGAACAGAGCAGATTAAAAGTCAACAGGCTGAAGACGGTCTTAACACCCCCCCCCCCCGGAAGCCTCACTGCTTCTCTCCTCCACGACTCCAGTAACTGGGCTAAAACTCTCGCCTTCGTTCGAAGAGTCCTGTGTTTTCTACACACGACGACCGTGTCGTCTGCACGTAAGGGCAGCTTTGTCCCTTCTTCTCTGACCCCTCTGATATCTTCACTGTCTTCAAGCCCTGGCTGGGACTGGCGGCCCAATGCTCAGTAGCTACCAAGCAGGTGGGTGCGCCTCCCAGTCTCAGATGGGAAGGTTTCAACATTTCACTCTTAAATATGCTTTTAAATGTCCTTTACCATACGAGAGTCCTTCCCTTCGGTGCCTACCTTTAAAAAGATACATATCCTCTCTTGTAATCAAGTGCCACTCCGTTCCTCTCCTGCTGAGAGTTCTTCTTTTCACATCGCCATTGGATTCGAATTCTTTCGAATGCGTTTTCTTGATCCATTGCGTGATTGTATGATTTCCCTCTTTTCTGACGTTAATATGCGACTCCCGTGAGTGAGCCCCCCAAATGCTGTGATACGTCATCTGTTTTAGACAGTGCTACATTGGATTTGCTAATATTTTATTTGTAAGTTTCCCATCCAGAGGCGTGGGCAGGATGGGGCTCCCACGTTTGCCGCTCACATTCTCCTTGTTAGATTTCAATGCCATTTCAATGCTGGTCTCGTATAAAAATTATTGGAACGTGTCTCCCTTTTTCTTACCTCTGACCTTCTCCAAACCCCCCCTCCCCCTTTTAACGTTTGATAAAATTTACTTGGGCCTGGAGTTTTCTTGCAGGAGATGGGGACGGTGGCAATGGGAGTCGTTTTAAATATAGATACAATTCTTTCGATGGCGATAGAATTATTCAAAATCTATACTTCTTCTTGCGTCAGCATTTTAAGTCTCATTTCTCTAAAATTATGTTCAATCAGTCTAAAGTTTTAAATTGGCCTGCAGGAAGTTGTTTATAGCATCTCCTTAAAATTATCCCAGTGTGCGTGGGCTCTGTAAAGGTATCTCCTTTCGTTCTTGATATTGATTATTTGTGCCTTCCGATGCATACGTTTCATTAATCTTTTGAAAGACCAGAGCCTTGGTTTTCCTTAGTCACATCAGTCAACCTCGGGGACCGTGAAATAACGGGAAACGTGAGTGTCTGGTTGAGACCATAAAGAGATGCAAAGAGTGGAAGATGGGCTTTATTGATTTTTTTAAAGTAAATTCAACAGCTTTTTTTTTTTTAAAATAACAGCTCTATTGAGCTATAATTCACATACCATAAATTCACCTTTAACGGTGCACAATTCAGTGGTTTTTAGTATATTCCCAGTTGGGCAGCCATCACCGCTAATTTACAAACACTTTCTTGACCCCGGAAGACATTGCAGTTTCTACTCTGCTCCAACCTGCACGACCCTGGCTAGCCGGTCATCTTTCCGTTTCTACTCTGATGTCTTTTTGGACATGCCACATAAAAGGAACCGAACAATGTGTGGTCTTTTGTGACCGCTTCTTTCACATGACACAGTGTTTTCAGGGTCCATCCAGGTTATAGAACAACTTTGTCTTAAAATGAAAAATATTACCATACAAATTCTGTAACATGATCAAAGTAAAACCACTGTTACTGCACATTATAGGACAATGTTATTAGAATTAGTTATCCCAACCCCAATATGCTTAATAAGGTATTAATATTTATAATGAATTTTATAGATTAAAGCACTCTAGTGCTAGTTCATTTGGCTGCAAGGAAAAAAAAAAGGTTGCAAGATAATGTTGTACGATTGATTTTTCCAAATACATTCTTAATCAGTAGAAAAATCATTTCTAAATTTTTTTTTATTCAGTGAGAGGAAGGGAGGCAGAGAAACAGACTCCCGCATGTGCCCCAAGTGGGATCCACCCAGCAAGCCCACCAGGAGGTGATGCTCTGCCCATCTGAGGCGCTGTTCCGTTGCTCAGCAACCAAACTTTTCTTAGTGCCTGAGGCAAAGGCCATGGAGCCATCCTCAGCTCCTGGGCAACTTTGCTCCAGTGGAGCCTTGGCTATAGGAGGGGAAGAGAGAGATAAAGAGAAAAGAGAGGGGAAAGGGTGGAGAAGTAGATGGGTGCTTCTCCTGTGTGCCCTGACCAGGAATTGAACCCCGGATATCCACACTGTGGGCCAACGTTCTACCACTGAGCCAACTGGCCAGGGCCACCTAAAATATTATACATAATTTAACAAATCGGATCCTGTGTCTTGTAGGATATAATCATTAAATGGAAAAGCTTTAGTTACAACTAGAGTATAACATATCGTGATATTTTATACAAATTAAAAATGTAAAACTTGGCAGCTCATGTAAGAAGCTTTCATTTGAAAACATTTATGTTTGAGTTTTTATGAGATGTCAAGATTCTACTCAAGTCTGGAAGAAAATATTTGCAAAACACGTGTCTGAGGAGGGGAGAGAAGAAGTGGTTACAGTGAAGCCACCAGACAGGATCTTGATTATGATGATATTTTCATGGGTGTGTGTGCATGTGTTAAAAACTCAACTAACTGTATCATGTAAATGTGTAGCTTATTGTGTGTTAATTATACCTCAAAGAAGCTGGAGAAAAAGAGTCCACCCTATCTGCAACTCGAATTGTGTTGCATTTATAGTAAATGTCCTGAACTTGGTCACGGTGGTTTCCTGGTCTGGTTTTCACTTCCTGAGGTGGTTACACTTAGGCAAAACTTGGGCCATTATTTTTTTTTTTCTTCCTGATCCCTCGTAGACAATTAATTTTTGCAATTTTGCCTTTTTTTTTTAATGGCACATATAATCTAAACATTTTATAAGTAAATCAGCAATCAACGTTGGGAGTAAAGACATACATTGCAGAGCTGTGCTATCTTCCTCCATGTCTAGAAATAAACAATAACCTTAAACTTGAATACAAATATTTTTCCCGGCCAGAAGAAATCCCTGCAGAAATGCACACATCACAGTGACGTCGAAAATTTGTCCAGAAACCAATTTTAAACTCTATTATCAAACTATCAAAATTTAGGAATATAACACATATTATTGGTTTTACAAAAAAAAAAAAAAAAAAATTGTGCCGTGTGCCCGGATTCAGGAGCCACACAATGTAGCAATAACTGTCGTCTGGTCCACAGAGGTGATGGGTCCGAGGACAAAAGGGATCCCTGCGCCGCCCCGTTTTCCAGAGTCAAGGCCAACAGTCCGGACAACAGAGCCTGTGTGTGCTCTGACTCCGACCCTCTTGCTACTTTATTTCTGTGTTCTTGTTCCACGTGGGGAAAAGCCCGGGGCTACGAGGAACGGTGAAAAGGGTCGATGATGATATTGGGTGGGCGGTCGTTGAAAACTCTGACCGTTCAGGGTGCCCGCGTGGTCCGTCCAGGGGTCTGTGGTGACAGTGCCTTTTCTATACCGAGCGATGATGCTCGTCTGCGGAAGCAGGTTGTTCGGCCGCGTGACCGAGGGCGGTGCGCGCTGGGACCAGACCCGCCCGGAGTTTGGAATCAACTCTGCAACCTCAGCTTGAGCCTGTTGTCGTCGTTCATTTACGCGAGTGTCGTAACTGGAGAGTCCTGCCCATCGCCGGGGACAGGGGGTCTCCGTGGGTCTCTTGCTTCCTGCATGTCTCATAAGCAGAAGCGGTGACGGCTCTTGCCCTGTCCCTTTCCCCGGGGTGGAGGACGGGCCCTCTTCCTCTAACACGCGAGGGGTGGGCTTGTCCACCGTCCCCAGTAGGAGCTGCAGTGCCTTCCTCCGCGGCAGAGGGCACCTGGGTTTGGAGCTGGTGACGCTGCAGGTGCAGAAGGACCCCCAGGGACATTCCGCAGGGTCCCCTGGGGCTCAGAGAGCCAGGGGGAGGGAGGCGGGTGGGAACCAACCTGCCGGCCGTGCGGGAGCAGTGACCCCTGCCTGTGACCCCTGCCTGTGACCCCTGCCTGTGACCCAGGAGGCCCTGTCCTCCTCCGCCAGCACCCACCAGGCCGTGCCCAGCTCACTGGTCAGCGTGCGCGGAGATGAAGCCTCACCTCCCTCCGAGGCCCAGACGACCTAGCTGCAGGGTTCACCTTGCCAAGGGCTCCTCCCTCAAAAAGACACGCTCCCTGCCTTTCTTTCTGCCACCAGCATTTTTTTTTTTTAATTTTAAATGTGTGTCAGCCGGTTATTACGTTTTCTCAGGTGTCTACTGACACTTGGCAGCGTATTCCAAAGACACGTTCTGATCCAAGCTACGGGACGATCGCACCGCAGGACGAGAAGGGGACGCACTTCCTTGTGTTTTCCCTTCAGCTCAAGCGAGCTCTTCGGGCTGGTCCACGCGAGAGGCGAACACTTTCACGTTCGGGTAAGTAGCCTGCGGGCCGCGCATCCTTCAAACATGATTCCTCGCAAGCACGCACGCTACACAGCACAGCGCCTGTTTAGAAGGAGGAGAGATATGACCGGAAGAGTGTCCACTGCTCATCAACTCTGTCTCACTGTGTCTTCTTATTGCAATTTACAGGAAACAGAGGAGTCGAACTAGACGAATAGATACGGAAAAGGAAAGTGAGAATTCATTCTGGGCGGTGGGCTTTTCCGGTTGCCACATGACAAGGGTGGCAGTGTTTTCAGGGTGCCCAGTGTGACTGATTACACGACTCCTCAGTCGTCGCCCGTGACACTGTGGAATTCTCTGGATTCCGGTTCCTGTTGGAAGAAAAGGCAGAATCCTCCCAACTCTTAGGTTCTCTGCCTGGCTGCGGCAAGTCAGCCAATATTGGCTATTTTTAAAAAAAAATTTTTTTTTTTATTCATTTTAGAGAGGAGAGGGAGAGAGAGAGAGAGAGGAGAGACAGAGAGAGAGAAGGGAGGAGGAGCTGGAAGCAGCAACTCCCATATGTGCCTTGACCAGGCAAGCCCAGGTTTTCGAACCGGCAACCTCAGCATTTCCAGGTCGACGCTTTATCCACTGTGCCACCACAGGTCAGGCCAATATTGGCTATTGATTGCCCTCCGTAATCTACTCTACGACCTCGCGAGAGCTTGCCCTGTTAGAAAGTCCGACCCAGGGAGCTTCTTGTAAAAATTACCGACGGAAATCGTGAAATACTGAAGCCACACAAAATAGCGCTTCTTTGTCCCAACATTTTATTGTATCTTCTGTTTAAGGAAAGCAGCAAACGAACCACCAACTTCTTGCTTCTTTGTTTCACTGAGAAAGGTCTTCCATGCAAGTGTTTCCGGATATTTCTCCTTCCAGCCCCGCTCCCAGAAGATGTGTCCTTGGGTGGAACCTTCAGTGAGTTGGAGGAGATTTGGGTTTCCCTGTTGGTCTGTGACAAAGGTCCTCTTCTGAAAACCATCGCCCCAGTGTTTCTGCTGCCTTTCCTGTCCACATGGGCCTTCCTAACCCCACACGAAGCTTTGGGGACAGAGGACAAGGCGGTGGGGCAGGCTAGGGGCCCGTCGAGCAGCTGCTGGTTGTATTGTTGTCACGTTGTCACCGGGTTGTGCCACCAGATTATGAACCTTTAAATCTCCATTAACCTTCTTGTGTTCTACCCCACGTACCCTCTGAGGGCAAGCAGGGTGAACTCAAGAGGAGACAGAAATTCCGAGGAGGCGAACCAGACCTGCAGCCACCAACCAGAGAAGACGCCTGTGGGGACCCTGTTACAAGGACCGTCGGCTGTGATCTGCTGGCCCTCACCCTCCTGTCCTCAGAGCCCCAACTCCCAACGGGCGTCTCTGGCTGACTGCGGATAGGGGCCCCGGAGGCTGTGGAAACAGTGTATCGGCTCGCCCCGTGTTGGCTGACCAAGTTTCATTTCTCAATTTAAACTGGTGGCTTGCTTTTAAAAATCTAGATTTCTGGCTGGGCTGGACTGGCGTTTCCCCTGGGAACACTCAGGAAGGCAGGTCTCTCTTCCTCTGGTTCCCTAACTTGCTGCCCTCTGGCCGAGGATTTATTCCTGTGTGCCGCAGAGACACCCTCTGAAGTTCCGGCACCACCAGCCCCTGTCCGTGCAGCTGTGGGCACAGGGGTGGCGGGTCCCCTGGTTGCTTAGCTCCTTGATGTCTAAGTGTGTCTCTCCCCCTCCCCCACAAAAAAATACATAACAGCTATACTGAGAACTTGCACATACCGCACAATTCTCCCGTTTACAGGGTACTGTTCAATGGCTGTGGTACCCTCAGAACTGTGTGGCCATCTCCACGGTGAGTTTCAGAATGTTTTCCTCAGCCCCCAAAGACTCCTGAACCCCTGAGTGGTCAGCATGCATCCCCCATCCCTCCAACCCAAAGACTCCTGAACCCCTGGATGGTCAGCGTGCATCCCCCATCCCTCCAACCCAAGGTCCACGGCTGTCTCTATAGACTTGTTTATTCTGGAAATCTCCTCTACTCGGAATCCTACATTTCCCTCCCGTTTCTGTCCCGTGGGCCTGGCCGCACCTGCACAAACAGTTCCTCATAAAACTCTCTCAGTTGAACACTCTGGAGTGTGCTTCCTTTTCTGCTGGGACCCTGGTCCATCCAGACCTGCTGTGAAGAAGGGGACAGAAGGAGACAGATGTGAGACTGGTTCCCGGCTCCGGCCATTGGGCAGGGGGTGGCACCATTAACCCGGCGGGAAAAGCAGGGCAGAGTGCCCCGAGGTGAGGGCACCCCGGCTGCATCTGGGACGGAGTCAGCTTGGTTTGCTGCGTAGAGTCGGGGGACGGTGTCCTCCAGGCTGGTGGCTGGTGACCTTGCAGTTCAGGAACATGAGTGTGGTCACGGCAGAGCCCAGGAACCCAGAGGAAGCCCAGAAGAGCCCGTTCTTTCTCTGCGCTCTTGGAACCTGGAGACATGCAGGTGCCCACGGAGCTCCTGGGTCCCGCTGCCCTCCACTGTCCTCTGCATCCCACGCCCTCTCGGACTTCTCTCCATCAGCAGAAACTCCCCCAGTGCCCGGGCGGTCACCTTCCCATTGCGCTCCGCACACGCACCGGCCAGCTCCGGCCTCCCAGCGAGCGGAGCCAGGTTCGTGGAACCGGAGCAGGGCTACAGGGAGGTGGAGAGAGCCGCCCCCGTGGACAGGCTGGGCCCCCTGCGTGTTCGCAGTTCTGTCCACGGGTGTGGAGGTGAGGGAAGGCTGCAGAGGAGCCCTGGGGGACCCCCATCCATCTCAGGCACAGACGGGAGGTGAGAAGTCCGCACACACGAGGGTGACAGAGAGACATGGGAGAGGTCGGAGGCTGTCCGGGCGGGAGCACTTTCACGGGCTCGGGAGGACCCTGCAGCGAGCCGGAAGGAGACGGGTGTTCTCTGGGAGGGTCGGTTGGGAAGCCATGGGTCAGGGGTCGGTTTGGTAAACTGCTCTCTGCCGGCGGGGACAGTGGAGGGGGTGTCAGTTCAGATCTTTGAAACATGCACAGGAAGTGAGGAAGAGGGATCGGCAGTGTGACTCTATCAAGGAGGGTCTACAGACTTTGCGTGTGACCCGGTCCATCACGCTGGTGACAGTGACGGGACACGGTCACAGTCAGACGAGGGGACAGGTCCGGGAGGGAGGGAGGAGTGAGAATGAGACCGGAGGACACATCTGAGGGGCATGTCCTCTGTCGCTGCCGAGGTGAGAGGCCCGCCTGTGGTCCCCTGAGCCTGGGGCGGGGTCTGCGGACAACAGACGGCCCTCGTGGCGCCTCCGCTGGGATCCCTCCGCCTCCCCTCTTCTCTGTCCCGAGACCTCGCTCGCTTTCTCTGGTCACTCAGCCAGCACGCTTCCTGGCCCACGAGATCAGATTTGAGATCTCTTAAAAGAAAATACAGCAAGAAGTGTGAGGAGGAAGAAGAAAAACTGTAAAAAAGCAAATATCAAAAAAAAAAAAAAAATTAAAGTAATTGAAGTCCAGAACCATTTTGGTGTGGGTAGGAAGAATCCTCCGTAATTCAAATAATATGGTTATACAAAAATTTCTTTTCTTAGCGAAGGCACCAAATCATACACATACAAAGGTTAAATTGTTATCAGTTTAAGAATGCCAAAAAAAAAAAAAAAGTGTTTCATAGGCTACAAACCATCTAAAATGGGTTTTAAAGGTTTTAGCCCTTAAGGGGATACATTTCCATCATTCAGAAAAATCAATTGTACCCAACAGTTCCCTCTCCAATCATGCCAACCCAGTCAAGTGTCAGTGTGCTAATAAAGTGACAACGTGTCCAGCAAAGGCGCAGCCGTGGCCATTGGCAGGAACCAGCATCGGTGTGGGGGTGGGGCTGAAGCTGGCGACCGCGGGGAGCCCCGTCCAGCCTTCCAAAGACACGCCCCACAGCGCACCCTTCACACGGGAAGGTGAGCAGGTGTCGGGAAACGTCTGTGTGCCGTCCGGCACTGTCCGTGGTCTCGGGTCTCCATGGGGGGTCTTGGAGCACATCCCCCAAGGTTGAGGGACGGCTGCTGTCTATGCAGAATGATGGCCGCTTGGAGCCCGGCCGGGCGCCCAGGGCGGGAGCTGCCTGTCAGGATGCCGTGACACGGAGCCCCGTCTTCTCCCAGGGCCCCCTTCTTACTGCATTCCATAATCGCGTTCCTCGGCCCTGACTTCTCTGACAATCGTGGTGGTGGGCTTGCTGTCTGGTCTGGAATACACTGTTTCCAAGCCTGTGGCCATGACCCCTTTCCTCAGTCCTGGTGGCCCCTCCGGTGACAGTCAGCATGCTGCAGGTGTCTACTTCGTGCTCAGAGGCGTGAGCTGATCCACCCGTCGGTTGCTGGCCTGAGGACCGGGAGCGCTGGTCTGCTTTGAGCCACCGCATCCTGTTTCCGTGACGGTCAGAACACGGCTTACGCTCTCCGTCCTGCTCGTCACTGGACGAGGGAGAATTCTGGACGCGAGGCAGGGGCAGGCTCCGTGGCGCTGAGAAGGGGGCGAGGTGGGGGCCGCCATGTCACCCGGCACCCCTGAGAGCCAGTGTCGGTCACCCCGCCCCGTTGGAGCCCCTGGGGGAGCCGGCCGTCCCACAAACGGCACAGTCTCGTTCGCTGGGCTGCTGGACAGTGTCAGCTGTACCGCCCTGCGCGGCCGGGAGCTGCCGGGACACGGGCAGAGTCCATTGTCATCATGAGTCTGACACAGGCCTTTCCTGTCCCTTCCGTGCCGCTGAGACATCCTTGTGCCCGCCCCAAAGGACGTTTCAAAAGAGGGAAGGTGACCAGTAGCCTCTGAATGACCAGGAAGGGGACGTGACTTGGCCCCGGGTCCACCATGACCCCGGGACGCTGTTGGTGACACTCTGCCTGTTTCCACGTTAGGAGGGGGGACTTAGGCCCCGGGCACCAGAACAGGGGGCCCGGCCCGCAGAGCTCAGCTGGGTCCACGGAGCTGGGCCCAGACCCTCGGTAAACAGGCGCCGGCTTGGGAGAGCTCGGAACACAGGATGGAGCTTTCTCCCCAACCTCAGAGTCGGAGAGCTCTCGGCTTTGTGAGACAGCAAACACGTCGGACGTGTCAGCTGGGAATGTCACCAAGTCGAATGTGGGAGCAGTGGGGCTCGGAGGACTTCAGAGACCGTGTCGGCCAGGCCCTCGCCTCTTCTGCTGCCGAATGAGCAGGAATGGTCCTTGGAACCCCGTTAGCCCCGGGGGCTGCCTGAGCGTAAGGAGGTGCTGGAGGCCGAGGCTGGTTCCTCGCTGCGTGCAGGGCGCTCCGGCCTCCGGGAGCTCCCTCGGGCCGCATCTCGACCTCTTTCTGACAAGAGTTCGACCACGGACTGAAAACTTCTCTGATGTAACAGTGTCCGGATCTGGGCCTGTTTCCTTCTGGAGCTGGGGAAACGGGAGACGTGGCTGGCTGTGGTTACCCCGTGAACGGCCTGCTTAAAAAACAACGAACAGACCCTCTAGGTCAGGGGTCCCCAAACTACGGCCCGCGGGCCGCATGCGGCCCCCTGAGGCCATTTATCCGCCCCCGCTGCACTTCCGGAAGGGGCACCTCTTTCATTGGTGGTCAGTGAGAGGAGCATAGTTCCCATTGAAATACTGATCAGTTTGTTGATTTAAATTTACTTGTTCTTTATTTTAAATATTGTATTTGTTCCCGTTTTGTTTTTTTACTTTAAAATAAAATATATGCAGTGTGCATAGGGATTTGTTCGTAGTTTTTTTTATAGTCCGGCCCTCCAACGGTCTGAGGGACAGTGAACTGGCCCCCTGTGTAAAAAGTTTGAGGACCCCTGCTCTAGGTTCTCGGCCTGTTGTTCCTCCTCCTCCTTCCTCCTTCCCGCCTCCTTCTTCCCTTTCCCATCAAAAAGCACCTGAACGCATAAACGTCAGCACACCACCAGCCAAGCCACCGGGGTGCTGGGTCTCTGGCTTGTGTCAGTGACAATGATCCATGTCTCTTAAAGGCGGGGTCATCCTCAATCTCTCTTTTTTTTTTTTTAAATATTTTATTTATTGATTTTTAGAGAGAGGGGAGAGAGAGAGAAGGGGGAGGAGCGGAAGCATCAACTCCCATATGTGCCTTGACCAGGCAAGCCCAAGGTTTCGAACCGGTAACCTCAGTGTTCCAGGTCGACGGCTTTATCCCATTGCGCCACCACAGGTCAGGCCTCAATCTCTCTTTTTAGCTGTCTTGTCTCTCTACTATCTATCCATCTATCTATCTGTCTACCTGTCATCATAGTTATCATTTCTTTATATCTATTTATTAATGTGACTTTCTATCTCTATCCATCTGTCCGTCTGTCCATCCATTCATTCATCCACTCTCTGACTTCTGCTGGGAATCCTTCGACTTGCATGCAGTAATGACAGTCGTCCACCTGTCTAGCCCTGCGGTTGCGGTGGATCTGTGTTGGGCAGCACAGGGTTGGGACGACACATGAATGGACACTGTTTGCTGAGTGCAGCAGGGGATTCAAAGATGACAGGACAGGTCCCCGACGTGAAGGGCTCCAGCCACGGGAAACGGTGGTGCCCCAACCCCGCCCGGTCACAGAGCTGCTGCCTGTCTGACAGCTGTCCGCACGGGCCATCTCCCTGTGTACCCGGGCTGGGCATAGATGCACGGGCATTTTCTAGGTCACTGTGGGCGTCGGGCACCAGCAGGGCAGGCTCCTCAGGAGGCCGCGCTGGCCGACACCTGTTGAGGTGTGCTGAGCGAGAATACAGGCGCGCCGTGCGGGAAGAAACGGCTGACCTGCGGAAGAATGCGGAGGGCGTTGGCTTCCCGGGCTCCCGTGTCACTGTGAGTCACTTGCAAGGCAGTGCCCGCTGGGGAGGGACCTCTGTACTGACAAGGAGACAGTGATCAAACCACAGCTCAGTGTAAGTGATGCATTCTCGTGTGCCGTGGAGAGAACAGACAGGCCACGAGGGCGGAGAAGGGCAGAAACGCCTGCCCAGCGGTGTGGTCATGGGTTTCAGGTGGACGCCTGCAGCTGGTGGACATTGTCAGAGAGAGACGGGTCATATGAACCCAGAGTGACCGAGTCACCTGGGGGGAGAGGCGGAGGCAGGTGAGGCCCCGCCCCCAGCCACAGGCCCCGCCCCCAGCCACGCCCCACCGCACGTGCTGGAACGAGTCTGCGGGGGCGCCGGCCGCTGCCCAGCCTCCAGTCGGGTCGGTGGAGTTTGCACGAAACCTCACAGCACGGCCCCTCTGAGAAGCGAAGACATTGAGAGCAGGAGGACTTCGGATTGTTCTGATCCGACATTGCTCGGGGCTCATCAAGGCAGTGAAACGTGAATACCACAGAGGTCACACGCGCTGGTGGACACGAGCCCTGCTCCCGGCCCCTGCTGGGGCTGAGCTCACTGTCACCGCTGCGGGTGGTCCTGGGTCCAGACTAATGGCACCCAGGCCCACAGGCCCCAAAAACCCTTAACCGGGAAGGGGGTGAAGGAAGGGAAGAAACGAGAGGGCCCATCCTCCGACTTTCCGAGAGACAGGGCTGTGTGTCAATAGGTCAGACCACAAACCGGGTTCAGAGGCGGATCAGCTCCGCCCACTGCAGAAATACCTGGAGACCACACGTCTTCTTAAAAACTGTAGTCAAGCCCTGGCTGGTTGGCTCAGTGGTAGAGCATCGGCCTGGCGTGCAGGAGTCCCGGGTTCGATTCCCGGCCAGGGCACACAGGAGAAGCGCCCATCTGCTTCTCCACCCCTCCCCCTCTCCTTCCTCTCTGTCTCTCTCTTCCCCTCCCGCAGCCAAGGCTCCATTGGAGCAAAGATGGCCCGGACGCTGGGGATGGCTCCTTGGCCTCTGCCTCAGGCACTAGAATGGCTCTGGTTGCAGTAGAGCAACGCCCCAGATGGGCAGAGCCCCGTCCCCTGGTGGGCATGCCGGGTGGATCCCTGTTGGGCACATGCGGGAGTCTGTCTGACTGCCTCCCTGTTTCCAACTTCAGAAAAATACAAAAAAAATAAACAAAAATACTGTAGTCAGCTTCACATTTTTATTCGTCTTCCTCATGGGCCCACTTTACACGCTACGCTTGGAAACAGTCCCGCCGATCAGAAACATGTCCACGTCATCCTCACACGAAGCCATGTAGACTCTCACAGGGGTCACCTCCACCTGCACGCTGACAGCTCATCCCTAGACAGCCGCCCCGGACCCCACCCAGCAGCCGGCTCTCCTGGCGTCCTGTGGGCCAGGCTGCCACATCTGGTCGTGCCCGCCAGGCAGCTCCAGTGCCCGGGCTGCATCAGAACCCGCCAGGGCCGACGGCGGAGATAACTCTTGGTTGAGAACAGTGCCCGTGGTGATGGGTCTCAGAGGGTTAATGGAAAATGAATCACTGATGGTGCTGGTGGCCTGTCCACCCCCCAGCTCACCACTCCCCGTCCAGGAGCAGCGGCCTCACCTAAGGACGGACGGAGGGGCAGTCCAGGCTCCGCCACTGCATCCTGGTCCCGGAAATGCTTCTCTGTCCTCTGTCTTCATGTCTGAGTCATGGAAGAAGCCCAAGTTCATGATCAGAGTTTATGTCAAAACCTCCAGACGTCTTACTGGCTCTAACTTATTTTCCGCCAGACTGTTTTAAAATGGTGAGTTTAATTTTCAAAATCCGAAGGCTGTCCTGCCCGACCCAGTGCTCACCATTAGAAACCACATTCTTATCTGAACTGCTCTTTTCGCCATGACTTCAAAGGACACGCACACTAGAGATTTAAACGAATGCCTTCTTTTAAAAGATAATTCCCCGGTGGGTAAAAAAAAGAAAAGAAAAGAAAGCAGGTGAGATTCTATTTGGTAGAGTAGCTTTCATAGGACTTGGAACAGAGGACTCTGGAGCATCCTTTTGAATTTATAAAATGTATCTGAAAATGAGATTGTTGAAAGACTGTCTCTTCTTTTCCCTTCAGGCAAAGCCGGTCCTTGACCTTGGACAGAGAATGATCTGTGAGTGAATCGAGGTGTCATTTCCACACCGGGCTGTACCATGTGGTCTCCCACAGACGGGGACTTGGGGTCTGGACGCTGAGCTTCTATACCACCGAGTCTTAGGGTTCAGAGCCACCTGAAGGACCCTCCCTCCTTCCCTCCCTCCCTCCCTCCCTCCCTCCTTCCCTTCCTCCTTTTCTTCTTTCCTCCCTCCCTCCCTCCCTCCCTCCTTCCCTTCCTCCCTCTGGGTCCATCTCTAAGGATCGGAGGCACCGTTTCCTGCCTTCCGGGAATGTACCACTCAGTGAGGGAGTCACTTGGGTGAGCCGAGGAGTGTAACTCAGTGCGACAGAGCGGGAGACACCCCGCTCCCCAGCACGGTGAGGAAAACACTTACGCATGAGCGGTGCCTCCGTCCCTCGTGGGGCAGGCACGCCTGCATTCTGTCCTTGGGTTTCTAGGGCAGTGAGGGGTGCCGGCTGTTTTCAGAGAAGGCCACACCTCCCAGTCAGGTCACCCCACATTCTCTCTCTCGTCCTGGGACTGACCTGTCTCCCCGCAGGGTGGCTCCTGTGGGGTCTTGTTGCTGCCCTGAGCAGCGATTTTGATTGGAGTGAGGCTCTGTGACGCCTGGAACTTTCTCTCTGTTGGGGTCCCCCCCTCTGGAAACCCTGCCTCCACATTGTAAGGGAGCCCAGGCCACGTGAGGAGGCGACGAGGGAGTGTGCTGGCCAATAGTCCAGCGGCCACCAGTACCCACTGACCAAAGAGCCCTCAGATGATTCCAGCTCCCAGCGTCACGGAGCGGGGGACAAGACGTCCCCGCTGTGCCTGCTTTGAGTTCCTGACCCACAGAAACAAGAGAGTTGACAATAATCATTGACCCCCTCCCCACTGCATCTGAGGGTCACCTGTTATGTGACAATAGGTCACCAACCCCTGTCTAGATGATGTTGTGCGGGTATTAGGCTGATGTGCTTCACCTGGAAGTCAGTTGATTCTCAGGGAAGCAGATGGCCCCATCCGCTCCGTTGAAGAGTTGAGGATTTCCTGGAAAAAAGAAGGACTTTTGCTTCCAGACGGTCTTCAGATGCGAGGCCAAACTGTCGGCTCTCACCTGAATCTCTAGCCTCAAACCCGCCCTGTGGATCTCAGACTTGCCGCCTCAGATGCAAGCTGGGAGCCAGCTCCTTAAAAATCTCTCTCTCTCTCTCTGTCTCTCTCTCTGGGGGAATCCTGACTCAGACAACACCGGATCACAGCCATAGAAGTTTGGAATCACTTCTATTACTAGGGAACTGGCGGGAGGTGTCTTAGAGGACAGATCACAAAGGGACTGAAGGTGGCATAGTGCCTTCTACTCACAGGCAGGTGCCAGCCCGCAGGGGCGTCACCGCCGAGTGATGAGGAAAGACAGGCAGGTTGAGGAGCCCCACCCAGGCCGCTGGTTTCATAAGCAGGTGTTGGAAACGCCAATGCGGCCAGGCCAAGGGCAGGATCTGGGTCAGGCTCTGAGGTCTCAGCCGCTTCCCTTCAATGGCCGTGTGACCTGGGCTGAGCTACGCGCCTTCCCCGACGGTCAGCTTTCCAACCTACGGGTTCGGGAACGGGACTCGACTTCTTGTGACGATCATGTTGTTAGATCAGTGAGGGTCGGGGGTCACTGTGGATAACTACAGACTGGCCCAGTGACCTGGGCAGCGGTCATTCGAGTTAATAATTCTGGTTTTAGGGACGGGGGGGGGGGTGGAAACAGGGAAGTGGCCCCTGAGAAACTCGTCCTTCCGGGATGGGATGTGCTCCACGGAGCTGGTGTGACTGACGGTCAGGCACACGGCTCAGGGAGTTGGATTTAGCCGTCCACCCCTTTACTCACCTGCCAGGCATTTAATGAGTGTCTACCACCTGAAGGGGCAGTTATTTGCTGGAATATAATTCGCAGAAGGAATTCTTTGCCCTGACGGGCCCACTGGTGTTCGTGGAAGGAGGAGAGAGGCCCGGACGCGACTTCACGTCGCGCGATGTTGGAGTCCGCCACTTCCTTTGACTAGGAGGCCGGGGTCCCCGGTCTCGAAGCCCCAGGGCAGGTCGGGCCCTCACCAGAGAGAGGCAGGGCGCCCGATCAGAGACGCGGACCGTGTGCATTGCCTCCTGGTGGCCGTGAGAACCCCCGCCTCTGAGCAGAAAGAGAGCAAGTCCCCGGAACCAGCACAGGTGCACACGTCTCGGCTCTGCTCCAGGGACTGTCCGCGAGGGGGGCTGGTGCCCGCCCTTCTCTCTGCCTCCAGAGCCACAGGACGGGCAGGGAGGGAGAGGTGGCAGGGGGGCCTGCTGTCCCCACGCCTGCATTCCGGCGCTCAGAGCACGTGGAAGCTGTCCGTTTATTACAGAAACCAGACGGGGAAGCGTATCCGGAAGGCATGACTGCTGATCTTGGGTCCCCAGTGCGACGTGGGGGGTGGCGGTGGGGGGGTAACTGCAGGAACAGAACCTGCAGGCGCCGGCCAGCTCCATGTCCCTGACCGGACCCAACGTCCCTTTGGCGTAAGTGGGCGGTTGGCTTTATTCTGGTCGAGGTGTGGTGGTTCAGGGGAGGGCAGCGCAGGACAAAGCCTACAGCTCATTCAGGCCTTCTTGCCCTGGGTCTGACCTCTGCACTGGCTCTGCCTTACCTCTGGTAACGTAGGGGCCTGTCTGGCCCCATAGATGGGTTACGTATCACCTGGATAGGAAGCGCGTCTTCATTGTTAGTGACCCGAGCTGGACAGTGCCCGCTTCCGTGGTTTCAGTGGTTTGCGGGTTTGCACCTGTGTGCTTCTGCCATGGTTTCCTCTCTGCCACAGCCGCAGATCAAGGGCCAGGCCACTCAGACGCCCCGTGACCGGAGTCCCCAGGGACCGGCCCGGGCGAGGGATCCGGAGGTGTGTTAGAAAGCCCCTCACTCAGGCTTGGAGGTCCAGAGGGCCTCCTGAGAGCAGCTGGGGCAGCTCGGGTGGCCTGGGAGTTCACCCTGGGAAGCAGGAGCAGCTTAGAAGTGCGTGAGTCTGGAGACGCATACTATGGGGTCAGCAGGGAGGACAGTGTGAGGCCCCAGGAGGCCACGGGGCTGAGGTGGGAGGTTTGGGCCAGACACAGGTGACCTTGGTAACTAAGCTTGTGACCATTTTTTATTCTGAGTCGTTTTTTCCCGTGAACCCGGCCCAGACAGCGCACTGTGTCAACCCGACTTCCTGTAACGTGCCCGAGTTCGGGGCCTGAGGGAGCCATCGCTCTCCCTGAGGTGCTAACCACAGGTCCCTGCGCTGTCCCCTCCTGTCCGAGGACGACGCAGGGCCTGTGAGGGAGCGAGGACAGGCCTTATTGTTCACGTCCTTCCTTCCATGTTGATTTGCAAGAAGGTCTTTGTAAAGCCAGTATCCACGGCCACCATCACAGCCTCCTGACCCGTGCAGGTTCACATTTGATTCCGACAGACAGTAATGAAACAACGGAGCCAAGAACTGGTGGGCCGTTAGCTTTAATCCTAGCTTGCACCCGGCGGGCGAGAAATACACACGGTGGGAAAACACTTCCTGTTTCATTCAGGGCTCCCAAAGCCACTGACTTATCCGAGTTTCCTAGAATCAAAGATTTCTAGCTCACTAGCCTTATTCACCTCTGTTCCCCATCTCCTTCTCTCTGCACAAACTGGCTTCTCCTTCAGCACTCCACTATCTTGGCTGCCTCTCTCCTGCAATAGTAATCTCAGGAACTGAGAGAGAGAGAGCAAGCCCCTGTCTGCCCCATTTTATAATATAGAAATTAAAACCTTTAAGCCAATATACAAATAAGTCTCTGATACAAAGTTGCTTATCTGAGGCATAAATGGGATTCCTCGTGAGAGTGCACCACCCCACATCATGCAATCAGTCACGAGTGTGGGGAAAAGTTTAGGCTTAAAACTAAGCCTTAGGCACCTGACCAGGTGGGGGCGCAGTGGATAGAGCGTCAGACGGATGCAGAGGACCCAGGTTCGAGACCCCGAGGTCGCCAGCTTGAGTGCAGGCTCATCTGGTTTGAGCAAAGCTCACCAGCTTGAGCCCAAGGTCGCTGGCTTGAGCAAGGGGTTACTCGGTCTGCTGTAGCCCCCCAGTCAGGGCACATATGAGAAAGTAATAATGAACAACAAAGGTGTCACAACAAAAAACTGATGATTGATGCTTCTCATTTCTCTCTGTTCCTGTCTGTCCCTCTCTCTGACTCTCTGACTCTCTCTCTCTGTAAACAAAAACAAAAAACCCCAAAACAAAACTAAGCCTTAGGCTATAAGGACCCTGCCTGCTTACAGCCTGTCCCCCACACCCAATGAAAACTATAAGCGAGCAAATCTATATATCATATTTGCAAACTTATTTGACCCACACTCTTTTAAGTCAAGTACCACCTTGTTTGCTAGAACGCTCACGCATGTTGGGGTTTCTCTAACAGGCAGGAGGGGAGTGGTGGGGGAGACAGGGAGGCCATGCAGTGATTTGACATTTGAGGGTGAGGGGTAGAGATGGCTCGCCTGGATCCTGCTGAGGCCTCGCTCTGGCTCCGCGGGCCTGTTCTGAAGGTGTGTCTCAGTCTGTAAAGTGGGGCCCAGCACCCCCTCGCTGTGCGTGGTGTGTCGATGGGCACAGTGACAGGCACTGCAAGAGAGGCAGACACTGCCGTGCAGAAGCCTGGGCCAGAAGCAAAGATGGAGGGCGGTGCCCTGGCCGCTAGGGAAGCGGCCTGAGACTAGGCCTGGAAGGGACAGGGGGTGAGGATGGGGGTGGGGACAGGGAGTGGGGCAGGCGCGTGGGGACAGGGAGTGAGGGCGTGGGGGCAGGCACGTGGGGACAGGGGGTGGGGCAGGGATGTGGGGACAGGGAGTGGGGACAAAGGAGTGGAGACCAGGAGAATTTGAGGAGACATGAAGAGTCAGGTGTCACCGGTGTGCTGGGACAAGATTGAGCAGAAAGTCTAGAGCCAACCAGACGGATGAGTTGGGGACTTGGTGAGGCCGGGTTATCAGCAGCCTCCACGTTCTTGAGCCCTGGAGGGGCCTGACCCAGCATGGCTGGCTGGCGGCTGAGTCTGGCTGTGGCATTGGGAGGGAAGAGACCCGGAGCAGGCAGGAGGGGCTGGGGGGTCCGTGCCATCACCAGCTTGCACGGTGGGGGCAGTGAGAGAGTTGGGGGGTGGGGGGTGGTGCGTTAGAAGAGACCCATCAACAGAGCGTCCAGGCTGCAGGGCCCTGTGGCTGCATTCCGCTGACCGTGGTCACTGTGGTGCTGCAGACGGTGACAGAGAAGAGTGGGCGTGGTTCCTGGAGCTAGGACTGACGGCTCCGTGGGGGGACCAAGGGAGGCAGAGCGTCCTGTCGGCGCTGATGTCGGAAAGGGCCTGTGGTCCGCCATCCACGGGAGCACCCAGGACAGTCATGCGCGCGGGGAGCTCAGGGAGTGGGGTGGACCACCACGTGGCAGGAAACCGGGCCCTGAGTCCATGGTGAGCGCTGCCTCCTGTACAGAAGCCGCTGGCCGCGAGGCCGGGGAACTGAGATGATGCTGTTTGTAGTAGAATCGGGGAGCAATCATGCTACTTCCGTGTGGCCCAACTGAGGAGCGACGCTCCTGCCCGCTCAGAGCCAACACCGCATCCCCGCGCGTGTCCTGCGCTGTGCGTGGGAGGTGGGGGCGGAGCCAGCACCGCATCCCCGCGCGTGCCCGCCTGCGCGGTGCGTGGGAGGCGGGGGCAGAGCCAGCGCCGCATCCCCGCGCGTGCCCGCCTGCGCTGTGCGTGGGAGGTGGGGCGGAGCCAGCACGCATCCCCGCGCGTGCCCGCCTGCGCTGTGCGTGGGAGGCGGGGGCAGAGCCAGCGCCGCATCCCCGCGCGTGCCCGCCTGCGCTGTGCGTGGGAGGTGAGGCGCGTTCACACAGCCGGGCGGGGCAGCTCGGTTGGCTGGTCCCTGGTCCGCAGTGCCGGGCTCTACTGGTCAGGGGTGAGATGAAGATGTGGGGGAAAGGCTCACGTGGAAGGGGCGGGACTTCGGTGGGCGCCCAGGCGGCCAGGCCTGCAGCCGGAGAGGGGTGTCTGTCTGTCTGTCTGTCTGTGATGGTCTTGTTTGAGGTTTCTGAGAAGCACGTCTCTGCTGGATCCAAAGTAAAACAGGCCCTGACCAGGGGTGAGCAGGCGAAGGTCCGTTTCAGAGCTGGTGACCTAGGCCACGTGCATGTATTTTGGGGGCAGATACTTTCCAGTTTTTGACCTGAAGTAAAGTTTGCCCATTTCCATGTCCCCAGAAATGCCCTTCCTTTCCCGGACCTGCCTACACCAGTGCCGAACTGCCTTTCGCTGTCCAAGGGGGATGTCCGGGATGGCCGGACTTGACCTTTCCCTCCTCTTCCTCCTCCTCAGGACAAGTCCTCAGCTGTCATCCCTGGTGGAACCTCAGAGCCTGTGTGCGCCCGGCTGGACACCTCGGGCACACAGGTGTGGGCCGAAGTGGTGGTCACTCACAGGACAGCAGGGGATGCGCCCTGGTCCATGGGGTCTGCAGACGGGGCGGTGGCTGACACTGTCCGGACAGAGTCGAGGTGAGTACAGGCCTGTCACCCAACCGGGGTCCCCGTCTCCAGGCCGGGACATGCTGTACGGCTGATCCAACACCCACTCCCCGCTCACCTTCAATGAATCCCGCTGGTGACAGCAACTTGCCCGCTTTTATAAAAAAATTCCTCCCACTTTAGAAAATTTTGGTCTCTGTATTTCTCAAAAAAGCCTTCCCAGCGTCAACAAAACTTTCTCCTCTCTTCAGGGGCCAAGCCGGGAACTAAGTCCTTGGGAAGAGAAAGGGCACGGCTTAGATAGCGGGCGTCTAAATATTTGGACAGTCGAGAGGGAACGGCAGCAGATTCCAGGGCTGTGAGGTAATGGCAATGCCCGTCATCCTACGGCGGGATCAGTCAGCGCTCGGCAGAGTAAGGGCTTTGCTGTTTGTTCCTCTGCGTGCCTGCCTCCGTCTGGGAAACGGAAAACCGTTCGTGCGAAAGCCGCAGCCGAAAGAGAAGCAGAACGTGTATTAAAAAAAAAACAAAACTTACCCCGGATATCAGACCTCGAGTTAGAAGACAGGGTCAGGTGCTCGCTTCGGCAGCACATATACTAGAAGACAGGGTCAGAATTTGGGCCTTTCGAGGAAATATCAGAGAAGTAAAATCACCAAGGTTGCAACTGACCCTAAAGCAGGCCGTAGGAAATGCCGGGGGAGAGGAGGAGGTAGGATGGAAAAACTCACATCTGGACGGAGGGAAGCGAAACACAAGCCAGGGGTCCCCAGACGTTTACACAGGGGGCCAGTCCACTGTCCCTCAGACCGTTGGAGGGCCGGACTATAAAAAAAACCAGGAAAAAATCCCTATGCACACTGCACATATTTTAAAGTAAAAATACAAAACGGGAACAAATACACTATTTAAAATAAAGAACAAGTAAATTTAAATCAACAAACTGACCAGTATTTCAACGGGGAACTATGCTCCTCTCACTGACCACCAATGAAAGAGGTGCCCCTTCCGGAAGTGCGGCGGGGGCCGTAGTTTGGGGACGCCTGTGCAAGGGCATTGCGCCCAGCGCGAGTGTCCGGGGCAGACCCAGATGCCCCAGGGGCCCTGACTCGGGCACGACTACCAGGAATGTGTGTTTACTCGGTGCTTAGAAGGACCAGGCACCTGGTTTAACCTTCAACGCGTTCAAGGAAGGAAACAGGGCCCAGGCACTTGGGAATTTTTGTTGGTCCAGTCACTAAGTGTGCTGACCTAATGTGCTCAGGTGACTAAAACAGCCCAGGACTCAGGAGAAGGAAGACCCACGCTCACAGAATAGTGTGTGCGAGCTGGTCCTGGGCTGGACACCAGCACACTGCATAGCACCTGGTGGCCCCGAGGATCTGTCCTAGAATGGGGTGCTGCTGCTGGTGGGACAAAGGAGCTCGCCAACTGTTGGGCAGATAAAATATATTATGCTCACTTTGTTAAAGATGACACTGCCCACGTGGAGGCCGTTGCCCAGGTGATATTAATGTCTGTTGGGGGTGGGCTAAAGGCAGGCAGAATCCTTGTAGCCTGGGGCTTGGTTTTGGGATTCAGCCTTTCCCACCCTTTTTGATGTGGGGTGGTACAATCCCATCATGTCCCAGATAAGTGACTTTGTATTAGAGACTTCCCTATTTTGCATATTGGATTAAAGGTTTGGATTTCTACACTATAAAATAGGGGCAGAGCGGGAGCTTGCTCTCTTGGTTCCTGGGATTAGCATTAGAGAGCAGAGCAAAGAGAGGCCACATGGAGGAGGCCAGGGTAAGCAGCCAAGATGGCGGAGTGTTGATTGCGAGGCCAGTTTGTGCAGTTTGACGCTGGAGAAGGAAGGAGATGGGGAACAGAGGTGAATAAGTCTGGTGAGCTAGAAACCTTTGATTCTAGGAAACTCGGATAAGTCAGTAGCTTTGTGAGCACTGAATATGAGTGGGTTTTGGAGCCCAGTGTGTGTTTTTACTTGCCCGCCGGGTGCAAGCTAGGATTAAAGATGTTGGCCCATCAGTTTTTGGCTCCGTTGTTTCTTTACCAACTGTCCGAATCCAATGCAAACCTGCATGGGCCAGGCTGCTGTGATGGTAGCCCTGGCTACTGGCTTTACACCAACTCCTTGCTGTTTAGCAAGATGAAAAAGCCATCTCAGTGTTAAAAAAAACCAGACCATCCTTGACGACAGTAATTAATTCCGTTCAACTCCGGGCGGCTGTGTTCAGATACAACCGCCGCGCGGTGACCACGCTGTCACCGGGGAGCTGTTGCCGGTGACAAGACTGAATACTCCATTGTGGCTTGTCGACAGGCAAACGGCAGGCGGCTGCCATCGTGGTGGCATTTCATCGTGACGTGACGTGTGTATTCGTTAGGTCACGCAAAACTGGTACGGACTGTTATCCCTGCCCCGGATAAGTGGGCTCCCTTCTTACGGTTTTCAGAGAAACGCTGGGTTTCACTGCTGCGGTGCATTGAGTTTCTGAGGCAAGGAGTAACTGCAGAGTTTGCAGTAAAAATGTCCTAAGCAAACAGCACTCTGGGCAAGGGCACTGATGCTTGGAACAGGATCTGACCTTATGCAGGAATGCGTAAAGAAGCGGCATTCCCGGAATTAACAACCCTCTGATCGTCTCAGCAAAATAAACGCAGCTTGTTGATACCGGTATAAATGCTGACTGCAAAGGGTGCCAACACGTGTCATGTTATAAACCGAAAATGTTAGTTTTTCTGCATCGTTTTAGCACCAGGATCATCACGGTCTACCGAAGGCTTGTGGTTTTACAGGGAAACATTCGCAATCACTGATGAGGAAACGTTTCAAAGGGTATCGTAATTCAGTGTCGTATAATGAACGTTTAATGAGAAAAGGAACAAACCACAATGAAGTGTGAACTTTTAAAACATTTTTGGAATTCTGAAAGTCGTTCGGATGACATTTGTGGAGCTCCGTGGATGAAGAAAAATTCAGCCAGCTAACTCAAAATGACAATCCAATAAGCAATTTTCATGATTTGAGCTTAATGGTCGAGATATTGGACATGGAAAAAATTGTCAGCTGGTGCTGTCAGGGCTGCCATGTTTGTTTACACGTAACTGGTGTTAGGTAGGAAACGTTGACATGAACGATAGCGATGATGTTTAAAGAGCTTCTCTACTGAGACGAAGGTCACCGGATGACCGTGTCATTAATAAGGAAGTCGCTGGAAGAGTTTTGGAGCTCCCCACGTCAGATCACGGCTCAGTCAAGGTCACCGGATGACCGTGTCATTAATAAGGAAGTCGCTGGAAGAGTTTTGGAGCTCCCCACGTCAGATCATGGCTCAGTCAAGGTCACCGAATGACCGTGTCATTAATAAGGAAGTCGCTGGAAGAGTTTTGGAGCTCCCCACGTCAGATCACGGCTCAGTCAAGGTCACCGAATGACCGTGTCATTAATAAGGAAGTCGCTGGAAGAGTTTTGGAGCTCCCCACGTCAAATCACGGCTCAGTCAAGGGCATCTGGTCGAAACAGCTACGTCGAGCAGAAGCCACGCCAACCATTTTCAGATGCCTGCCGACGGTCCGGAAGTGAATGGAAAGACTGAGTAAACACATCTTGGTAAACTGCGATAGGTACGTGCTCATGCGGCAATTGCGTACAGCTTAGGGAACACGGGGGTAGACATTTGATCATTTGAAAGCAGATACTGATTTGTTTCACTGCTCAGTGAGCCGTTTGGACTCTTCCCCATTGCACAGCGGGTGCCTGGATGGGTCAGGACCAGGTCGCGTGGCTTAGAATAATTTAATATAAGGGCAGGTCTTCATCGTGTCGAATGATGCTCACACCCTCACGTGTGATGGACATGCCAGTGAATGGTGCCAGCTCGGTCACGTAGCCCACAAACGGGGACAGAATGACCAGGGGGCAGAGGTGGCCACTGTGTGCCGTGCTCACAGCCTCGAGGTGGAGGGGACATGCGTGCCTGTGGCCGGCATGGCGGTCGGGATAGAGCGGGGGGCTGGGATGGGGAGGGGAGGGTGCAGAATTCGCAGACGGAGGAGGCTTCCCCACACTGGGCCCTTGTGCGGAGCTGCGAGTGCACAGGGCTGCGTAGTTGGAGATGGACGAGGGCATGGAATGCTCTGAAACCGAGCTTGGTTTGGGAGTCCTGTGTTGGTCCAAGAGGGGCTGAGAGAGTGGGCGGGGCTGCGGTAGGAGGGGCCAGGGGAAGGGGTGAGGGGTGGTGTGTGTGTGTGTGTGTGTGTGTGTGTGTGTGTGTGTGAGAGAGAGAGAGAGAGAGAGAGAAGCCGGCCGGAAATAAGCCATCCCAGCAGGAAGGGAACAGGGTCTCCCCGAGGGGGACGGGTCTGCAGGTGCCACACAGAACAGGAGTTGCGGGGAGGAGAAAGGAGGGACCCAGAGTCAAGGCTGGCGCAGGGCATGTGACCAGAGGACCAAGCTCAGGTTGCTCGTGCCATGCCTGGGCGATGTCAGGACGTGCAGGTGCCCGTGTCCTGGGAGATGCTGGAGAGTGAGACACGTGTGTGGATCAACCACCTAGAGTGAGAGGGACATCGGGGACAACAGAACATCGAGGGGACTCCGTCGGGGAATGGCCGCAAGAGCACACACAATTCTGCAGGAAGTCCAGGAAATCTCGGGGCCCTGCCAAAACAGGGCGCGCCGGCCAGCGTGAGGAGAGGCTACGAACGCTGTGTGGACAGTGGACTGTCTCCTTGGTCTCCCCACGAAACCTTCACGCCAACCTCCGTTCCATCCTGAGCTGACGTCCAGGGTGAGCAGCCGGCGTCCTCACCCACCCACCCGACTGTCCTGACCGGGTGGTGTGACAGTCCCTGCCCTTTGGAACAGGCACTTGACCCGCTTTAGCAGCTGGGACAGCCACCAGCTCTGGGTGTCGGCGTCCTGGTCCCCTCGAGGACCTCCCCTGGGCGTCCTCGTCCTGGTCCCCTCGAGGACCTCCTCTGGGCGTCGGTGTCCCGGTCCCCTCGAGGACCTCCCCTGGGCGTCGGTGTCCTGGTCCCCTCGAGGACCTCCTCTGGGCGTCCTCGTCCTGGTCCCCTCGAGGACCTCCCCTGGGTGTCCTCGTCCTGGTCCCCTCGAGGACCTCCTCTGGGCTTCCTCGTCCTGGTCCCCTCGAGGACCTCCCCTGGGCGTCCTCGTCCTGGTCCCCTCGAGGACCTCCCCTGGGCGTCCTCGTCCTGGTCCCCTCGAGGACCTCCTCTGGGTGTCCTCGTCCTGGTCCCCTCGAGGACCTCCTCTGGGCGTCCTCGTCCTGGTCCCCTCGAGGACCTCCTCTGGGCGTCCTCGTCCTGGTCCCCTCGAGGACCTCCCCTGGGTGTCGTCCTCGTCCTGGTCCCCTCGAGGACCTCCCCTGGGTGTCGTCCTCGTCCTGGTCCCCTCGAGGACCTCCCCTGGGTGTCGTCCTCGTCCTGGTCCCCTCGAGGACCTCCTCTGGGCGTCCTCGTCCTGGTCCCCTCGAGGACCTCCTCTGGGCGTCCTCGTCCTGGTCCCCTCGAGGACCTCCCCTGGGTGTCGGTGTCCTGGTCCCCTCGAGGACCTCCCCTGGGTGTCCTCGTCCTGGTCCCCTCGAGGACCTCCTCTGGGCGTCCTCGTCCTGGTCCCCTCGAGGACCTCCTCTGGGCGTCGGTGTCCTGGTCCCCTCGAGGACCTCCTCTGGGCGTCCTCGTCCTGGTCCCCTCGAGGACCTCCCCTGGGTGTCGCTGTCCAGGTCCCCTCGAGGACCTCCCCTGGGTGTCGGTGTCCTGGTCCCCTCGAGGACCTCCCCTGGGCGTCCTCGTCCTGGTCCCCTCGAGGACCTCCTCTGGGTGTCGTCCCGGTCCCCTCGAGGACCTCCTCTGGGTGTCGGTGTCCTGGTCCCCTTGAGGACCTCCTCTGGGTGTCAGTATCCTGGTCCCCTCGAGGACCTCCCCTGGGTGTCGGTGTCCTGGTCCCCTCGAGGACCTCCTCTGGGTGTCCTGGTCCCCTCGAGGACCTCCTCTGGGCGTCGGTGTCCTGGTCCCCTCGAGGACCTCCCCTGGGCGTCCTCGTCCTGGTCCCCTCGAGGACCTCCCCTGGGCGTCCTCGTCCTGGTCCCCTCGAGGACCTCCTCTGGGCGTCCTCGTCCTGGTCCCCTTGAGGACCTCCCCTGGGTGTCGGTGTCCTGGTCCCCTCGAGGACCTCCCCTGGGTGTCGGTGTCCTGGTTCCCTCGAGGACCTGCTTTGGCCCAAGCAGGACTTTCAGAAGCTTAGTGTGGTTTCCTACTTGGTCTCCCTTGGAAGGTGGCCTGGGGGGGGGCTGGGCTCCCAGGCCCTTCCCGAGGGGCCCTGCTTCCTCCCCTTGTGGCTCCTTCCCCTCAAGCAGGGCCCTGTGGACGCCCTGCCTGTGACTCTCGGTGACAAGACTTGCTGCTGCATCCTGGCTGCTTGCTCCTTAACTCTGCTTCAGGCTGGCTGCATCCACCGAGCTCGCGACGAAGCCTGGTCTTCCCCCTCTTTCTCCTCCTGCGTCCCCGGCATGTCACAGGAGGCTCGGTGACGGGTGATCGGACCCTGACAGTGGGATGTGGTGTGGTGATCAGGTGTGGGGGGAAAAATGGAGACTTTGGGGGCACAATGTTTTACTGACACGGAGGAAAAGAAGTCTGAAGCCTATTTAGGACGAAGGCTGTGCAGGGAAGGCACCCAGACCTATTTTTATGTTACAACCCATATGTTGAAAATGAGCCTTATTCTGTGCTTCTCCGGTCCACATGTGGTCACGCCTTCTGTTTTTACTCAGCTAAAAATACTTGGTCCCCACACAAAACCAAATAAAGCCTGGGCTGAGTCTCAGGTGATCACAGAGGGCGCTGAGCCTTGAGGCGCGCTAACTCTTGGAAAAAATCAGACCATTTGACAGAAAGGACAGCAGCAAACTCTTCCTTAGGGCGGTTTCCGATACATCCAAGCATGAATGGTAGAGTCTCACCGAACCGGGGACGCGGAGAAAGGTGTCCGGAACAATAAATAACACGGGCGTCTTGAGGTCACGTGAATGAACTGGAGGGGAAATCGCCGGCCATGGAGGGGAGAGATTCGGGACCCAGGACCCAGGACGCAGCCAACATCCGCTCAGTGCAGGCGCTGCTCACGGCTGGGTGGTCAGCGCTCCCCACGGGAGTGTCCAGTGCACTGTCCTGCTCCGACTGGTGGGTCAGGTGTTTGAAAGTCCTTTTATTTTATATTTATGGATCGATCTCAAAGAGAGCGGAAGGGAGAGAGACATAGAGAGAGAAACATCAACGTGTTGTTCCACTCACTGATGCATTCACTGGTCGACTCTTGTCTGTGCCCTGCCCGGGGATCAAACCTGCCACCTCGCCACCGACCGAGCCTGGTAGTGACTGTAACTTAGCCCGCTGTGGCACACCGGGGCTGCCGTGGACTTGGGTTTCGTTGATGCTGTTTCTCCTCGGCGCCTCAGTTTCTGCATTTCTCAGCAAGGAGTAAGTGGAATTGACCTCAGAGAGTTGCTCCGAGCACACACCGAGTTACCGCCGCTCAGGGTTTTAGAACAGCGTCAGGCGCGCAGTAAGCGCTTGTACGAAGACCGGCTGTCCGGCTCTGCAGGAGCTAACAGCGCCGTGTCTCAGCTCGGCCCGTCCTCCACAGCCACTGGGCCTCACCGTGAGCTCTCTGGGTCCAGCACGGCGAAGCCAGTAGCCAAGAAAAGGACCTGGGGGCCCGAGATGTCCCACTGGCCAGCCAAGCCTCTACAGACATTGTGCCCACACCCACCACTCAGACCTTGTCACACAGCCACGCCCATCGCCAGGGTCAGGAACATGGTGGGTCTCCGTGAGCGGCACTAATGGCTGTCGCCATGTTCAACAGACATCAGCCGCTACGATTCAGAAAGACATACTGCTGACCAGCGAGGGCCATCGGATATGGGATACAACACGGATGCTACAAATAATGTCTCCGTCTTACATTCTGAAGGAATAGTCAAGATCAGGGGTCCCCAAACTTTTTACACAGGGGGCCAGTTCTCTGTCCCTCAAACCGTTGGAGGGCCGGAGTATAAAAAAAACTATGAACAAATCCCTATGCATACTGCACATATCTTATTTTTAAGTAAAAAAAACAAAACGGGAACAAATACAATATTTAAAATAAAGAACAAGTAAATTTAAATCAACAAACTGACCAGTATTTCAATGGGAACTATGCTCCTCTCACTGACCACCAAGGAAACAGGTGCCCCTTCCAGAAGTGCGGCGGGGGCCGGATAAATGGCCTCAGGGGGCCGCATGTGGCCCGCGGGCCGTAGTTTGGGGACCCCTGGTCAAGATGACTATTATTTTTTCTTTCTTTCGTTCTGTGGTTTTGGCCGTCCATCCACCATGTCCCGTGGGTAACGGCTTCCCGGAAGAGCCTTCAGGGAGCTCCAGTCCAAGCACAAGAAACGGAAGGCGAGCGAGGCTGTCCAGAACTCGGTGTGGAGATCGGGTGTGTTTATCGGCTGTATCGGAAAGCCCCGCCCCCGTGCGTGTTCTCTGTCGGCCGCAGCGGCTTCCCTCCCCCCCGGCATCCGATGGGAGCACGGAGCCTCCGAGGTGCGCTGGCCGCACGCCGGCTCGTCTGTCGACATTTAAATGTACAGCGGCGGTGACGTGATTGGGCAAGAGCCGCTAGTGCGCTGTGGCCACTGATCCTCGTCCAGCTGCGTGCGCGTCGCCTGTCCCGGGGCGTGTCGCCAAGCTTGGGGGGACCGGAATGTGCTGAGCGACCATTTCATCAGTCATTGTGATCAGCCCCTCCCGTCCCTCTGGTCTGGATCATGAGGCACAGAAAACTCAGTGAGTTTCCTCCGTCAGCGAAGTGTATGACTCGGCAAAGACGCAGCGCTGTCCAGAGCGAGCGGGCGACGTCTGGGGCCTACGTGGGAGAAAAGGCTTACGGGGGAGGGTGAGCTGGGGTGCAGCGTGGAGAGGAGGGTTGTAAAGCCAGTATCTAAGGCCAGGGCCACTATCACAGCAGCCTGGCCCATGCAGGTTCACATTGGATTCGGACAGTCGGTAAAGAAACAATGGAGCCAAGAACTGATGGGCCTTCATCTTTAATCCTAGCTTGCACCCGGCGGGCAAGTAAAAACACACACTGGGCTCCAAAACCCACTCACATTCAGTGCTCACAAAGCTACTGACTTATCCGAGTTTCCTAGAATCAAAGGTTTCTAGCTCACCAGACTTATTCACCTCTGTTCCCCATCTCCTTCCTTCTCCCTGCACAAACTCTGTATAAACTGGCTTCTCACTCAACACTCTGCCATCTTGGCTGCTTCTCCTGGCCACATGGCCTCTTTCTGCTCTCCTCTCTGCTCTCTCCTCTAATGATAATCTCAGGAACCAAGAGAGCAAGCTCCCGCTTCGTCCCCATTTTATAGTGTAGAAATCCAAACTCTTAATCCAATATACAAAATAGGGAAGTCTCTAATACAGACACTTCTCTGAGGCATGATTGGATTGTACCGCCCCACATCAAAACGGGTGGGAAAGGCTTAATCCCAAAACCAAGCACCAGGCTACAAGGATTCTACCTGCCCTCAGAGACACACATTAATATCACCTGGGCAACGGCCTCACGTGGGCAGCACCATTTTTAACAAAGTGAGCATAATATATTTTATCTGCCCAACAAGGGTCAATAAGAGGAGGCTTGGGGGCGGGGCAGAGAAGGGTCAATGGCGAGGTCCCCAGTGAAGACACGGGCAGGGGGGAGAAGTCTCCTCCTGGGCAGCAGCAGAAGGTTGGCCAGAACTCAGCCTTCCATGTCATGTGTTCTCCGTGCATGCGTGTGGTCTGATATATGTGTTAATACAAGCAAACATGCGTGTCTTCCTCTCTCCTTCTTCCCTTGAACACGCTGTTCAGACTTCTGTCTAACCAGTAACCCTTAGGATCTATTAGTAACAGACCTACAGAGGAGTGGATGGGTGGACAGGTGGGCAGAGAGTGGATGCTGGACGCTGGGTGCTGTCTGGGTGGATGGACTCAGGGTGGACAGCTAGTGATCTGGGTTGAGAGAGGCAGTCTAGCCTGTGATTAAATTAAGAGCAAGCCCTGACACTACCTGGGTCTAAACCGCAGCGCCCAGCACCCTCACCACGTGGCCCCGGAGGACACCTCACGACACAGGCTCCTGAAATGTCAGGTGTGGATGGAAACGGGGCTGTTGTGAGGATTCGACGAGTCAACGCACGAAGAGGGCTTGGACCCGGTCGGCTGTGCATTTACGACACCCGCGATCGTCCGGTCTGACCGCTGTCGGCAGGGCCTCCCAGCGACGGTTGTCTCTGCTCAGCAGGACTGAGAAAAAAAAAAAAAAAAAAAAAAAAAAATCCCGAAAGCTCTGCTGAGGCACAAACCGCACGGACTCTGGACGGAGAGGGCTGGGAGACAGGCAGGGAGCCAAGAGTTTTGCTAGTTTCAAAATCATTCCTCCCCTTTGACCTTGGCCCTCCAAGGCCAAGGGAAGCCTGCCCAGGGCTGTGCTCTCTGGCGGGGAGTGAATGAGTCTCTAAGAAACCCTGCAGCTGCTCCCTCCGCCTCCCTCCCCTGGGAGGACTTTGGCTCCTCAGCCACACTCTGCCCGGAGGCGCCAGGCTCCACCCACTCGGTTCCCGCTTCATCTTGGTCTTGGATTCAGGCCTCTCACAAGTATCTGCTAAGGGCCTGCTCTGTGCCAGCGGTGGCTCTGGGCTGTGTCACCTGCACACACCCTGTCCCCCCACACCCTGCCCCCCGCCCCCCAGCGTCAGGCCGTTTCCATAGAGCAGTCTTCTTCCTGCCCGCCCCGTGTGGTCTTGACGCTGGCCCGGGGTTTGGCAGGCGCTGGGGGAGCCTCTCCTTCCAGAACTCTGTGGGAGGTAACACCGGTGTGTGCAGCGTGGGTCCCAATCCCCTTCCTTCTCTTCCTCTCCCTCAAATGTGCCTCGATTTCTTCCCCTTCACGGCGGGTCCCTTAACTGCAGAAGGGGGTGATCCTTCCTCCTGAGGGTGTAAGGAAGGATATGGGACAGACCAGGCCCCAGAGGGAAACGGCATCCCACGGAGACGCCCAGTGAGCAGGTGTCTAAGGCCGGGAGCGTGCTGCTCCCACGGTTTCATGTGTGTGTGTGTGAGTGGGGGGAGGTGGGGGAGAGGACAGTGGGATAGAACGGGGGGCAGAGTGGGGTGTTGGGGTGTTTGGACCACTCAGGATCTCTGCTGGAAACCTCAGGACGACCCTGTCTGCTGGCTCTGACACAGAGGACAAGCAATGTCCTCGGGGAAGTTCTTCCCCAACTTGAAGATCTGTGTTTCTTGGGCCATTCCTGGTGTCTGTCATCTCTGTTCCCAGAGCAGACGGGCCGCATTGAAGCCAGGGGTGCAGCCGGGACATTCTCTGTGGGCGGGGAGACAGGAGAGGTGAGCTGCCCACTGAGACGGAGAGCAAGCTATGCCGCTCCATGAGTGACAGAGCAGAGCCACACACCTGGAGAGCAGGGGACGGTTTCTCCACTGTCTCTGGGCCCGGCCGCCTGGAGAGCAGGGGACGGTTTCACACACCTGGAGAGCAGGGGACGGTTTCTCCACTGTCTCTGGGCCCGGCCGCCTGGAGAGCAGGGGACGGTTTCACACACCTGGAGAGCAGGGGACGGTTTCTCCACTGTCTCTGGGCCCGGCCGCCTGGAGAGCAGGGGACGGTTTCACACACCTGGAGAGCAGGGGACGGTTTCTCCACTGTCTCTGGGCCCGGCCGCCCCACGCGACAGCACCTGCTCACACACTGTCACCGGGACGCCCCAGAGGCCAGCTGTCCCTTGGGAGCCCCCATGTGTCCCGTATCTCGGTGGCTCCTTGGGGCAGGGCAGGCTGGGGACCAGGGCGGGGGCAGGTAGACATCTCTGGAGGGCTTTTCAAAATGCCACATGCCCACTGGTGCTGTGAGTGTCTCCATCTGAACCTGTCACCCAGGATGGGGCGCCTCCACTCTCTTTGGTTTTCATTGTGGGGCACACTCCTGGGGGCAGACGGACGGCCCGCGGTCCTGCCGAAAGCCAGAGCTCCTGTGCACGGGTCCCCCTGGCCACCGCTGGACAGGACGGTGGCCGGACCCCCTTTGCTTCATCATCACACTTCCCTTCCCCGGGTCTTTCTAAGGAGCAGACAGATGTGCTGATATTTCTCCCCTCTCAGAAAAACCAGCCCCAATTCCTGCAGGCCCCTTTCTCCGCCCTCCCTGGTAGAAACTTCCTGCTGAGCTGTCCCTATCTAAGGTCCGGCTCCTCTCCTGCTATTAATTGTCCCTTAGAGCTCGTCTGCCCTCCCCGTCCCCCCCCCCCGCCTGCTCTGCCGAGGTCACCGCCGAGTTGCCGGACCCAGTGCTTTCTGTCCCGTGGGTCCAGCTGGTCACCCTCCTGCCGGACCTCTCGGTGCCCAGCCCCGCGTCAGGCTCCCGCGTCCCGTCCCCCTTCTGGCTCCTCCTGCCCCCCACCCCCGGGCACGGGGGAGCCCAGCCCTGGATTCCCACCCTCTCCTCCACACCAGTCCCCTCTCCCACCATGTCCAGCGTCCTCTGCGCTGGTGACTCCGTTTTAAGCTGGAGCCGCTACGTCCCCACTCGTCAGGCGAGGGGGACATCTCAGGACGCCGTGTGCGGCCGAGAATCCGTCCCTTCAAACCCTTTTCTTCCCACTCTCTGCGCACCCAGCGGAGGTCAGCTCCATGCCCCAGTGACACAGGCCACAGCTGGGCGTCCCCTGCAGTCTCCTCTCACCCTGCATCCCACCCGAGGACCACGGCCGATGACCAAACTCTAACTTCAAACAATACGTGGAACGAAATCGCCCGCCGGCTCCTTGGGTCGATGAGTGAATCGAACCTTCCCAACACCCTTTTTAGATGCTTTCCTTCATTTCACAGGTGAGGACAAAGGTCGGGAGGCGGCCAGCATCCGTGTCCAGCGAGGGTCGGCGTGTGCTCGGAGGGAGAGCGGGCTGAGCCTGCGTCTCCCCGTGCTGTGTCGTGCCACCTTATCTGGCTCAGACGGGGTGACGGGAGAGGACTTTTCAAGGTGCGGTGTCCCCCGGGGGACCACTGAAGGAATGGTCTGGGTGGGGAGGGGTTGGGAAGCCCCAGAGTCACACTGTTCTGTCTCTGTCTCCCTCGCAGGCCGTGTGGCTCTAGACCAGCGGTCGGGAACCTATGGCTCGCGAGCCAGATGTGGCTCTTTTGATGGCTGCATCTGGCTCACAGACAAATCTTTAATAAAAAAAAAATAATAATGTTAAAAATATGAAACATTCTCATGTATTACAATCCATTCATTTCCTACCGCTCATGTTCCTGGTTGCGGGTGGCTGGAGCCAATCACAGCTGTCCTCCGGGACAACGCCGGATTTTTATTGGATAATGCGTATGTACACAGGTCGTTGTATGGCTCTCACGGAATTACGTTTTAAAATCTGTGGCGTTCATGGCTCTCTCAGCAGAAAAGGTTCCCGACCCCTGCTCTAGGGGGACACTGGAGAGTCGGTCATCCCAGCTCCATTTCCGGGAGGGGCTGTCTGCTTCTAGTTCCGGGCGGGACCGGCCCAGAGCTCCAGGGAGGGGCGGAGACAGCACGGCAGGTGTGGTCCAGCTTCCTCAGGTCACCTGTCCTGCCTGGGCGGCTCACGGGGTGTGTAATTAAGTCACTGCCTTGGAGGAGCTCTCTGGGAGCCCTGCCATGTGCTCCGCCCCCGGGTGTCCCCGACGCGGCCAGCATTGCGCAAGGTCGGAGAACCAGCGAGGCCAGAGCCGCCTCTTCCCCAGGAACGAAGCCCGCCTCCCCCACGGATGAAGCCCGTGGCCTCAGCTCATCACTCATCACAGCGCTCTCCGCTGGGCTTCGACCAGCCTGCCAGGGAGCCCTTGTGACTGATGTGACCCGGACACCCCCCGACCCGATTTACCTCCGCGCAAACCCCTCCTGCCCCGACCTGTGACTGACGTGACCCGGGCACCCCCGGACCCCGATTTACCTCCGCGCAAACCCTTCCCGCCCCGACCTGTGACTGACGTGACCCGGACACCCCCCGACCCGATTTACCTCCGCGCAAACCCCTCCCGCCCCAACCTGTGACTGACGTGACCCGGGGCACCCCCCGGACCCCGATTTACCTCCGCGCAAACCCCTCCTGCCCCGACCTGTGACTGACGTGACCCGGGGCACCCCCCCCCAGGCACCCCCGGACCCCGATTTACCTCCGCGCAAACCCCTCCTGCCCCGACCTGTGACTGACGTGACCCGGACACCCCCCGGACCCCGATTTACCTCTGCGCAAACCCCTCCTGCCCCGACCTGTGACTGACGTGACCGGGGCACCCCCGGACCCCGATTTACCTCCGTGCAAACCCCTCCCACCCCGACCTGTGACTGATGCGACCCGGGCACCCCCGGACCCCGATTTACCTCCGTGCAAACCCCTCCCACCCCGACCTGTGACTGACGTGACCCGGGCACCCCCCGGACCCCGATTTACCTCCGCGCAAACCCCTCCTGCCCCGACCTGTGACTGACGTGACCCGGGGCACCCCCGGACCCCGATTTACCTCCGCGCAAACCCCTCCCGCCCCGACCTGTGACTGACGTGACCCGGGCACCCCCGGACCCCGATTTACCTCCGCGCAAACCCCTCCCACCCCGACCTGTGACTGACGTGACCCGGGCACCCCCGGACCCCGATTTACCTCCGCGCAAACCCCTTCCGCCCCGATCCATTCGCGCCATTTTGATTTCTTTAAAAAGCTTTCTGTATTTCCAACTCTCGGGGGTCGACGTCCCCCGTGGAGGCGGCCGTGTCCCTCCGCCGAGGTCATACCCGTGGCGACCTAAGAGCCCGAGGCTGCGAGGCAGGTGGGTCGTGGGTACAGAGGCTGAGGTTTCAGGTGCCACAGGCGGGCTCTTGGGGTCTGTCTTCTTCCGCAGGGACTGGCAGGCCGTCACCTCCCAGGGGGGCTCCCTGCCCACCAGGACCCGGGGTCAGGAGAGAGGGACAGAGCCTGGCCTGTGCTGGGAGGGGCCCTCGGGGCGCTTGGACAGGTGCCTCCCAAGGACGGCCTTTTCTAGGCCTGTCACTCACTAACATCGACAAAGCCTCCCTGCTCCCCTACATCAGACGCCAAACAAGCAGCCTGCACTCCAAACGGGGCCCCTCACGCCAGTGCGTTTCGTTCTCACCGGAGAGGAAGTGGCCTGGGCTAGGGGCAGAGGACGGGGTGCATCTGCCAGCCTCACCACCCGCTTCCTGAGATCGCTGTGCGAAGCGTAAGCGGACGTGGAACGGGAGACAGAGTGGCCTGTCTCCCAGGGACACACACGTCCACACGGCTGGGGGTCCTTTCCCACAACAGGAGGGCGACCGAAACCAGGCCGATGCCCTTTGTCACCCGTTAGAGAAGCAAACCACCCACAGCTTGGAGGCACTGGGCTGGAGGCCGGGGGTGGGCAGGGGGAGGCAGGTGGCTGCACCCCTTGGCAGTGGGCGTAGAAAATGGGCAATGCGGAGCCACTGGGGAGGCATCTGCTCCCATCGTCACGGTTACGGACGGACCCAGGGGGATCTTGGCTGGCAGCCCCCCCCCCAATTCTGGGAGTCCGATCCACACCAGCACAGCCCCCCGTTCTGGGAGTCCGATCCACACCAGCACAGCCCCCCATTCTGGGAGTCTGATCCACACCAGCACAGCCCCCCCGTTCTGGGAGTCCGGTCCACACCAGCACAGCCCCCCCCCCTGTTCTGGGAGTCCGATCCACACCAGCACAGCCCCCCGTCCTGGGAGTCTGATCCACACCAGCACAGCCCCCCCCCCCCGTTCTGGGAGTCTGATCCACACCAGCACAGCCCCCCCCCCGTCCTGGGAGTCCGATCCACACCAGCACAGCCTCCCCCTGTTCTGGGAGTCTGATCCACACCAGCACAGCCCCCCGTCCTGGGAGTCCGATCCACACCAGCACAGCCCCCCGTCCTGGGAGTCCGATCCACACCAGCACAGCCCCCCCCCCCGTTCTGGGAGTCCGATCCACACCAGCACAGCCCCCCGTCCTGGGAGTCTGATCCACACCAGCACAGCCCCCCCCCCCGTTCTGGGAGTCTGATCCACACCAGCACAGCCCCCCCCCCCGTCCTGGGAGTCCGATCCACACCAGCACAGCCTCCCCCTGTTCTGGGAGTCTGATCCACACCAGCACAGCCCCCCGTCCTGGGAGTCCGATCCACACCAGCACAGCCCCCCGTCCTGGGAGTCCGATCCACACCAGCACAGCCCCCCCCCCCCCGTTCTGGGAGTCCGATCCACACCAGCACAGCCCCCCTGTCCTGGGAGTCTGATCCACACCAGCACAGCCCCCCGTCCTGGGAGTCCGATCCACACCAGCACAGCCCCCCCCCGTCCTGGGAGTCCGATCCACACCAGCACAGCCCCCCGTCCTGGGAGTCCGATCCACACCAGCACAGCCCCCCGTCCTGGGAGTCCGATCCACACCAGCACAGCCCCCCCCCCTGTTCTGGGAGTCTGATCCACACCAGCACAGCCCCCCCCTGTCCTGGGAGTCTGATCCACACCAGCACAGCCCCCCGTCCTGGGAGTCCGATCCACACCAGCACAGCCTCCCCCTGTTCTGGGAGTCCGATCCACACCAGCACAGCCCCCCGTCCTGGGAGTCCGATCCACACCAGCACAGCCCCCCGTCCTGGGAGTCCGATCCACACCAGCACAGCCTCCCCCTGTTCTGGGAGTCCGATCCACACCAGCACAGCCCCCCTGTCCTAGGAGTCCGATCCACACCAGCACAGCCCCCTGTCCTGGGAGTCTGATCCACACCAGCACAGCCCCCCTGTCCTAGGAGTCCGATCCACACCAGCACAGCCCCCCTCCCCGTTCTGGGAGTCCCATCCACACCAGCACAGCCCCCCGTCCTGGGAGTCTGATCCACACCGGCACAGCCCCCTGTTCTGGGAGTCCGATCCACACCAGCACAGCCCCCCGTTCCGGGAGTCCGATCCACACCAGCACAGCCCCCTGTTCTGGGAGTCTGATCCACACCAGCACAGCCCCCCGTTCCGGGAGTCTGATCCACACCGGCACAGCCCCCTGTTCTGGGAGTCCGATCCACACCAGCACAGCCCCCTGTTCTGGGAGTCTGATCCACACCGGCACAGCCCCCTGTTCTGGGAGTCCGATCCACACCAGCACAGCCCCCTGTTCTGGGAGTCCGATCCACACCAGCACAGCCCCCCGTCCTGGGAGTCCGATCCACACCGGCACAGCCCCCTGTTCTGGGAGTCCGGTCCACACCAGCACAGCCCCCCGTTCCAGGAGTCCGATCCACACCAGCACAGCCCCCCATTCTGGGAGTCCGATCCACACCAGCACAGCCCCCCGTTCTGGGAGTCCGGTCCACACCAGCACAGCCCCCCGTTCCGGGAGTCCGATCCACACCAGCACACCTGCAGAGTGACTCAGGTACCACGTCGCTCCTGTGGCCGAGGGTGTAAGGGAGCAAAGGGTTGGGGAGGACCTGGCAGGGAATCCCCCTGGGGGCCCGTGAGTCCCAGGCAGCGATGAGAAAAGAGAGATCTCTGAGCACTGGTGTGGAAAGGTCTTCAGAATAGGAGGCTACATGAAAAAGCAAAAACAGGGCACTATGTATCCAGAGAGCGCTGGGAGTCTCTATGAGTGTTTGCTTTTATTTCCACAAAGGAGCAGGAAGGGAAGCACAGACCACCTGCGACGGCTGGTTATCAGGGTGCTGAGGGGACTGGGTGCTGCAGACACCCTGAAATATGTTGATGCGTGGGCAGTACGAGGTCATCATCTAGCTAGACCAGCGTGGAAGCCTCGGGAACAGCTCAGGGTCTGGGTCACTGTCTCCCTCTCCCCGCCCCCGGGGAGGCTTGCCTCTGAAGCCCAGCCCACATGCCAGCTCACACCGAGGCCACAATCAGATGTCGCCACCGTCTCCCTGTTCATTAAAGCCTTTGTTTCTTTCAGCCTTCCATACGAGTCAGTAATTAACCTGCCTGTCTCCCCCAAATGATACATCGCTCGAAGGACAGAGGTTATGACGGTGCTTGGCACAGAGTGGCTGGGGAACACGTGTTTGCCAGTGAATGAATGATTCGGGGATCCCCGAGAATGCTCACACGTATTGAAGCTTTGTTGGTGAAGGGGGCGCAGGGATCCGTGGAATCAAGTGCCCGTCTCCGGGTTGGCCGTGCAATGCCATGGACCCACCCCCGTGCCCAAGTCACCTACAGGCCACATTCTGTCTGACTTCACTGGGCCACGGTCCGGCCAGGCTCCCTCTGACCAGCCGAGTCCCTCCCCCAGGGAACGACAATTCTGTGGTCCAGCGAGAGAGCAGAGGACTCTACTGCCTTTCACATTTCCGGTCTGCACGGCTGTGTCTCCACAATGCCACGCGCTGGGAGAGTGGCTCCTGTTCTTAAAAAGATGCCTTGTTCAGCCGATGAACGGCCATCGTCACGACCGAGTCATTCGACACGTCATCGGTATTTGACTAACTCAATAGATATCTCTAGTGCGTAGAAGGGGCCTTCTGGGAGAGGCTGAGTGGCTCAGTGGGCAGGCTACCCAGGCAGGCATGGTGCAGGCCTGGTGACCAGGGGATGCTGCTCAGGGTTCATTCAGGGTTTCTCTGTGCTCAGGGCTGTTTCTAGAACAGCCTGGGAGCTTCCGGTAACAGTGCTCAGCATTCCAACGGTGCCTCTCTCCTGAGACCCCAAGCGGGAGGGAGAGGCTGGCAGCCTCTGTGGGGCCCGTTTCACCTCCGGTCTTGTCGGCCGCCGAAGGAAGCAGGTGTGTGGCCCCCACATCGAGGGAGGTTCCGGGCGAGAGCGAAGGCCGCGTTGATGGTGTCAGCCACTCACGGGGTGCTTGATCCTCCCGCAGGAAGGGCCCTTCTAGACTGTCGCATGGAGCCCTCGCTCTGGGGGCCACCGGCTGTCCCCAACAGCTCTGCCAAGGAGCCCGGGGGGCAGGCTGGGTGGGCGGCTGGCTCTGGAGGGCCAGCATTTTCCACGAGAAGCGAACCTGGGACCTAAGCTCCACTTGTTCTCATCTGCCACGCACCCTGAACGTGCCACCGTTACAAAAAGGGGACAGCCTGTTCCCGCACTCACGGTCTCAACCCGTCTGAGTGCACCTCCCCGGCCAGGCCGCCCCCGCCCCCGCCCCCCACCTCCCCGGCCATCCCCCGCCCCCCACCTCCCCGCACCTCCCCGGCCAGGCCGCCCCCCCACCCCTGCCCCCCACCTCCCTGGCCATCCCCCGCCCCCGCCCCCCCCTCGACCCCCACCCCCGCCCCGCACCTCCCTGGCTAGGCTGTTCCCCACCCCCCACCTCCCCGGCCAGGCCGCCCCCCACCTCCCCGGCCAGGCCGCCCCCCCACCCCCACCCCGCACCTCCCGGCCAGGCGCCATGACAGCACCAGCAGCTCCTGACCGAGGAGGGCCTTGCGCACATCCCGCACGGTGCGTTGCGTGACAACAGGTCAGAAGCTCATTCTGAAGCCCGCGCCACGCCACCCGGGTTGTGCTGCTGAGCATGCCGGGGCCAGAAAGGTCGTGACCCGCCACGGCCACCCAGCTCGGGTGGGCACACAGCCCGGCCCCACAAGCACGTTTCCTAATCGGAAGCATTTTTGTCTCAAAGATAGAAAGCACGTTTCCAAGGAAGGAGGAATTCCTCTGAGCACAAACGTGAGTGATGTTTCAAACTTGTGGGTAAAATATAATAATAACAATAAAACCTTTAAAGGCGTTTAAAAAAATTACGCTTTGACTGAGAATCCAGACGTTGGCAGCTATGGCTGCCGTTGGAGCTCGCGGCTGCAGCCACGCAGCGTTTCTCTTATAACTGCTGACTGCATGCAGCCCGTCCTGGCCCCCAAGGCTCCTTGAGTCTGGAAACACGGAACACTGAGGAACAGCGAGTTCCCACCCCCTCCCCGGGGGGGGGGGCATGAATCCTGAGCCCACGCACAAGGTCACGCTGCCCTCAGGCCTTGCTGTTCCACGGAGGTCCCTGCAGCGCTGTGCCCGGGTCTCCGGGCGCTGGTCAGACATACAGCCTCAGACGCCTGACCAGCTGCCTCAGCTCTGCCACATGGGGTCCCCGGGGTCCCGGGCACCTGGACATGGGGGACACAGGCTCTGAGGTGCGGCCCGAGCTTCCACGGCCTCTCCTGAGCTTTCAAATTCTATGACTCACATCCTCTCGGACACCTGGGGACGGCGGAGCCGGCCTGGGCGGGGAAGCAGTCCATCACGGCTGACAGGGTGGCTCCCTCCAATGCTGTGGACGCCCAGCCCAGAGCGCCCGAGTGGCCACCCGGCTTGTCCTTTGGTCGGTGACTGCTGAAGAGGGGCTCCCGTCCTGTGCGTCCTTTTCCTTAATGGCTGTTGAAGGGCGGCTCCAGTGTTTGGTCAGCAATCACAGTTGTGGGTCAGGAATACAGAAACCAGGGGCTTGACCCAGAGTGCCTGGTCTGGGTCGGGGAGAGGGCTGGGTCCTACGAGGGGGTGCACTTCGGTATGAATCGGGGGCCTGGGGCTCTGCATCTGACCAAGCCCCCTGAGACTGGAGTCGTGGCCGGCTTCAGGGCTGTGGGGTCACTTAAGGTGGAGCGGGGTAGGCTGGTTATCTAGTGGCCGATGGTTCAAGGTAGCAGGTGAGGTCCAGCTGGTCAGCATGGCTGAAAAGACACAGGCAAGGCTGCCCTTCCTGCCCAGCTTGGCAGAGGGAACCCCAGAGATCCAGCTTCTGTCACCAAAGGGACAGCGCCGTCTCACTGGGTCTGGGGACTTCAGGAACACCCCCTGTCCTGTGGCCCACCGTTCTCTTTGGTCACGTGTCTTTAGCTCCTCACACGGCCGGCCGAGTGCTCCTGCGTGGGGGCGTGAACTCGGGGCCTGGTGAACGGCCCCTGAGACCAGCAGTGATGTTGAGAAAAGGGAACAGGCCCAGGAGGGTCTTCACAGTCGAGAAGGGGCTTTGGTGCTCACGGGGGAGCTGAGCGTCCCAGCCTAGCTTTCTGGGCCTGCTGACCTCGCTCCCGACGAACGTGCTGGTGCTGCTCAGAGCTGCGCAGAGGGGACAGACACAGACACCGGGAGTGTCCCGAGACAGCCGACGGCGTGGGGGTCACGCTGCTGATGTCCACCCCGCCCCCGTCCCCGCCCGTTGGTCCTTATTTCTCACGCCGCCTCCCCCCCCCCACGGTCCCCAGTTCCGTCCCCGGGATGGCGGGCCCTGCTGGCCTCTTTACTCAGAAGAAGCCCAGTGACAGGGTCACTCTGTCCGGGTTTCCGAGCACAGCCGAGACCATCCACAATGTCCTGTGTGCCCGGCAGCGTCCACTCCCCTAGGGTCAGCTCCTGAGGCAGCCGCCTTGCTGCCGTGCTGCTCTGAGTCACAGGGTGGTTTCCAACACCCAGGAGGCCACTTGCAAACCCCCACAAATTCATCTCCGGAGTGAGGGCGCTTACGCCTTGTTTGTACCTCGCCGTGCGGAGGGGCTGAAGCCTGTTCTTGCTCAGCTGCAGTTAGCGGGGCCACGGTATCTTGGAAATGTAGCGGGGTGAGGGAGGGGCAGGGGTCTGGACACGGGGAACACAGACTGTGTCAGCTCCTGGGGCCCGAGAGGGGAGGCCAGCTCAGGCGGTGAAGAGGCCTCCTTGGTGGACACGGCGCCAGCCTATCAGCCGGGAGCAGATAAGACCAGCCGACAGTCCCCGTGGGCATGCCAGGAAGGCAGGGGAGGGGACAGGTCAGTCCCCGTGGGCATACCGGGAAGGCAGGGGAGGGGACAGGTGCCTCTGATTGCTGTCCAGGAGCCCACGTCTGTCCTCCCTCCGCAAGCGGCCCTGTCTCACCATCACAGACCTCCGTGCGGCTGTGCCCACATGTCCGCCAGCGCTGCGTCTCCGACCAGGGCGCACCCGGCATTTCGGGTCATCAGACGAACGGGGAGTGCTCATCCGCTGCCCTGCAGGGACTCCTCCCTTCTGGGGGTGACTCTTGGGGCCGGGTGCAGACGGCCACAGCTGGCTCCGTGGGCCTCTCCTCACCCCGGGGTGCATGCCCTCTGCTCCTGCTTCATGTCCGGTGGCCAGCCTGACCTGGGGACAGACCGAGTGGCCTCTGCCCGGGGACTGACGGACTCACTCGAGAGGGACCCGGACAGATGTGATGGTGCCTCTCAGGCTGGGATTCCTGCACTCCCGAGGCTGTAGCCGGGAGGGGCGACACGGTCTCGCTCTGGGGGCGGGAAGCCTGGTGGGGCCCAGGGCTCCTCTGTGCCTCCAGGGACTTTGGGGCAGAGGTGCCAGGGGCAACCCTTCCCATTAAAATCCCAGCCTCAGTCCTGGGCTGGGGCTCTCTGGCCCGGGACCCCCAGAGCCGACGCGGTTTAGGGAAGAAGAACACAGAAAGTCAGAGGGGTGGGGCTGTCTCCCCAGGCCCGGCCAGGGGTGGGGGGCGGGGACTGTCCGCGCCAGGAGCACGGACCCCCTGGGTAGCTGTCTGGGTACCCAGAGCCCAGAGCACTGCTTGCTGCACCGTCAGCGGTTTGGGTTAAATCGAATGATATCAGCAAGCACAGATCACCCTTGAGAACTTGCCGCAGGGTACTGTGAGTTCAGTTTGAGCCATGGGGTCTGGGGACTCAGGACGTTGACAGGCAGAGGTCTCTGCTGCTGGAGTGGGGTTTCTCCAGAGCCAGGTGCAGGGACAGGAGCTAATCCAGGGACAGGTCCTCATGCACGTCCTCCTTTATACCCACAGTGCTCACACACACGCACACGCACACACACCAGGTCTGAGTGTAGGAATTACTGTATTTTCGCTCCATAAGATGCCCTCAATCGTAAGACTCACCTAGGGTTTTCAGGAAGAAAATAAAAAAAATATATTCTGAAACAAATGGTGTGTTAAAATATTTAATAAAGGTCTGACCTGTGGTGGCACAGTGGATAAAGCGTTGACCTGGAAATGCTGATGTCGCTGGTTCAAAACCCTGGGCTTGCCTGGTCAAGGCACATATGGGAGTTGATGCTTCCAGCTCCTCCCCCCTTTCTCTCTCTCTCTGTCTCTCCCTCTCCTCTCTAAAAAAAAAAATGAATAATAAAAAAAAATATTTAATAAAATATACCACAGTAGTATTTCGATAATGTAAACCCAGCAGCGGTATTAACAACGATTAGCACTGTTATTCACAAAGGAGAAGAGACTTTCACGTTCAAATCCTCTTCTAGTTGTCCAGGAACCCACAGCAGCTAAAACAAAAAAATCAACATTCGCTCCATGAGACGCATGGGCATTTTCCCATCCAATTTTGGGGGAAAAAATGCGTCTTATGGAGCGAAAAATACGGTAAGTAAAAGTGATCACATCTCCCTCCCTCTTCCTTCCTTCCTTCCTTCCTTCCTTCCTTCCTTCCTTCCTTCCTTCCTTCCTTCCTTCCTTCCTTCCACAGAACGGACACTAGGTAATGCACTGACACACACAAGGTGAAAAGGAGTGTTTCAAAGCAAGAACGTGTTGTCTCTAGGCTGAAGCACTGTTATTTAAAAAATTTTTTTAAAAACTACTTTCACGTTGTTTTGTAACCACATGTAAACCACCCCATTGGTAAGCCGACACAAACTGACACTGTTCTAAATACATTATTTATTTTGTTTAAAAATTCACAACGTGCCCATCAATAATGCATCCAGCCGGAAAAATGCGAATTCGCTGTGTAGGCCACGCACCGAAACTCCGATCGGGCCCAGCCTCCTCACCGCCCTGCGCTCTGCGGCCAATAAGCTCCCGGGACCGTCCAGGGAAATGAGACCTGGTCAGCACCGGACAGAGCGAACCCCGGGCGTCCCTGTGCCCACTGCGCTCACCGGGCAGGGGGGACGGCACGGCCTCCCTGGGGTTCCCTTGTGAGTCACAGGTCTGTGTGCGGCAGGCTCTAAACCCCTGAGACGTAGCTTTTGAAGACGTGAAGTATGCAGAGTCACCCCCCGAAACACTCGGCTCTTTGGGGGTGAATATATCGCCCCGTGACCCCAGGGGTCCGACTTGAGAAAGGATACCGCCGAACTCGGCCCGGAGGGGAAGACACAGGACAGATGAGAATGTACGAGGACCGTTGTTTCCAAAAAAAAAAAAAAAAAGAAACGTTTGAGGTTTGTCTTGAAATGATTGTCCTTCAGTCAAAAAGGCCCAGAGCAAGAAGAGCTCTTTAGAAAATTTAATCATTAAAATATTCTAAACAACCAGGAGTCACTAGAAATAGCAGGTAAAAACAGCCCTGTCACCCTGCCGACCCCTGAGCCCGCGGTGAGGTCCACGGGGTGCAGACAGACTAGAGGCGGCGGCCGGCTGGGCAGCCGCGCGGTGGGAGCCTGGCTGGGGCCCCACGCTGGCGTGCTCGCTCCGTCCGAGCCCCACGGAGGGGGGGAGGGGGGGTGTCAGCGTTCGTTTTTTGGCACCAGAGGAGCAGGGAGGAATGCGAAGCCCGCAAATGATGGTCCTCCTGGCGTGTGTCGTTCAAGAAATTCCTGGTTTTATTTCCAGGGCTTAGCTGCAGTCGGGCTAGCACATCCAGACATTTTTATGGTTGAATTCCTTGTGGAAAAGACAGGGTTCATATTTTGTCTGCAAGTGGAATTTCTTTTTTTTTTTTTTTCTTTTGCTGATCCTCAGCTACTCGGTTTCTCCAAGTCCCCGAGCCAGGGGACTGACGTGGTATCTGGGGTCGGTGACAGTTAGGTTTAGAGTCAGAGGTCCGTGGAGTGACAGGTCTGGCGTGAATCTCGGAGGGGGCCAGGGAGCAGGATGAGAGCGGTCCCCCCTCCCCCACCAGGCTCACCGCAGAGCAGGAGGGAAGGGATTTTCTTCCTTTTCTGGTTTTAAAGAGAAGCCAGATACTTAAGTTTTTAAAATGAAATTTCACAACTTAAAAATATCGGCACATCTACAGGCCTGTGGAACAGCCCCCCAGCCCAGGCTCGTACCCCGAGTCTGGCTCCATCCCACGGACCCCACCCCGAGGCCCCAAGCCGTCGTAGAACGATGTGTCCGAGACCCTGCGGCCCTTCAATGGGGAGATTGGGGTCGAGCGCCGACTTCTTGGTGGTTGGTTGTGAATTCTCTCCACAGCGCCGTCCGACAGCTGTCCTTGGGAGCGGTCATTCCTGGACTTCGAGGTTTAAATGATACGACATTTAGATCCATACGTTTTATGTCACCTATACATTCACATGTTACAGAAGGTTTGTATCTATGTCATTATTCACTGTAGAAAACGGGCATTCCTTATGCCCAGCCAACTCTGCTTCTCCTGAGGACACAGGATTGATTGTGGCAATGCAGGGCGCTACTGGCCACATTTCTCCCATCCCTGGTGGCCTTCCAGAGACTCAGAGATCCCGGTCTGGGGAGCCCCCGTGTACGGCACCCATGTGGGTCATAGTAATAACCGTGGGTGTGACGAGGCCATCACCGAGGGCCACTCAGTGACACATCACACTGTGCCACAGATCAGGGGTGATCTGTGCACATCCATTTATACATTGTGCTCCCGTGGTCACGTCGGAAGGGAATAAAGCGGCCCACAGACTCTGGTTCACCCCCGCCTCTCTTATCTGAGCTGTCCCCAGACACCCAGGACATCGAGACAGAGATGATGGACGACTCCTATCACTGACACTTAAAGGAGAGATAAGGTGACCTCCACACGCCCTCCGCAAAGGAGGCCGCAGAATGCCTGGAATTCGCTCAGGATCTTGACGCCGGCCAGCCGTGCAGGTCTGCCCAGGGGGGAGGCGGACTGGGCACCAATCCCGGAGCCTGGGGTGGTGGGGGTGGGAGGCCCCATCTCGGCCCCACCCCAGGCTCTCTGCGGGGGGGGGGGGGCTCCTTCCTCGGCCTCTTTCATTTCTACAATGAGAAGTCTGGAGTGTTACCGCTCTGATCTCAATTTCTGGGGTCTGAGGGGCCTGTTTTCAAACCCCAGGCCCACAGCCTGCCCTATGGCGTAGGGAGTCTCTGTAGCTTTCCTGTGTGTTTGTTTTCTTATCTGGGAGACTCATCCATCCTTAGGATTCGTTGAGACAATGTGGCTGTTGGTCAAATAAGTTTGTAAATATGATATGTATGTTTGCTTGCTTATAGTTTGCATTAGGTGTGGGGGACAGGCTGTAAGCAGGCAGGGTGGTTATACCCTAAGGCTTAGTTTTAAGACTAAGCCTTTCCCACCCTAAGTGACCTTGTATCAGAGACTTCCTTGTTTGTATATTGGATTAAAAGTTTTGATTTTGGCCTGACCTGTGGTGGCGCAGTAGATAAAGCGTCGACCTGGAAATGCTGAGGTCGCCGGTTCGAAACCCTGGGCTTGCCTGGTCAGGGCACATATGGGAGTTGATGCTTCCTGCTCCTCCCCCTTCTCTCTCTCTGTCTCTCTCTCCTCTCCCCCTCTCTCTCCTTTCTAAAATGAATAAATTAAAAATAAAAATGAAAAAAAAGTTTTGATTTCTACACTATAAAATGGGGCAGACCAGGAGCTTGCTCTCTCTCAGCTCCTGAGATTAGCATTAGAGGAGAGAGCAGAGAAAGGCCACATGGAAGAGAGGAGAAGCAGCCAAGATGGCGAGTGCTGAAGGAGAAGCCAGTTTGTGCAGAGAGAAGGAGATGGAGAACAGAGGTGAATGAGGCTGGTGAGCTAGAAACCTTTGATTCTAGGAAACTCAGATAACTCAGTGGCTTTGGGAGCCCTGAATGGAAAGGGAAGTGTTTTCCCACTGTGTGTATTTCTTGCCTGCCGGGTGCAAGCTAGGATTAAAGATGATGGCCCACTAGTTCTTGTCTCTGTTGTTTTATGACCATCTGACAATGAACAACAATGGTTCCTGACTCTCTCGGGGGGCCAGGGCAGCTTTGTAGACCTGTCCAAGGGTTTGATGACAGGCATGTCACTTGAGAGACTCTGCATTCCAATCCAGGGGTTTCCCTGCCTCAGGAACCCACCCCGGATACAGATGGCTTTGAGGTTTCGTTCTAAGCAGGACCAGCTTCAGGGACATTGGCCATTGGGGCTTCCTGGGGCAAAGGCTGGGGCTCGCATTGGCATTCCTTAGCCCAGCCGACTCTGCCTCTCCTGAAGATGCAGGATTGATTGTGGCAATGTAGGGCACCGCTGGCCACATTCCTCCCGTCCCTGGTGGCCTTCCAGAGCCTCAGAGATCCCGGCCTGGGGAGCCCCCGTGTACGGCACCCATATGGGTCACAGTAATAACCGTGGGTGTGACGAGGCCACCACCGAGTGCCAAGAGCTGCACGCATGTCCTCTGTCCTCTGAGCCTGGGGTTCAAGCCCAGGTCCATCTGACTCCAAACCGACTGCCCAGCATGCTCTTCAGTAATAAGAATGTTTCAAAGGAGTCTGGATTCCAGCTCTACAACAGTGGTATGTGCTCCAGGGCCAGGGCGTGGGGTCCCTGGGGGGGCAGGGTGCAGGGGAGCAGAGGGCCAGGGCCTCGGGGGACCCAGGGAACAACCTTGGGTCACCCTAGGTGGGAAGGAACGGAGGTTGGGGGAGAAACACGTCACTGGCTGAATCAGGAGACACGTGAGGTAACGGCTCCCACGTGAGGCTGTGGGCCGACGCCCGGGGCAGCTCCGCTGACCACACGAAGGAAGGTCATCTTCCTGTCGCTAATCCTCTCGGAGGTCGGGCTGCACCCGGCACTCAGCAGAGTCAGGTCAGTGCGGGTGCTGGAGTGGACGCAGGTCCCCACGGACACGCAGTGGACGCAGGTCCCCACAGACACGCTCCCTCCCGCCGGCTGGGCTGAGAGAGGCCTGTTTGGTGGGAGGTGGGAGGCTCTCTCACACAGACCTGGGGCTGCGCGGGACCCTCACCGTCCCCGTGGTGTGTGGCCACGGAAGGACCCTCACCCGTCCCCGTGGTGTGTGGCCACGGAAGGACCCTCACCCGTCCCCGTGGTGTGTGGCCACGGAAGGACCCTCACCCGTCCCCGTGGTGTGTGGCCACGGAAGGACCCTCACCCGTCCCCGTGGTGTGTGGCCACGGAAGGACCCTCACCCGTCCCCGTGGTGTGTGGCCACGGAAGGACCCTCACCGTCCCCGTGGTGTGTGGCCACGGAAAGACCCTCACCGTCCCCGTGGTGTGTGGCCACGGAAGGACCCTCACCCATCCCCGTGGTGTGTGGCCACGGAAGGACCCTCACCGTCCCCGTGGTGTGTGGCCACGGAAGGACCCTCACCCGTCCCCGTGGTGTGTGGCCACGGAAGGACCCTCACCGTCCCCGTGGTGTGTGGCCACGGAGCCCTGCCCACAGGAAGCAGCGCTGTGACCCCTTCAGTGCTCTGTGGATAGGCTCCACGAAGCAGCACGTCACACAGAGGCCCGATGACGCGTCCTCGGGTCTGGGGGCAGCGGGCCGAGCTGCGAGGACTGGGCTGCACCGTGAACGAAACGGCTCCTACGAGGACGGAGTTACGTTTTTTTAAAGAGGGTCAGGAGGACACGCTTGAAAGAACAGGGTCCCCTTCTGTGACACTCGGTACCCACGTCAGCACGTGACCGTCAGCCGGGCCTCGGCACCGGCAAGGCCCACAACTGTCCCCGCCTCGGCCCAGCGTGGCCAACGTCGCGTGAGCAGCGTGCCTGCCCGTCACTGTGGCGTGACTCCATCGTGACAGAATCTCCCAGCCGAGGACACCGCGTTTCCAAAGTGTCCCGATGAGGAGGTGTGGATTTGGGGGATGTCAGCAAGAAGACAGACAGACAGGTGAGACCCTGAGGAGACATCCCGGGACAAGTGTCTGAGGCCGGACCACAGATGCATGGACAGAGGGGTCACTGAGAGGGCCTGGGGGCTGGTCCGAGCGGTCACCACCGTCCCCCCAGGACGGGGACAACAAAGGAAGTGGAGGACCTGTGTCTTCCCCAGTCTCCCTTCTGCTCTTTCAGTGATTCCGGAAAATCTGTGGAAGCTTTCTGGGCTCCCCTCCCCTCATCTGTGAAGTGGGGACACGCAGCCTTTGCCAGCTTGGTAAGATGGGAGTCCCACAGAGGACACTGGAGGTGCCACCGCCCCGGGGACTGGGCCCCCCTCTTCCTGCGGAGGGCACGCCACCCCCAGGCAGCGACTTGAAACCCAGTCTGGGCTCCAGCAAGACAGACTCCCTGTGAGAACGCCGCCTCACTCGCTGGGGCCTGCGGGGACTCCGCGGTGGCTGTCCACAGCAGGCACTTATTAGCGTGGGCTCAGGAGGAGGCAACTGGACAGATGCCAGGTGGAATGTCAGGGTGCAGCACCGGCCCTGCCCGCCGCCGGCAGAGGCCTGGGTCCTGCCCACTCCCGCCCCGCCTGAGGTCCAGGTCAGGTGAAGGTCTCCGTGTTAGACCCACAGCATCCCTCTGGGGGTGGGTGGGGTCCTCTGCACTGGCCTCTGTCGTCCCCTGACCACGGGGCAGCTCAGGCCTCAGGGGAGACGCCTGGGACCTTTCAGGGGCTGCTCAGGGGGACTGCAGGCCCCACCCGACGGCCCCGAGGGCCGGCTTGCCCTTGGCGTGGCTTCCTGTCCCTGCAGGTTCACACGGGATCTGAAGGGCCGCAGAGCCCTGGGGGAGGAGGGCAGCCCACAGTCGGAGCCGAGAAGCTGGACACGCTATAATTAAAGCCACGTCGCCGAGGGGGCGTCGGGCGTTCAGGGACAGCGCTGAGAGGTCAGGCTTTGCTGTGGCTTCGGGCACGGCTGTGCTGATTTAAATGGCCCCCTCTCTGCAGGGACAGCACCCCCTCTGCAGGAAGTGGCACAAGGTCACCCAGATCCGAGCAAACAGCCCAGCTCACAGAGACGGAAAACAGCAGGTCGAATGTGTGTCTCGGGGGTGAATTTAGGCCATTGTTGAAAATAAAATATTTGGTCAGAAAACCTGCTCTGTGTCAACTGGGAGAGGAGGGCGGGTCCACCAGGATTCCTGAGGGGCGTGTCCCCGGGGCAGGGCAGGGCGGGGCAGGGCGGCTGTCTGTACTCACACTCCCTTTTAGAGACTTCTTGCTTCACAGTGGAGGTCACGCTGGGCGGATCTGGGTCAAAGCCCCAGGAGGCCTCTGTACACACAGTCCCTTCCACACTCCCCGCCCGAGAACACAGCCTCGGAGCGGCCACACCCACGGCCTCAGTGCTTCTACCCGGGGGGCTCCACCCCCACGCGGGGGCCACCGCGGGGGAGGCTGTGAGGAGCAGGGACAGAGGTTACGCAGGTGCCCCAGGCCAGGGGGTGTGGGGAAGGGAAGGACCGGGATGTGCTGTCCAGCAGGGCACAGGCTCAGCCGAACCTGATCCCGCCTGGGTTAGGGTCGGGGGAGGGGAGCCTTCCGGTTGCCAGCAGAGATGAAGTGTGGGACGCCGTGACGTAACCCAGGCGGGCAGCCGGGCAGGTCAGGGAGGACACTGGGTCGTGTGACCCTGTTGGATTCGAGGCGACTTGAGACACACGAGAGGATGTTGGCAGGAAGTCAGTATGTGGTTTGAGCTCAATGCGGAGATCTGGGCTCAAGCCCTGGATTCAAGACTCAACAAGGTTCTTTCTGATCACAATCAGAAAGGAAAGGGCGGAGGGCAGCGTGGAGGGGTGGGGAGCTGGCGTGGAGAGGGGTCAGCCGGGGGTGCCGGGGAAGCTCTGGAGGAAGGGACAGCAGAGAGGAAACCTGTTCGGTGGGGAAGAACCAGCCACCAAGCAGGGCCCAGTGAGGGCGTGTGGACACACAGTCCCATGACCCCCGAGGGACAGGCTGCTCCGGCAGAGACGTCGAGCTCCTGGGGCAGGAGCGGGGCTGCGGAGGGGGAGAGATAATCCCTGTCCCAGGCACGGTGCAGAGCTGGGGACCACAGGCTGCAGGGCACAGCCTCGCGTCGAAGGCGGGGCTCGGTTGTACGTGGGGACGCACTGGTCACGACGGTCCACCTGCCGGTCACAGAGATCGGTGCCAACCAGCTCAAGAAAAGGCTCTGGGGTCCTGGAACTGGGGCACCAGGCGAGAGCTTGTTGGTGTCCCACAGGGGGGGGTCTGTCCCCTACTCACCCCGCCTGCTGGCCCCCCGTGGGGCAGGGGGGCTCTGGGGAAAAGAGGGAACTCTCTCCTCGTGGGGTGGGTCTGTGCCCTACTCACCCCGCCTGCTGGCCCCCCGTGGGGCGGGGGGCTCTGGGGAAAAGAGGGAACTCGCTCCTCGGGGGGTGGGTCTGGCTCAGGTCCTGCCTGCCCACCCACAGAGGGGGCAGCAGAGGCACAGAGCCACACGAACAGGAGGTCAACATGGAGCCAGGAGGGCCTTCTCAAATGAGGTGGGGCGGACAGGTGAACACACACGCGCACACACACATGCAACACACACGCACACACATGGTCTCAGTCCCCGAACCTCGGTTTCCCCACCTGTAAAGGGTGCGTGCAGCCTCGTCGTCCTGTGTGCACTGAGTGATGGCGGAGATCACGCTCACGGTGCTCTGGGTGCTGGCTGGCCCCGTGCGGCCCTCTCCGAGCGAGCGTGAGCCGGAGGAAAGGCGAGGAGGCCGGTGGCACCCCTCGGCACAGGGCTTGCTGTCGGGACAGCAGAGACTGGCCACCGAGCTGGCTCCGGGTGTGGGGGATGAACCTGGAGGCCTGGTGTCTGCCCTCGCCTTCTTTGAAGAGCCGTGGGTTCAGGGATGGACGGAGAGTGAGCTCGGGGAAGGATGGCAGGCAGGGCTGCCGGCGTCCTTGACAGGGGACCGCTCTGTCCTGTGAGGGCCGTCTCCCCGAAGGTGCTGGGGACTCAGCGTCCCTTTTACTGAGTGAGTGAACTTTACAAGCTAATTTAGGAGAAGCGGCATTGAATGTTATCCGTTTGATATCTTCTTTGAAAAAGGAACAGTGAGAGAGAGATAGGACAAGGACAGACAGGAAGGAGCTATGTCTGCGTCCCCCCTCCCCCTCCCCAGTGTCCCCCCTCCCCAGTGTCCCCCCTCCTTCGTGTCCCTCCTCCCCCTTCCCAGTGTCCCCCTCCCCCTCCCCAGTGTTCCCCCTTCCTCATGTCCCCCCTCCCCTTCCCCAGTGTCCCCCTCCCTCGTGTCCCCCTCCCCCTCCCCAGTGTCCCCCCTCCTTCGTGTCCCTCCTCCCCCTTCCCAGTGTCCCCCTCCCCCTCCCCAGTGTTCCCCCTTCCTCATGTCCCCCCTCCCCTTCCCCAGTGTCCCCCTCCCCAGTGTCCCCCCTTCCTCATGTCCCCCCTCCCCCTCCCCAGTGTCCCCCCTCCCTCGTGTCCCCCTCCCCCTCCCCAGTGTCCCCCTCCCTCGTGTCCCCCTCCCCCTCCCCAGTGTCCCCCCTCCCTCGTGTCCCCCTCCCCCTCCCCAGTGTCCCCTCCCCTTCCCCAGTGTCCCCCCTCCCTCATGTCCCCCCTCCCCCTTCCCAGTGTCCCCCTCCCCCTCCCCAGTATCCCCCTCCTCCTCCCTCGTGTCCCCCCTCCTCCTCCCTCGTGTCCCCCCTCCCCCCAGTGTCCCCCATGTCCTACTCACCGAGGCCAGAGCCTCCAAGGAGACAGGAATTTCTGAATGTGCCCCAGTGTCGTTCACAACTCTGTTTCAACGTTTGTTTTTAGACAATCACCATTTAAAATATATATATATATGTTCTGGAAGTTATTATTATTATTATTATTAATGATCTAAAGACTGAGGATTTCACCAAAGAACAAAGAGCATCTTTCACGCTCTGCCCGCCCTTGGCCAGAAGGCTTTGTGTCAGTCTCCAACAGCATCTGGGGTCTCTGATATGATCGGGTCAATTATGCCCTGTCTTGTCACAATTATAAAGGTGTCATCCTGCAAACCGTCACGGCTGAGCCATGATGTCCTTTCTTCGGTCGGGTGGAGCCGGGGGTGAGCTCCAGCCAACCAGCTGTGAACTCTGGGGGTGTCCCGTTTCTGCTTTGGGAAGGACGTGGGTCCCTCCCCCCGCGAATGAGGTGCGATTAATGAATTGGCAGAGACCTCGGGCTTCCTACCAATATATTTGCAAATGAGAAGGGGCTTTGGTGGGAGGGGTGCCAATCTGCCCTGTCAATCAGCCTGGATTCTCTCTGTGCATCTCCTGTGGAGACAGACAGATTGTAACGGTCCAGCAGCCCCGGGGAATGGCTCAGTAACCCTCAACACAAACACAGTGGGGGGGGGTGCTCCCTGCAGGAGCTCCGTGCCTAGACTCTGGGCGAAACCTGACCCCCGGCCAGACCCGGGGTCTTCTCACAGGACCGGACGAGTCCCCGTGGAGACACGGGGTGGCTGTGCAGGGGCAGACCTTGGTTCTGTCCTGGGGTGCTCCTACCAGGAGACATTCTGGTGCTGCTGGGGCGCGACTCACTCCGATGCATCTCGTGAATGCACAGAGCCCGGCCGTCGTGACCAGCACAGTACGGTGGAGGGGGCGTGAGGCTGTCCGGAGCTCCGAAGACCAGATGCCCGGAGTCCTGAGTTCCTGTTTTCTCTGCCATTTACTAGTCTTAATTGTGTGACCCCCGCCCCCACCCCCCACGCCGGAGATTCACACAGCCCCTCTGGAGAGCTTCCCATTGGTGAAAAGGAGGATTGTGATAAGGCACTGCTTGTAAAAAGCCAAACAAGACCATGGCTTCCGAAATACTTGACGGAAATGGCTCCGTGTACAATATATGTAAATTACAGGTACGTTACTAAGGTGAAAGATTCTTGTCCTGGGCTGTTGAATAAAAGTTTATCAGCAGAAACAAAAGGCGTGAGAGGGTTGCACGTACGTTGTAAGACTAGCCCCAAGGAGAAAGAGACTCGGAGGGAATTCTGCCCGACCGTCCGGAGAGCCACGCGCCGCGTGGAGTCCCTCCAGTCACGGAGGCGGGAACGAGGAAGAGACGGAGGGTCCGGATTCCTTTCAGACGAGTAAGGAAATGGTAGATGCTTCTGCACATGGTCTTAGAACAGATCGCGGCCCTATTTGAGGGGGGAAAGTTGGACCCTGATTCACAGTATTTGCAAAACTAAGTCTCAGATAAGGAGCTGAACCGTCCAGCATGTCTAGGCTCGAGGGTGCTGCCCAGCTCTGGGGAGTCAGGCCACAGCACAGGACCCCCGTCCACCGGGGCAGAGCCACGAGGTGTGTGTATCTTCTTCAGGATGTCATTCTAGCCATGTAGCCGTTCTCCCCTGATACTACACTGTTTAGATTTATTCATGTTGTGTTTCCTGAATGTACCAAGTGTGGCATTTGCAAATAACTGGAGTTTTATTTCTAACTTCTTAATTCTCTCTCTCTCTCTCTCTTTTTTTTTTTTGTGTGTGACAGAGACAGAGAGGAACAGGTAGGGACAAACATCTTTAAAAATATAACAAACTTGGAGGTCTTATACTATGAGATATCAAGACATATTATAAAGTTGGAGTCACGAAAACGGTATAGTACCAGCACAAAGCTGAACAAACAGACCAGACGAGAGAGTCCAGGCACTGACCCCTCACACGTACAATCACCGTATTTTCCATACAAGTGCGGAAGCATCATCATGCTGTTTTAATAAATGGCATTGGATAAATGCAACATCCCTATGGGACAAAAAAAAACAAAACAAAAAAAAACCCAAAACAAAAACAAAATAAAAAACACAAAACCCTTGGCTTCTTAAAATTCTTTAAATTGGATTTATTGGGGTGACACTGGTTAATAAAATGATACGGGTTTCCGTGTGCAATTCTAGAATGTGTCATGCACAGATGGCTTTTCTGGAAATTCACCCGGTGGCTTCGCCCACGGCATGGCCGTCTCTGCTCCTGGGGCTGGGTCCTGGGGAGTCACAGAAGGCAGGTTTGTGACTCACAAGAGAAGAATGCATGTTGGGCCTGTAGCAGAGGGCTATGCACAAAGCTTCTCCCTTCCCGTTCCGCTTCCTCCCCACCCCACCCCTTTCCTGTCCTTCTGAGCTGAGCTTGGACCCCCCCCCCCCGTGATGAGATGAGGAGCCCTTTATTACGGGTGTGTTCAAAGCCCCCACGCAGCAGCCGGGGGACCTGTCCTTCGCTCTGATGTGCCCGGGGTCGGGCACAGTACCGACAAGAGCCAGGGCTTTGCCGGACTCAGGGGAGGACAGCGTAGCGTAGTGACCCGTGCGTCATCTGTTCTGAGCTTGCGTCTTCCTGTGTGAGCACCTGGTGAGGGTCGTGTAACCTGTTCCATCCATGAAGTGCGGGGTGGGGGCAGCGAGGCCGCAGCCCCCCCCCCCCCCCCAGGCCAGGCTGCTGCGGACAGATCCTCATTTCTTTGCCAGAGTCCTTTTTTGGGGCTTTGTTTTGTTTTGTTTTATCCTGAACACTGTCATTTAGCCAGGCCACCTCTTGACGGATGACTGTCCCACGAGCGTAATGACCATCTTTTGCTGAATAGCAGGACATTTTTGTCTACGAGGTTTATCTTCTCAGATGTTTTGAATTAGATGGAGATGACAAGGTTCTGTGTTTTTTTGTGGGTTGTTTTTTTATTTTAAGGGGGAGGTGGAGCCGGTCAGTGACGCTGAGCTACTTGAAGGAAACAAGGCCTGGGTGAGCCTGGTGGTCGGCCAGGACGGGAGCCCTGCGTTAAGCAACATTGTTTCCCTTTTCTTTTCAAAATAACAGGGGCGTGGATGGGAACACCGTGAGTCTAGGGGAGCAGGACCCCCCGCCAAAGCCTCACACTGCCGGGAAACGACTCCCGCGCACGCTGGGTCAACAGCACTGCAGCCATGGGGCACGCTCACTGCTCTCACAGAGGCGGGTGGACGTCGCTCTGCAGAACGAGGCCCACGGCTTTCAGATACACCGCTTACTGGATTCCACACCCCTTGTCTCTAAGCAAGCCAAATGGAACCAAGAAAGAAAAGGCGGGAAATGTGTATGTCAGAGTATGTGTGTGTGTGTGTGTGTGTGTGTGTGTGTGTTTTCTCATCAGTGATACCAGCTCTTAAAAACTCGCAAGTTCAAAATAAAAACAACAACCAAGTTTCATTTTAAAACTTATGTTTTTTATTGTAACTTTAAAAAAAAGGTATTGACTTCTCCAAGGAGTTTGTGCATGTGTTTCCACCGCCCATCTCCGCCCCTCCCCCCTGGACTTCTGTGGCTGTTACAGTGTAGCTGTGGGTTTCTGTGCCCCGGTCACCGCCCTGCAGAGCGCAGACCTCTCCGTGTCCAACAGATTCAACGTGCTTTTATTCTAGCTTTGCCATTCTTCAGATTTCTCTTTCTCTCTCTCTCCCTGCCATTCTTCAGATTTCTCTCTTTCTCTCTCTCTCCCTCCCTCTCTTTTCTTTTCTTTTTTCTTTTCTTTCTTTCTTTCTCTCTCTCTCATTCTCTCTCTCTCTCTCTCTCTCTCTCTCTCTCTTTCAGTCTTTTGATTCAGCTACTCTGTGGCGACATTTTTGGCAGCAAGCATTTTCTCCCCAGTGGGGCTCTTGGTGCTCTATGGGCAGAACTCCTCACGTCAGCAGCATCGTCCTCTCTCCTGGGGGACAGCCCACGGGCAGGGTCTCTAAGTCACTGGCTCACCTGGGGCAGGGTGTCTAAGTCACTCCCAGCTCACCTGGGGCAGGGTCTCTAAGTCACTCCCGGCTCACCTGCCTGCCTCTGTGGGGCTCTCCAGCTGCCTGAGAGGCCACATTGAGAGTCTGTTGAAAATTTGGTTGGCTCCACTTTCAAAGTTCAGATCCAGACCTGAATTTCTCCCACTTTCCTGCCTGAACCCAGACCATTGTTTTTCTGCCTGCTTATTGTAGAGTTTTCTCTCTCTCTCCACCCCTCCCCCGCCTCTCAGAATTGACCTCAGCAAAGCGTCTGGGCCCTGACAATGGTTCCTCCTCCTTCTTGCTGTCCCTGGGGCCCCACGGCTCTGACCTGGCCCCCGTGGCTGCCTCCTCACTCCTCCCTCCCCTGCCCACTGACCTGCCCCACCCTCAGCTGCTCCAGCCCACACATCCCCACTCAACTATCAATCTGTGCACGGAAACCGGGCCTTTCTACCTCATTTCGGTTGTGTCTCACGGATTGCTCCCTAGTCCAGACTAATTCTAAAGGTCCAGAGCCGCCTCCCCCGCCCCCACCCCCGCCCCCTGAGACCCGCCCTGCTCAAACGTGGGGCAGACCTTCCCGGAGTCTGCTCCCCTCTCTCGGTTTGATGAGCCTCCTCCCCAATGGGGAGACAGTCTTCCTCGACTGTCTCTCTAATGGCTTCTCCCTGAAATGCAGCAAAAGAGCCTCTTCACTCCTTGTGAGGGGGTGGCTCTGCGGGCTGGTGTGCCTGCCCCCCTGTGACATCAGGGAGATCAAACGGGAGCCTGGGAGGCAGAGAAGGGGGTGATCTCCATCCCCTCCCCCCGCAGGGGAGGAGGTGGGGGAAGGGGTGAGCCTGTTTGTGGGCGTGTCCCTCCCAGTGGCTGACTCATTATTCACCCCTTTGTACTATCTCAGTGGGACGGAACCCACAGAAACGGGAGGCAGCTCAGAATGAGGAAACTGCGGGCTCTCTCTCTCTCTCTCTCTCTCTCTCTCTCTTCCTCCTCTCAGAGCGGCTTTCCCAAGCGAGAGGACGGCAGGGACAGCCACTCAGAAGCCTTCAGTCACCCCAGGGGGAAACCAGAAAGGCGGGTGGAGCCGGTTTGCTCAGGCACAAAGAGTGTCTTTGCAGGGTGACGGTGACTGACGCTGATGTCCACCCACCGGGCTGGCCTGTGCGCTCTTCCTTGTCTCCGGAAGAGCGTCCCCTCCTCTCTTCCCAGGAGAGAGGTCACGGCAGGTGGTGGAGGTTTGGGTCAGGGTGGGGGTCAGTGCTGTATCCTGCACTCCTTGGTCCCAGGGTCCTGCCCCAGGGGCAAAGTCTTCAGGACTAGGGACCCCTCTCAGGCACCCCACCTGTTCCAAGCCTTCCTGACAGCCTCCCAGCCAAGTGGGAGCACCCCTCACCCGCCGGCTGGTCAGGCTTCTTCCCCACCTTGACTCCAATGGCACACTTAAAAAAAAAAATAACGCTGTTCCATACGTAAAAAAGAAGTCATCAACTAATTCTGAGCCAGCCTATTGGGATGTTTCAGCAATATGTCCCAAGAGAAACACTTTCTTTAGCACAAATATGTGAAGGAATGGCTTTGTCTTACCCACCCAGTTGTTTTTTTCTAAATGCACCCTTGGGTGACTGTGTTTCATCAGCCCAGGGAACACCGCCCATTCCCACCTGCACGGACCCTGCACTGGCTTAAAATAAATCAGGCAGTTTCTGGGTACCCGAGGCCTTGCTAGCTAGGCTCTGGGAATACAGAGAGGCCTTCCATAGGGCCCTATCCTCCCCCCATAGGGCCCTATCCTCCCCCTCCCATAGAGCCCTATCCTCCCCCCCCATAGGGCCCTATCCTCTCCCCATAGGGCCCTATCCTCCCCCCATAGGGACCTATCCTCCCCCCATAGGAACCTATCCTCCCCCCATAGGGCCCTATCCTTCCCCCCATAGGGCCCTATCCTCCCTCTCCCATAGGGCCCTATCCTCCCCCCCCATAGGGCCCTATCCTCCCCCCATAGAGCCCTATCCTGCCCCCATAGGGCCCTATCCTCCCCCCATAGGGCCCTATCCTCCCCTCATAGGGCCATATCCTCCCCCCATAGGGCCCTATCCCCCCATAGGGTCCTATCCTCCCCCTCATAGGGCCCTATCCCCCATAGGGCCCTATCCCCCATAGGGCCCTATCCCCCATAGGGCCCTATCCTCCCCCTCATAGGGCCCTATCCTCCCCCCCATAGGGCCCTATCCTCCCCCCCTATAGGACCCTATCCTCCCCATAGGGCCCTATCCTCCCCCCCATAGAGCCCTATCCCCCCATAGGACCCTATCCTCCCCCCATAGAGCCCTATCCTCCCCCCATAGGGCCCTATCCTCCCCCCATAGGGCCCTATCCTCCCCCCCATAGGGCCCTATCCTCCCCATAGGGCCCTATCCTCCCCCCATAGGGCCCTATCCTCCCCTCATAGGGCTCTATCCTCCCCCCATAGGGCCCTATCCTCCCCCCTCATAGGGCCCTATCCTCCCCCCATAGGGCCCTATCCTCCCCCCCATAGGGCCCTATCCTCCCCATAGGGCCCTATCCTCCCCCCATAGGGTCCTATCCTCCCCCCATAGGGTCCTATCCTCCCCCCATAGGGCCCTATCCCCCCATAGGGTCCTATCCTCCCCCTCATAGGGCCCTATCCTCCCCATAGGGCCCTACCCTCCCCCCATAGGGCCCTATCCTCCCCCCATAGGGCCCTATCCTCCCCTCATAGGGCCCTATCCTCCCCTCATAGGGCCCTATCCTCTCCCCATAGGGCCCTATCCTCCCCCCATAGGGCCCTATCCTCCCCTCATAGGGCCCTATCCTCCCCTCATAGGGCCCTATCCTCTCCCCATAGAGCCCTATCCTCCCCCCATAGGACCCTATCCTCCCACCCATAGGGCCCTATCCCCCCCTTCCCACCTGGGTTCCTATCTGTGCTCAGGACCCTCCCTCCCAGAGGTCTCACACTTTACCATTGTTGATAAAGGCAAGTCCTTAAGTTATCAAACAAATGAGCTTTATTTCTTTGAAAGACTTCTCGTTTTAATAAACTCTGATGGTCAGAAAAGTGACTGCTGGCACAGCCCTCTATCCCAGTCTTTAATGAGCCAATATTGTCACTGTGTTGTTGACACCGCTTGGTCAGCACATGTGTCTAGCATTGATGTTACCGGACATTTTATAGCTTTGAGGTTACTGGATTTTTAATAGAGGCCTGTCTTATGCATTTCACCAGCTCCTCAGCTGCTAGAACCAGGGACTGGAAGATATCACCAGTGGACGGCACCCCTTGTTGCCGAGTCCAGAGGGCGGCCCGTGGACTCCAGGGAGTGAAGGAGGAAGGTAGGGACCCCTAGGCCCTGGGGTGTTTGCACAGTAGACTGGAATCTAGAATATTCACATTATGGTTGTTAGTAGCTCCGTTCTCTTGCTTATTTTTCTCTGACTGATTTAAAGAGCGCTGGTTTTGGGGCCAGACCGGCCTGGGTGTGATCCCAGCCCCAATGCTTGTGAGCTGTAGCCAATAGGCCAAATGACTGGATTTCTCTGAGACCTGGCTTCTTCCCCAGCTCCCTCTCCTCCCTCTGTCTCCCTGTCTCTCTCCCTTCCCAAGTCCTTACACAGAAGCTAAGACTGACAGGGACGGGCTTGTAGGAGGTCTCCTCGTATATTCGTAGACGCCCGCCGCCTGCACTCGCCCTTCTGTCCCCACCGGACGGTAGGAACAGGGGAGGCTACGCACAGGGCACAGGGCAGGCGCCCAAGGCTCTCCTGCTGGACGTGTTCCCAGAGCCAGGCCACAGAAACGCCCAGGAGAAGTGCAGACATCATCGTCCCAGAAGGAAAGGAAGACCGACCCAAGTTCAGAGTGTGTTCCCGAGGGCGCTGGCCCAGGGAGGCCAGCCGAGCGTGAAGAACACTGGAGCTCAGCCCAGGCGGGGCGGGGCTGGGCGGGGGCGGCCAACACCCTGGGCTGGGCTGGGCGGGTGCTACGGCCATCAGGTAACATCCTCGGGGGCGAGTCCCCTGGCCACATGCACACTGTGGGGTGGTCCCGTGACCCCGGACGTGCCCTGTGCCTGGTCTCTCAGGCCACAGAAAGAATCTCAGTGCGAGTCCAGTTCCTGGTGTTTCTGGTTGAGTCTGCGCGCTGATGTAGCGTGTGTGCGTGTTTGGTGCATGACCCGAGGGCGCTGATGTAGTGTGTGTGCGTGTTTGGTGCATGACCCGAGGGCGCTGATGTAGCGCGTGTGCGTGTTTGGTGCATGACCCGAGGGCGCTGATGTAGTGCGTGTGCGTGTTTGGTGCATGACCCGAGGGCGCTGATGTAGCGCGTGTGCGTGTTTGGTGCATGACCCGAGGGCGCTGATGTAGCGCGTGTGCGTGTTTGGTGCATGACCCGAGGGCGCTGATGTAGTGCGTGTGCGTGTTTGGTGCATGACCCGAGGGCGCTGATGTAGCGCGTGTGCGTGTTTGGTGCATGACCCGAGGGCAGGATCCGGGTGCTGGCCTCTGAACCCCGCATCTCAGGAGCTCCACGTGGCCAGAACCACCCCCGCTCTCTTCCAGCCGTGACAAGGAAAAACAAAACAAAACTTTAAGCTTGTCAAATATTATTAAGTGCTCGACAAGTGTTTCTCACTGTGGGATATGTCGCTGGTGTTTTAGCTGCTACCTGTATGGATGCTTTCATTTTAGCGGTTATTGATTTTACCGTTTATTAGGAGGGAGAATACTGCAGACCCTTGACCTGGGGTTTATTTTTACTTAAGAAAGAGGCTATGCTATGTCTTTAAGTTAAAAAGTGAGTCTATTTAAGGAAAAATATAAGGTAATAATGCTGTATGTGGTAAAAAAAAATACATATATATATAGATATAGATATATGTATATTGCTAAAATTATGGGGAAAATACGAAAGTTTGAGAATTGTAAATCATGAATAAAACATATTCCCTAACTTGTTATTATTGTTCTTGGAAAATCACGTATCTTATTTAAAATTATACTAGTGAGTATAATTAAGTTTTTCAAACTAATTGTATTTTTTAAATAGCATACAAAGTGAGTTATGTGTGTCTCTGTGTGTGTATGTGTCTGTGTGTGTGTCTGTGTGTGTATCTGTGTGTCTGTGTGTGAGTCTGTGTGTGTCTGTGTGTATGTCTGTGTGTGTCTGTGTGTAAGTCTGTGTGTCTGTGTGTGAGTCTGTGTGTGTCTGTGTGTGTATCTGTGTGTGTGTCTGTGTGTGTGTCTGTGTGTATGTCTGTGTGTCTGTGTGTGTGTCTGTGTGTGAGTCTGTGTGTGTCTGTGTGTGTATCTGTGTGTGTCTGTGTCTGTGTGTATGTCTATGTGTCTGTGTGTGTGTCTGTGTGTGAGTCTGTGTGTGTGTATGTGTGTGTGTATGTGTGTGTGTCTGTGTGTGTCTGTGTGTGTCTGTGTGTCTGTGTGTATGTCTGTGTATCTGTGTGTGTCTGTGTGTGTGTATGTCTGTGTCTGTGTGTGTGTCTGTGTGTGTGTCTGTGTGTATGTCTGTGTATCTGTGTGTGTCTGTGTGTGTCTGTGTGTATGTCTATGTGTCTCTGTGTGTGTCTGTGTGTATATCTGTGTGTGTCTGTGTGTATGTCTATGTGTCTGTGTGTGTGTGTCTGTGTGTGTGTCTGTGTGTATGTCTGTGTATCTGTGTGTGTCTGTGTGTATGTCTGTGTGTCTGTGTGTGTGTGTCTGTGTGTATGTCTATGTGTCTGTGTGTGTGTGTCTGTGTGTGTGTCTGTGTGTATGTCTGTGTATCTGTGTGTGTGTCTGTGTGTATGTCTATGTGTCTGTGTGTGTGTGTCTGTGTGTGTGTCTGTGTGTATGTCTGTGTATCTGTGTGTCTGTGTAGTGTGTATGTCTATGTGTCTGTGTGTGTGTCTGTGTGTATGTCTGTGTATCTGTGTGTGTCTGTGTGTCTGTGTAGTGTGTATGTCTATGTGTCTGTGTGTGTCTGTGTGTGTGTCTGTGTGTCTGTGTCTGTGTGTCTGTGTGTGTATCTGTGTGTCTGTGTGTATTTCTATGTGTCTGTGTCTGTGTGTGTGTCTGTGTGTGTATGTGTGTATGTGTGTGTGTGTCTGTGTGTATGTCTGTGTGTGTGTCTGTGTGTGTGTGTCTGTGTGTGTGTGTCTGTGTATGTCTGTGTATCTGTGTGTGTCTGTGTGTGTGTCTGTGTGTGTGTGTCTGTGTATGTCTGTGTATCTGTGTGTGTGTCTATGTGTGTGTCTGTGTGTCTGTGTGTGTGTGTCTGTGTATGTCTGTGTATCTGTGTGTGTCTGTGTGTGTGTGTCTGTGTGTGTGTCTGTGTGTGTGTCTGTGTATCTGTGTGTGTCTGTGTGTATGTCTATGTGTCTGTGTGTGTGTCTGTGTGTATGTCTATGTGTCTGTGTGTGTGTCTGTGTGTATATCTGTGTGTGTCTGTGTGTATGTCTATGTGTCTGTGTGTGTGTGTCTGTGTGTGTGTGTCTGTGTGTATGTCTGTGTATCTGTGTGTGTCTGTGTGTATGTCTGTGTGTCTGTGTGTGTGTGTCTGTGTGTATGTCTATGTGTCTGTGTGTGTGTGTCTGTGTGTCTGTGTGTGTGTCTGTGTGTATGTCTGTGTATCTGTGTGTGTGTCTGTGTGTATGTCTATGTGTCTGTGTGTGTGTGTCTGTGTGTGTGTCTGTGTGTATGTCTGTGTATCTGTGTGTGTCTGTGTGTCTGTGTAGTGTGTATGTCTATGTGTCTGTGTGTGTGTGTCTGTGTGTGTGTCTGTGTGTATGTCTGTGTATCTGTGTGTGTCTGTGTGTCTGTGTAGTGTGTATGTCTATGTGTCTGTGTGTGTCTGTGTGTGTGTCTGTGTGTCTGTGTGTGTGTGTCTGTGTATGTATCTGTGTGTCTGTGTGTATTTCTATGTGTCTGTGTGTCTGTGTGTGTGTGTCTGTGTGTGTATGTGTGTATGTGTGTGTCTGTGTGTATGTCTGTGTGTGTGTCTGTGTGTGTGTGTCTGTGTGTGTGTGTCTGTGTATGTCTGTGTATCTGTGTGTGTCTGTGTGTGTGTGTCTGTGTGTGTGTGTCTGTGTGTGTGTGTCTGTGTATGTCTGTGTATCTGTGTGTGTCTGTGTGTGTGTCTATGTGTGTGTCTGTGTGTCTGTGTGTGTGTGTCTGTGTATGTCTGTGTATCTGTGTGTGTCTGTGTGTGTGTGTCTGTGTGTGTGTCTGTGTGTCTGTGTGTGTGTCTGTGTATCTGTGTGTGTCTGTGTGTCTGTGTGTATGTCTATGTGTCTGTGTGTGTGTGTCTGTGTGTATGTCTGTGTGTCTGTGTGTGTATCTGTGTGTGTGTCTGTGTGTATGTCTGTGTGTCTGTGTGTGTGTGTCTGTGTGTATGTCTGTGTGTCTGTGTGTGTGTGTCTGTGTGTATGTCTGTGTGTCTGTGTGTGTGTGTCTGTGTGTGTATCTGTGTGTGTGTCTGTGTGTATGTCTGTGTGTCTGTGTCTGTGTGTCTGTGTGTAGCAGAAAGACTACGGAAGGCTGTTGATTGTCCTCCTCACCCTCCACCCCTCCACCCTCAACTTCCCGTTTTTTATTAGTTTAATTGGGGGTTCTGTTCCTTGTTGGTTTGGGGGAACACATTTTAATTTTGAATTTTTTTTTTGGAGCTCTTTGTAGATGGAGAAGCATTTTGTTATTTTAACCAGCCCCAGCGATCTCCACCAGTGTTTCCACTGGGGTGACTTTCACATTTCTAAGCTAATTTTTTGCTTTTTATCTCGGTTGGATATTTTCAAGCACATTTTTCCAGGAAGGCATATATTTGGTAAGTGCCAGTGGGTTTGATAGGTGTCTTCCTGCTTTTAATTAAATTCTCTTTTTGAATCGAAGGACAAGAACATAATTTAACTATACAAGCTTGTCTTTCCACCTTGGCTTTGAGGTTTGAGGGTCACGTTTTTGGCTCCTTGAGTCTTAGTCGTTCTGCTACCCTCTGGATCTGGGCTGGGCTGTGGAAATCCAAGGCACTCTCAATCTGTATTTCTTTATGGGTCATTTTCTTTTCCTCTTGTGTGCTTGTTGTATTTTGACTAGTGCTGTAGCTCAGTTTGGGGATAGTTACAAGGTTGGATCAGATGCGTGTGTGTTGTTATTCACAAACTCTCACTGGGCACCCCTGGTCTCAGTATCCACAGACTGACTATTTTAATCGGCCTGAGAAGTAGCATTTCAGTGTGCCAGTGTTCTTAAGAAACACACCTGGACTCAAACCCTGGGGCTTAACAGGCGCCTATTAGCAGAGCTCTGTCTGTGTGTGACCAGAGGCAGGACGCGGCAGCCCCTGGCCTGGGCTCTCCCCCCACCCCCGGGAAGGTCAACGGAAGGCTGGTGTTAGGTCCCAAGGTCTCGCCGCCCGGCACCCTTGATGGTCCCTGGGTTGGAGCCCTGAAAGGGGGTGGGTGGTGCTTTCAGCTACAAGAAACAGAAACTCTGACTCAAACGGGCTTTGAAAGGAAAAAGGAAACGTATGTCCTCACACCAGGAAACGGGAAGTGCGGGCCGTGGGCCTGCAGCGGTGAGTCAGCGTCCAGCAAGGTCGCCGGGCTGGTTTCCCTGGTGCCAGACGCTGCCAGACGCTGTGGGCTGCGTCCTCCCTCACACTCACTGCGGCCACCCCAGGGAGAGGACGGCCTTCCTGCTAGGGTGACTCACGCTGTCCCCACCGCTGGACCTCAACTGTTCCCGGGAGGTTCCTCCTCAGTGGTCCTGAGTCCCAAACCCCAGGCGGGGCCGGAGACCAGAGGCCACAGCTGCCAAAGCCTCTGGGGTTCCTGATGCACACAGGGGAGGGGTCTGTGGGGGAGGGGAGCTCTGCTTCTCTCTACCAGGAGAAGTGTCCGTGGGTGGAGCTGGTGGACAGATTGCCCATGGTCTCCCGTCCCTGCTCTCGTGTGGACACTGAACAGAGGCAAGAGGAGTCCGCTCCATTAACGGGCCTGTGTGTCTGGGCCCCCAAGTTGTGGTAAAGCAGGAGTTGGGGGCCTGCTGCTGTCTCCCCAGCTCTGGGCCAGGGGTTGCTTGTCAGAGTTCCATGTCCGCAAAGCCCGGTCCATGGGGACCTGCCAGCCGCCCGCTTAGCCCAGGACCACAGGCCCGCTGGCCGCTCACGGCAGCAGAGAGACGGCCCTGGGGGAGGTGGGCGGGCTGACCGGGCACAGCCCGACCCGGAGCAGGGAAGCAGGGCCCGTGTGCTGCACAGCCGGCCCCTGAGCTCAGGGGCTCCTGACACCTGGCTGTGACGTGCGGCCAGGTAACATCCCATCCCCAGAGGAAGGTGAGTTCCCTCCCACTGCTCCTGTTTGGGACGCGGGCAGTGGGCCATCCCAGTGGCTGACCGTCTGCAGGTGGGGGGACAGGGCGGCCCCGGGATGCCTCCACACCGCTGGGCCCCGCCGTGCGGCTTTCCTGAGAACAACCCCTGTGGGATCCCGGGACGCGGGCGTCACCGCACCCCTTCCTGCTCCGCTCCCTCCGTCTTCCCCCCTCTCCTTCCTCCCACGCACGGCTCCCACCCACCCACTTCCTCTCCGCGTCTCTCAGCTGCCGGCCGTGTCCAGGCCTGTCTGACCTCACACTCCCCGAGGACCCGACTGGGCAGTAAGTGACCGTCCCTCAGGCAGGTGTGCTTGACCCAGCCCTCCTCCAGACCGCACTTTCTCCTGGATGTGCGGGCCCTGGTCTCCGGACATGGACGGCCTGTGTTCACATCTCAGCTCTCAGCCTGTGGACAGACTGGCCACATGTCCTTGGGAGCCTCCTTATCTCCCTAAATCTCAATTTTGTCATCTGGAGAAAAGGGGAAACGGTCATTAGTCATTCTCTCATGGCCGCATGGTGGTGTCTGACGGGCTCCAGACACTGTCAGTCCCCACCTCCCGGCAGTGACGGTCTGTAAAGCCAGTAGCCACGGCCACTATCACAGCAGCCTGGCCCATGCAGGTTCGCATTGGATTCGAACAGTCGGTAAAGAAACAACGGAGCCACATCACCTTTAATCCTAGCTTGCACCCGGCGGGCAAGTAAAAAACACACACTGGGCTTCAAAACCCACTCACATTCAGTGCTCACAAAGCTACTGACTTATCCGAGTTTCCTAGAATCAAAGGTTTCTAGCTCACCAGCCTTATTCACCTCTGTTCCCATCTCCTTCCTTCTCTCTGCACAAACTCTGCACAAACTGGCTTCTCCCTCAACACTCCGCCATCTTGGCTGCTTCTCCTGGCCTCCTCCACGTGGCCTTTCTCCCCTCTCCTCTCTCCTCTAATGATAATCTCAGGAACCAAGAGTGCAAGCTCCCGTTCTACCCCCATTTTATAGTGTAGCTTCATAACCTTTAATCCAATATACAAAATAGGGAAGTCTCTAATACAAAGTCACTTATCTGGGGCATGATGGGATTGTACCATCCCACAACAAAAAGGGTGGGAAAGGCTTAATCCTAAAACCGAGCCCCAGGCTACAAGAATTCTGCCTGCCCACAGAGACACACATTAATATCACCTGGGCAATGAGCTTCCATGTGGGCAGCGCCATCTTTAACAAAGTGAGCATAATATATTTTATCTTCCCATCACTGTCCCTGCTTCAGTTCCCGGAGACGGGGCAGTGCCGCGGGACAGCCCAGGTCAGCAATCCCGCAGGAAGGGCTGGGTGGCATTGCGGGGTCCTGCTGGGAATGAGCGGCTGTCTTGCAAGTCCTGATAAACAGCAGGACAAGAGGACGGCTCCCCCGTGGCAGGCGTGGGACCTCCCCCTCAGGACGCAGCTCAGGACCGGGCCGTGTCCAGAGTGCAGCCAGCAGTGTGACGGTGCCGTCTCGGCGACGGTGACGGTGACACAGCCTTCGGCGGAGCCTCACTGCTGTCACCAGCCCCTGGTGCCGATCCGACAGAACCCCCGAAGGTCCCCCGCGCTCGTCCACCACACACACGTTTTTAGAGGGCATGGGTGGAGGGGGTGGACATCAGGTGAGGACTACGAGGTTGTGAAGTCGTCTGACTTTTCTCTCTGTCACCGTAAAAGAAGCTTGTCCACAAACACGACGATCAATGGAATTTGTTTGGATTTCTGGTGTCAGCGTAGGAGTGAAAATGCCCTGTAGTGTGTGTTCCAAGCCAATTCTCTCCTGACGACCAGGAAGAACCTTTTCTCAGCCCCCCTCTTCCTCCCCCAGAAAACACAAACAAATGATGAGGAGGTGGCCCCGAGTCCTGTTAGTGTGACAACGGCTCACGTGACCACAGGGATAAAAGCCCCATGACCCCGGCAGATACACGGACCCCACGAAGCCCGGGGTGTCAGGGTCAACCCTTTTCCTGTGACAAAGAACAGCAGAGATTTAAAACACTCGTACGAGGGCAACGTTACACTCAAGAAAACCACCTCCTTCTACTGTCTCCCACCCCCACCCCTACTCCCCCCACTGTCTGCACAACAAGTACAATCGAGTGAAAAAAGCCAAACAATGGGGAAGTGAGAAAAGACTGGGAAACAAAGGTCCCCGCGGTCCCCAGCGCCCGCCCACATTCCACTCCAAGACCCGCAATCAGCGCCGGGCAAACATCCTTCCTGTGGGTGTTATTTTGTTTTTTGTTTCTTTTTTAACCTACACTAAAACAAAGAGCATGAGTGAATTCACTCATAAGAACCGGCACGTCATTCAAACGACTCTGCTACCTTCTCTGACCTGACACGAGCTGGCGGTCCTGCCCCGTGTCCGACTACGGTCTACACCCCATCCCTGTCCCCGCTGCCGTGGGCGGCTCTCCTGTGACTCGGTGGTCACCACACCCTGTGATTGACAAGTGGGTTATTTCCCCTTTGGTTTGTTATGATAAAAAAAAAAAAAAAAAAGTGCTAAAATGGTATGGTTGAATTACCCTTGTCCCTAAATCCTTGTAAACTTCGGGGACTATTTCTCTGGGCACATTCCTAGGTTAACTGTGTCCTGTCCAGGCTGACTGGACAATGAGGGCAGCAGGGTCCAGTGGGACTCCCCTGGGAAGCGGGAGGCTTCGTGTGGCCAGTCTAGAGGGTGACAGCCCGTGGGGCCGAGGTGGCTTCCGTGGCCCCTCAGGCTGAGCGGCCACAGCCCCCCAAGGGGAGGGAGATGGTGAGTTCAGAAAACACGAATGTCACTGAAGGGTGGACACTGAGGACAGAGGCTGTTTCTCTCCTTTTGCGTTTTTAGCAGTGTCTCAAAGCGAGGCATGTGGGCCCTCAGAAACCCGGGCGCCCCGTTTCCAGTCTGATCTGTCTCGGGCGGCTCCGCGGTGGACCAGGACGCTCATTCCCGTGATCGCTTGGTGAGGCTGTGAGAACACGGACTTCGATGCCGCGGTCTCATCTGACAGGGTCCTCGTGTGTTTGGCCTTCCTGCTGCCGCCTTGTTTGGTGTTCCCACGTGAGGGTTTTTTTCCCTGACTTTCTTTAGATTTAGTCTTGTCTGTAATTGAAATGATCAGGTTTTCTTTGTCTCCCTGTTCCCTCCTGAGGTCAGAAGGCACGCATTCTGTAGCGATTCTTTGCATGCTCACTCGAAAGACTTTAGCAAGCCTTCCTCACATGCCAACCCCCCTCTGAAGAACACAGGGACACGGGGACACGGGCATTCCACAGCCCTGACCCGCCCTCATCGTTGTGGGTCTAGTGTCACACTGTTGAGTGAGCGCTTCATACGGTCACGATGGTTCTTCTCCACTAGTGACTCTCCTGTCAGTATAAACCATTGACCATTAGTCTTCACATGTTTCATTGCTCATTAGTCCTACCACGCCCCACTTTTCCTCTGGTTCTCGTTTTCATCTTGCCCAAATGAAGTTCTCTGCGCCCCCCCCCCCCCCCCCTGCCCAGGGGTCTGCAGGTGGCACTCCCGTGAGCTTGGTCTGGAAACGACTTTCTTGCTGCTGAACAGTGGTTTAGCCCCGCCCACTTTACGAGAAATCTGACGTCCGTCCGACTGTCAGGTAAAATGGTCCTACAGTGTGTCTTTTCTCTCTGGTTGCTGTTAAAACGTTCCTTGCGCCTCTGCGGTTACTCTGCTTTGCTTTGACATGTTGTGAAATAATAGAAAAGATATATACATCTATGTATAGGTTTCTATCTCCCCCTCCCTCTTCACCTTTCCATTCCTGGGGTCCTGGCACAGAGCTCTTAAAACCTGTGCAAAATCTTATGTCAAGAGCAGCAGGGGCAGCTGTTATTCTAATATTTGGTCTTTGACACCAGTTCCTGGCAACACCCCTAAGCCCCTTGGAATTTCCTCGGTGACAGAAATGTCTTCCGTTCTCTGGTGTGGACTCTGGGTGGTTCCTGGAGGAATCCTGAGTGGAAGGTGGTCCCCAGAGAGACCAAACCACGATTAGAAGCTTGAAATTTTTAGCCGCCCCTCCCACGTCTCCACACGTGGAGTGGAGAACGGTTGGAAGTGAGGAAACCCCCACAGGACAGGGTTTGGGGGTCTTCCAGGCTGGTGGCAGCCTCCACACTGGGAAGGTGACAGCCCCCAACTCCACAGGGACAGACACTCTGCTGAGGATTCTCTCAGACCCTGTCTCTTCCACCTGGCTGCTCTTGAGTTGTATCCGGTGATGATAAACCAATGATCTAGTGCCGTGGTCCCCAAACCCCCGGGCTGCGGACCGGTACCGGTCTGCAGAGAAAGAATAAATAACTTACATTATTTCCATTTTATTTATATTTAAGTCTGAACGATGTTTTATTTTTAAAAAATGACCAGATTCCCTCTGTTACATCTGTCTAAGACTCACTCTTTTTTTTTTTTTTTTTTTTTTTTTGTATTTTTCTGAAGCTGGAAATGAGGACAGTCAGACAGACTCCCACATGCACCTGACTGGGATCCACCGGGCACGCCCACCAGGGGCGACGCTCTGCCCACCAGGGGGCGATGCTCTGCCCCTCCGGGGTGTCGCTCTGCCACGACCAGAGCCACTCTAGTGCCTGGGGCAGAGGCCAAGGAGCCATCCTCAGTGCCCGGGCCATCTTTGCTCCAATGGAGCCTCGCTGTGGGAGGGGAAGAGAGAGACAGAGAGGAAGGAGGGTGGGGGGTGGAGAAGCAAATGGGCGCTTCTCCTATGTGCCCTGACCGGGAATCGAACCCGGGTCCCCCGCATGCCAGGCCGACGCTCTACTGCTGAGCCAACCAGCCAGGGCCTAAGACTCACTCTTGATGCTTGTCTCGTAAGTTCGACAATTATATTTAAAAATACCACAATTTTTACACCGGTCGCATAATTTTATTTTGTGCATTTATCCGTCCTACACTAAAGGCCGGTCCGTGAAAATATTTTCTGACATTAAACGGGTCCGTGGCCCAAAAATAGGTTGGGGACCACTGCTCTAGTGGGTAAGTTGTTTCCCTGAGTTCTGTGAGGTGCTCTAGCAAATTAATCAAACCTGAGGAGGGGGTCGTGGGAACCTCCAGTTTGTAACCCAGGTAGAAAGCACAGGTGACAACCTGGCCACGCAACAGTCATCTGTCGTGGTGTGTGTGTCCACGTGCACGCGTGGGCATGCAGGGAAGTGGTCTCGTTGGACTGAGCCCTCCACCGTGGGGTCTGACGTGTCTCCAGGTAGAGAAGTGTCAGGACTGAGTGACAGTGTAAGACACCCAGCTGGTGTTGCAGAACTGCTTGGTGGTGGAGCCCCTGACCATCCGGGGTCAGAAGTGTGGGAGTGGGAGTCATGGGAGAGCACAGGAGACACTGAGTGTTGGGCAGATAAAATGTATTATGCTCACTTTGTTAAAGATGACGCTGCCCACGTGGAGGCCGTTGCCCAGGTGATATTAATGTGTGTTGGGGGCAGGCAGGATCGTTGTAGCCTGGGGCTTGGTTTTGGAATTAAGCCTTTCCCACCCATTTTGATGTGGGGTGGTACAATCCCATCATGCCTCAGATAAGTGACTTTGTATTAGAAACTTCCCTATTTTGTATATTGGATTAAAGGTTATGAAGCTACACTGTAAAATGGGGGCAGAACGGGAGCTTGCACTCTTGGTTCCTGAGATTATCATTAGAGAGCAGAGAGGAGAGAGAGGCCACGTGGAAGAGGCCAGGAGAAGCAGCCAAGATGGCGGAGTGTTGAGTGAGAAGCCAGTTTGGGCAGAGTTTGTATCTGGGAGAAGGAAGGAGATGGGGAACTGAGGAGAATAAGGCTGGTGAGCTAGAAACCTTTGATTCTAGGAAACTCGGATAAGTCAGTAGCTTTGTGAGCACTGAATGTGAGTGGGTTTTGGAGCCCAGTGTGTGTTTTTACTTGCCCGCCGGGTGCAAGCTATGATTAAAGATGATGGCCATCAGTTTTTGGCTCCATTGTTTCTTTACCGACTGTCTGAATCCAATGCGAACCTGCATGGGCCAGGCTGCTGTGATAGTGGCCCTGGCTACTGGCTTTACACTGAGGAAGGGGGAGGTTTTCATGTCCATGTGTCTAGCGTGGTAGTTGATGATTTTCCTCAATCCAAAGTCCCGTGGCTTTCTTTAATTTTGGAAAGTTCTCAGCCATGAACTCTTACCTGCTCCTCTTCCCATTTTCCTCCCAAATCCGTTGGGACGCAAACTATACATACATCGGACCCTCTCCTTCTGTCCTCCACGTCTCTGAGCCTCTCTCGTTTTACTTTCCACCCCTGTGCCGGGTTCCTGGTGATTGCCTTGGCTCTGTCTTCCACTTCACTCATCCCCTTTTATCAAAACTGTTATTTAATATATCTTTTTTTTTTTTTTAAGGCTCCTTGCTATACGCTTCACTTCTAGACACTTTGGAGATTCTGTTTGAGCCGTTGCTGGACTGGAGCACCAGAACTTTGCCTCAGGTCCTGTCCTCAGACTCGGGAACGTGAGTCATGGACCTGGCCAGCTCCTCGGGGTGGGGGAGGGGCGCTGCCCGCCCAGAGGTGGTTGTCTAGCAGAGGACAGAGAGGTGGTTTTCTCAGGCAAGAATGTAAGTTTTCGGTGGAGGAACATGGTTAGAAACGGGGGTGTCTTTGAGGGACCCTCTCCAACCCTGTGACATGTTCATTTTCTGTTGCATTTCCCTTGGATTAAGGGAAAAGTCATGTGCGGTTCTTGGTATTAGTTTTTCCCTCTCTATTAAATTAAGAGACTAAGGTGTTGTCACCCAAGGAGCCAGCAATATCAAGGTTGACGAGTAACACAACAAATGCATCGATGCCCCGATTAGCCTTTCTCGGTGAACATTCCTGAACCACAGGTCACTCTGCTCCAAGACGTCATCGGGAAACTAGGCCGATGGCCCTCTGCGACGGTCAACACGTGACTTCCAGTGGGGAGGGGAGGACATGAGGGAAAGTCACACCCACTGTGTTACACACGTTTCCCTGGTGAGAACTGGGCACATGGCCTCCGGCGGCAGAGGGGGGATGGCATCCCAAATGCCAGCCTAACCCTGTGACCTGGTCCCCCACCCCTGGTGCCATGGCTGGAGGAGGAGTGGGTTTGGGTAGTTGTAAAGCCAGTAGCCAGGGCCACCATCACAGCCGCCTGGCCCATGCAGGTTCACATTGGATTCGGACAGTCGGTAAAGAAACAATGGAGCCAAAAACTGATGGACCATCATCTTTACTCCTAGCTTGCACCCGGCGGGCAAATAAAAACACACACTGGGCTCCAAAACCCACTCACATTCAGTGCTCACAAAGCTACTGACTTATCTGAGTTTCCTAGAATCAAAGGTTTCTAGCTCACCAGACTTATTCACCTCTGTTCCCATCTCCTTCCTTCTCCAGTGTCAAACTGCACAAACTGGCCTCTCACTCAACACTCCACCATCTTGATGCTTCTCCTGGCCTCCTCCACGTGGCCTTTCTCTGATCTCCTCTCTGCTCTCTCCTCTAATGCTAATCTCAGGAACCAAGAGCGCAAGCTCCCGTTCTGCCCCCATTTTATAGTGTAGCTTCACAACCTCTAATCCAATATACAAAATAGGGAAGTCTCTACTACAAAGTCACTTCTCTGAGGCATGATGGGATTGCACCACCCCACAACAAAAAGGGTGGGAAAGGCTTAATCCTAAAACCAAGCTACAAGGATTCTGCCTGCCCACAGCCCACAGAGACACACATTAATATCACCTGGGTAACGAGCTTCCATGTGGGCAGCGCCATCTTTAACAAAGTGAGCATAATATATTTTACCTGCCCACAGTAGTGTAAACCCAGTTGTAAAGCCAGTAGCCAGGGCCACCATCACAGCAGCCTGGCCCATGCAGGTTCGCATTGGATTCAGACAGTCGGTAAAGAAACAATGGAGCCAAAAACTGGTGGGCCATCATTTTTAATCCTAGCTTGCACCCGGCAGGCAAGTAAAACACACTGGGCTCCAAAACCCACTCACATTCAGTGCTCACAAAGCTACTGACTTATCTGAGTTTCCTAGTGTAAAGCCAGCAGGCATGGCCGGGGCCACTATCAGAGCAGCCCAGCCCATGCAGGTTCGCATTGGATTCGGACAGTCGGTAAAGAAACCATGGAGCCAAAAACTGGTGGGCCATAACCTTTAATCCTACCTTGCACCCGGCGGGCAAGTAAAAATACACACTGGGCTCCAAAACCCAGTCACACTCAGTGCTCACCAAGCCACTGACTTATCCGAGTTTCCTAGAATCAAAGGTTTCTAGCTCACCAACCTTATTCTCCTCAGTTCCCCATTTTCTTCCTTATCCCAGATACAAACTCTACACAGACTGGCATCTCACTCAGTACTCCGCCATCTTGGCTGCTTCTCCTGGCCTCCTCCACGTGGCCTCCTTCCGCTGCTGGCTCTACTTTCTCTGCTCTCTCATGCTAACCTCAGGAACCAAGCACCAAGTCCCGTTCTGCCCCCATTTTATAGTGTAGCTTCACAACCTTTAATCCAATATACAAAATAGGGTAGTCTCTAATACAAAGTCACTTCTCTGAGGCATGATTGGATTGTACCGCCCTACAGCAAAAAGGGTGGGAAAGGCTTAATCCCAAAACCAAGCCCCAGGTTACAACGATCTCCAACACACATTAATATCACCTGGGCGATGGCCTCTTTAACAAAGTGAGCATAATACATTTTATCTGCCCAACACCTAGAATCAAAGGTTTCTAGCTCACCAGACTTATTCACCTCTGTTCCCCATCTCCTTCCTTCTCCCTGCACAAACTCTGCCCAAACTGGCTTCTCACTCAACACTCCGCCATCTTGGCTGCTTCTCCTGGCCTCTTCCACATGGCCTTTCTCTGCTCTGCTCTCTAATGCTAATTTCAAGAACCTAGAGCGCAAGCTGCTGTTCTGCCCCCATTTTATAGTGTAGATTCAAACCCTTTAATCCAATATACAAAATAGGGAAGTTTCTAATACAAAGTCACTTATCTGGGGCATGATGGGATTGTACCACCCCACATCAAAATGGGTGGGAAAGGCTTAATCCTAAAACCAAGCCCCAGTGTACAAGGAATCCTGCCTGTCCACAGCCCACAGAGAAACACATTAATATCACCTAGGCAATGGCCTCCATGTGGGAAGCACCATCTTTAACAAAGTGAGCATAATATATTTTATCTGCCCAACACCAGTATTCACGGCCACCTAGCCCATGCAGATTCACATTGGATTCGGACAGACGGTAATGAAACAATGGAGCCAAAAACTGGTGGGCCATCATCTTTAATCCTAGCTTGCACCCGGCGGGCAAGAAATTCACATACTGGGCTCCAAAACCCACTCATTCAGTGCTCACAAAGCTACTGACTTATCTGAGTTTCCTAGAATCAAAGGTTTCTAGCTCACCAGCCTCATTCACCTCTGTTCTCCATCTCCTTCTCTCTCCACAAACTCTGCACAATCTGGCTTCTCCTTCAGCACTCCGCCATCTTGGCTGCTTCTCCTCTCCTCCACGTGGCCTTTCTCTCTCTGCTCTCCTCTCTGCTCTGCTCTCTAATGCTAATCTCAGGAACCGAGAGAGATCCCAGTCTGCCCCTCTTTATAGTGTAGAAATAAAAACCTTTAATCTAATATACAAACAAGGAAGTCTAGTACAAAGTCACTTATCTGAGACATAATGGGATTCCTCATGAGAGTGCACCACCCCACATCATACAACAGTCAAGGGTGTGGGGAAAACCTTAGTCTTAAAACTAAGCCTTAGGCTATAAGGATACTGCCTGCTTACAGCCTGTCCCCCACACCCAATAATATAATCACGTCCATCCCAAGCAAGAAGGGCAACTAATATCATCACCAGGACAACGGGCTTCCACGTGGGGCAGTGCCATCTTTAACAAAGTGAGCTTAATATATATTTTCTGCCCAACAGGTAGTAATCTCTGTCACTTCTCCTAAAATGGAATTTCTCTTCTAGTTCCTGGAATTTCAGAAACATCTGCCAAGTCCTAGCACCTTCTCATCAGCCCGGTCACCTTCTTGGTCCTGGCTTGACAAACCCCCCTGTCAGGTCCCAGCTATCTCAAAAAAGAATAAAAGAAGGGAAACTAATATTATTTTTAAAGAAAAGTCAGGAGAAGGGAGATAAAGGAGAGAGGAAGAGAGAAGTGTAAGTGCTTTGCTCTGGCCGGGCTTTGCCCCGGGGCTGCACCAGGATTCTTTATGGCACGCAGGTTCCCTGAGAGCTGTCATTCCTGGGCTTTGTACTTTCAGATAAAGTCATTCTGCTGCTTCTGCATGTGAATGACACGCAGGCAGGGATGGAACTGGGTCACCTTGTCCTCCTCTCTCTTTGCCTCCGGGCATCTGCTACTACTGACGATAAGTCTGAAGCTGGTTGATTTTTCTTCCCTTTGTAGAGACTGTTGTGGTTTTTTTTATGCTCAGATGCCTGTTTTATTTAGGATGAGCTTCTGTTTCCTGGACTAATTGGTATCGTCTTTCACAGGTTTTATTAATATCTGTTTGTCCTCCCTCTCTCCTCCTCCCCTTCCTCCTTCCTTTTCCCTGTTCTCTCTCTCCCTTTCTCTTTTTCCGAGAAGGGGAGGACATTCCACCGGCCCCTGGCCGGACTGTTCCCGCTTATCACTCCTCTCTGAACAGGGGTGGGGATTCTGTTCTGCCTCTCCGCTAGCCAGCACCGCCCCCAAGACTGTTTCCCTGGTTCTCCACCCAGGATCCTGTCTGCTGGCCCGTGTTGGGGTGGGGGGGAGGGGTGCAGAGTTCTGACGCTCCTTCTGGGGGGAGGGTGCTGGCTTCCTGTCGGCTATCCTGGGTCCTCTGTGTCCGGTGCTGTGCGCCCAAGGGCTGTCTGCACGGTGGGAGCCTGGGTTACCGGAGGGAAGCCGCAGCTCGGCTCACGGTGGCCTGGGTGGCGAGTTCTTCCGCTCAGCTGGCTCCAGTTAGACTCTGCACGTGGCCCTGCAGACCCCCGAGGGCCAGGGCGGGGGTCTTACAGTGTAGACAGGGATTTCAGGTGGCTTGCCTGCCCACCTGCTGTTGGCTGTTGGCTGTTGCAAGGGTACAAGCAGCTTAGAAAACTAACTCAGACCCAGGGGAGTGGGTGGGCTCCGTGTCTTACTTCGGCCCATGTGTGGAATAGTTCAGTGTTGGCTTCCTTGCAGGGACAAGAACATGAAAGAACCTTATCAAGGAGATTCCAGACCAGGGGCCCCACCCCTGTGTGGTATTTGCTATAGTTTGACCTCTGGCCTTTGGAGGTGCTGGCAGCAAACTCCACCTGAGCAAAGGAAAGACGCCCTCGGCTGCTTCATTTAAAAGAGGACCCGGCTGGTTCCACATGGGGGTTGCATGACGACACTGCCACCCGGGGGGGGGGGGTCTACTGGAGTCTTTAAACGCATTCCTGGATCACGCAGAGGGCGCGTGCTTCAGATGGCTACGCACAGCCGGAGGCCCCAGAGGGGATTTGGACGAGAAGAGGGCCTGAGACAAGTTCTTCTGCGTACCAGACACGTCACATGTGCGCGGTCGGGTGGGGGGTGGGGGCCGGGGGTGGGGGCGGTGGTCAGGAAAACACACTCGGAGGTCACAAGGCTGGCTTCCTCTCTGCCCATCTGCAAGGGTGAGAGAGTTCAGTCTACCTTGGGACGAAATATCATCTTCAGAACTCACAGGAAGTGGTTTCCTGTGTATAAAGGCTCTTTGCCACGATGGACGGAGGAAATCTGATCAGCAGAGGGCAGGTTTACTGGTGACAGCAGCTTTGAAGTCCCTCGATCACCCCGAAGTCCACGGCTGCACCCCGAAGCGCTCCAGCTAACTAGGCCCACGTTTCAGCTCTGACGTGGCTTTCCTGTTCCCCGACCTGCAGGGGCCGCATGTGGGTGCCGCTGCCTTGTCCCTGGGGTCCCCCAGGGGCTGCCTGGGCTTGGTGTTCCCCCGGGGAGAGCCGCCTGGAAGCACGCCTGCCTTCCTGTGCACCGCTGGCCTTCCACAGCTAAGGGGTTGGGGGGGGGTGGCTGCCGGCCTGGGGAACCGCTGGCCTGAGCCCACGGCCCGAGCCTGGACTTGTCTGGTCACCCTGCTGTGGACTATCCACGCGGCTTTGGCTTGGGCACGGCTCTGTCCCCCTGGAGTCCTGGAGCACACGTGTCCTCGTCACCCGGAAAACCCTCAGAACAAGGGCTGTGGTCCTCTACGTGGGGATGCCCTGCAGCCCCACCATTCCAGGGCAGAGCGGCCCCGCCTCGGACCCCGAGACCTGGGGGGCTCGCTGGCCTCTGACCCCGAGACCTGGGGGGCTCGCTGGCCTGGCCCGTCCTCAGAGAGATGCAGCGGTTCCGCGGGTCTCCGGCTGTTCCCGGAATGGGCCGTCTTCTCTGTCATTCACAAGTCAGCCGGAACGCCGCGCTGGGAAGCAGAGTGGAACCCAGACTAACACGCGTGTCATCCACCCCAGCTGTGCTCCTGTAGCTGCCAGTGGGAAGCGAGGTGACCGTGTCTCCGGGCAAACATCAGAACGAGGAGTGGACAGGGACCCGACTCGGTCCTCGTCCTGACGAGCCCCGTTCACCTGACCGCCTGCCGGGACCCAGCGTCCTCCCGGACGTCCCCGCTCCTCTGCCCCGGCGCCAGAGTGGCGGTCGGAGTCCCCGCGCTCTGCTGTGTGAGGTGGTTTCTGAGCTCAACCCTCACCATGCCTGAAGCGCGGGGTCTGGGGTGGGCACACTGCTGCCTTCTTCCTGGGAGGGAAGAGAGTTCCTGCCAGCCAGTGCCAGGCATGGGAGCACCCCCACCCCCGCCCTCCAGGCTGCTGAAGCCAGAGACCCCCCCCCCCTTGTCTGCTGACCTCACCACACGGCGGTCAAGGGCACCGCCACGGGCTTTAAGTGAGCGCGCAGCTCTGACGCGCCGTGGACCCGCCCGGAAGGGCGCACTCGCGGTTTCGCCTGGAACCCTGCGGGGACCGCACAGGCGGCGGGTGCGGAGGAGGCGTGGACCATGCCCAGCGGCCTTCCTCGGTCTTTCTCCTGGAAAGGCCTGCGTCCTGAGCTGAGGGCTCCCTGGGGGTCAGCACGACGTGTCTGAGGTGTTTTCCCAGCGGCTGGAGCGGGTGCTCCCCGGTTTGGGAGTGGGGCCAGGACCTGACCCAGCGCCCAGCGCCCGCGTCCGGAGCTCACGCTGGGCGGCTCTCCACCTGCCGGGAGAATTGGTTTTCTCTCAGAAGGGAGCGTGCCCGTCGGCAGCGGTGGGACTTAGGTCGGTGGGAAATCTGAGCGGAACTGGACACTGAGCTGACTGGCTTTCTCTGACTCCTGACTGACCCTGGCTCCTGCTTTTCTCGTGAGCGTCACAGTGACAGTGACGTCCCACCTTCTCCCTACAGGAGGTTGTCCACTGTGAATCCTTCAGACGACATCAAAAACTGGGGACGAAATGCCTGATTCCCACTCAAGTCCGTCAATGTGGCGGGCACCCTCTGAGGACGGAATGGCGGAGGGGTCTCTCAGGGGCTTCACTTTGGGCAAAAGCCTGTGGTGGTGTCACTTCAGCACGGTGACGAGTCATCCCTGGTCTTCCATGCTCAGAGCGTCCTGTTCTGGTCCCGTTAACAGGACCCACCGACCGGGACACCCACCACCCCCGTGGCGAGAAGGGGGCCCTGCCTGGAGCTGGGCGGGCCGAGGGCGCTGCCTGCTGTGGAGTTTGAGAGGCCCCGTGGAACGGGAGGCAGGTGGGCGGGGAGGTGTCCCTGCCGGGAGGAGGGCAGGCGTCTGCCCCGAGGCAGGACTCAGAGTCCGGCACTGAAGAAACATTCACAGGAAAGTTGTCCAACCCACAGGCCAGCGGGCGGGGACCTTGACCTCCAGGCCGAACAGGAAACAAGGCTCCCTTGTCCTCGAGCCGGGAGCAGGCGGAGTGAACACACCCCCGTTGTGAGCTCGCTGCTGAGTCGTCCACGTCGCTGCGGTGTCAGGGTTAGGGGGACGTCGGCTTTGGGCACCGTTAGTGGACGGATGGACAGTGAACAGCCTGGCCAGGGGGGTCCCTGAACCCACCCGGACCTGGGGGTCTCCATCAGACAGAAACTCCCAGGGCCGATGACCTTGCTCTCAGTCAAAAGCACTTTCTGAATGGTCACGAAGTGTCCTGTCAATCAAACTCGTGTTTCCCTAACCCTCCCTGCGTCCCGAGGCTGCAGCACCTGGACAGAGACCTGGGTGGGGACGGACACCCACCACCCGGGAGGAAGGCGCCGGACCCGCGGAGCACGCCGGACCTGGGTGGGGACGGACACCCACCACCCGGGAGGAAGGCGCTGGACCCGCGGAGCACGCCGGACCTGGGTGGGGACGGACACCCACCACCCGGGAGGAAGGCGCCGGGCCCGCGGAGCACGCCGGACCTGGGTGGGGACGGACACCCACCACCCGGGAGGAAGGCGCCGGACCCGCGGAGCACGCCGGACCGGCGCCTGTGGCCGGCTGAGCCAGACGGCCCGCCGGCGTGGGAAGGCCCAGCACGGACTTGGACGTGACCTTTGACTCCCGGGACCCGTTAGGACTGGGCACGGGCTCTTTCCTGGGAGAAGGAAGCGGAGGCAAGGCCCCGACTCGGGATTCCGACGGGAACGGAGGTGGCGTGGCGGTCAGGGGTGTGTCCTGCAGAGCTTTGCCCTGGCTTCCAGGTTCCCGCGAGGCTCCGGACCCGCCGTCTCTCCTCACGGCTGTCCCTCGAGACCTGCAGGGACGGTCATCGCCGCCGTCGGCAGGAAGAGCAGGAAGCAGCCGGCGCTTAGAACGCACACGTTTGCAACTTTCCCCCGAGGCTTCGGAAGGAAGGGACTGGGGGCCTTTCCCGGCCCCTCCCGGTTCAAACTCCGCTTGGGCGCCGGCCAGGCAGAGTCTGGTGAATTTCTGTCTCTTTGTAGGTAAAGTGTGAGGCGTGCCGTGTGCGGCCCGAGCCCAGGCTCGGCGAGGAGACGCACAGAGACCCTGGCAGGGGTGACGACGCTGCGTGTGTGCGTGTGTGCATGTGCGTGTGAGAGTGAGTGTGCACGTGTGTGCATGTGCACGCGTGTGTGCATGTGCGTGTGCGCGTGTGTGCGTGCGCACAGGCACGTGGAGTGTAGGTAACAGACACTGAGGTTCCCAGACAGAATTCAGTCTATCAAGCCTGTAATAAGCAGACTCTCTGGATTGGAACAGAAGTCTGTCATCTCCGCCTTAAGGAGAAGTCTGCTGAACGCTTTCGTGAGGAGGTCACATTTGATGATGGCGCTTCTTAAAGGAAAGGAAAAGGGCTCTAACAGGTGAGGAAGGCAGGGCTGAGCAGGTGGAAATGTCACCTCTAGCCGGGGACCAGGTCTGCCCGGGCCCTGCTGAAGTCTGTTTTTGCAGCTTTTACACAATTTACATACTCAGAAAAATTCTCTTAGTTCACGGAGCCGTGTCCTACCATGTGACACAGGGCGCCTGAGGCAACGTAGTAACGTCGGTTTCCGTTGGAGGAGACTGCGGCAGGCCCGCGGCCTGGATTCCCCACCCCATTGGTCAGACAGGACCTCAGCCGGCCGAGGTCCAGAGCCCGTTATGCCACGGCAGGTGCGGTCCGGCAGCACACACACCCTTGCTGCTGTTCCGGGTGAGGTCCAGGTCTGGGGGCAGCCCCTGGCAGGACAGGGTAAGCTGGTGGCTTTCTGTGCCCGTCGGGTGAGCAGCCCCTTTGTTGCTGAGCCATGCCAACTCAGTCCCTCTGTAAACGTGCCACTTTTTCAAAGTGTGCTCAGAGAGCAGCCTCCTGTCTGAGCTTCGCTGGCTTCCACTCCGGCCAATGGGCTGCGGGAGGGGCGCTGGGGGCCTGGGGGGGGGGACGTTTGTTTGCACTGAAGGCCTGTCAGGGCTTCGGGTCAGCTGGGCAGTCATCCACTCTCGTCTGGAAATTCAACTTGCCGCATGCACGCGGACGTGTGGTCAGCATACGCGATTCCCTGGGGGCCCCACGGCAGGCCGGACAGCGCTCGTGTGTGTCCTTGACCCGCAGCGCTCCGGCTCTCCTCCCTCTCCCGCCGGCCGCTCCCACGAGCTCCATGAGGTCAGGACCCCGGTGCTAGCGGCCAGTGCTGAACGCAAGGTCGAGTCACCCGGGAATTCATGTGCTTTTTCTATCCCAGAGTTTCGGAGTTGGGCCTGGGGCTGGGGGACAGGAAACAGGCCACATAAGCAGCAATAAATAGAAACACAACTATGAAGCCAGTAGCTGTGGCCACTGTCAGAGCTGCCTGGCCCATGCAGGTTCACATTAGATTTGGACAGACGGTAATGAAACAACGAAGCCAAGAACTGGTGGGCCATCATCTTTAATCCTAGCTTGTACCCAGCGGGCAAGTAAAAACACACACTGGGCTCCAAATCCCACTCATTCAGTGCTCACAAAGCCACTGACTTATCCGAGTTTCCTAGAATCAAAGGTATCTACCTCACCAGCCTTATTCACCTCTGTTCCCCATCTCCTTCTCTCTGCACAAACTCTGCACAAACTGGCTTCTCCTTCAACACTCTGCCATCTTGGCTGCTTCTCCTCTCCTCCACGTGGCCTTTCTCTGCTCTCCTCCAGCATGGGCTCCTCTGCCCCATTTTTTTTTTATTTTTTATTTTTCTGAAGTTGGAAACAGGGAGGCAGTCAGACAGACTCCTGCATGTGCCCGACCAGGATCCACCCAGCATGCCCACCAGGGGTGATGCTCTGCCCATATGAGGCATCGCTCTGTTGTGACCAGAGCCATTCTAGCACCTGAGGCAGAGGCCATGGAGCCATGCTCAGCGCCCAGGCCATCTTTGCTCCAATGGAGCCTCGGCTGCGGGAGGGGAAGAGAGAGACAGAGAGGAAGGAGAGGGGGAGGGGTGGAGAAGCAGATGGGCGCTTCTCCTGTGTGCCCTGGCCGGGAATCGAACCCAGGACTCCTGCATGCCAGGCCGACACTCTACCACTGAGCCAACCAGCCAGGGCCTCCTCTGCCCCATTTTATAGTGTAGAAATCAAAACCTTTATCCAATATACAAAATAGGGAAGTCTCTAATACAAAGTCACTTATCTGAGGCATGACGGGATTCCTCATGAGAGTGCACCACCCCACATCATGCAATCAGTCAAGGGTGTGGGGAAAAGCTTAGTCTTAAAACTAAGCCTTAGGCTATAACCACCCTGCCTGCTTACAGCCTGTCCCCCACACCCAATGCAAACTATAAGGGAGCAATCCTGTCTATCGTATTTACAAACTTACTTGACCAACAGCAACCAATACCAGCACCTGGGCGACAGGCCTCCACGTGGGCAGCGCCATCTTTAACAAAGTGAGCGTAATATATTTTATCTGCCCAACAAGGAGAAATCCAGTGTTTATAAAGGCACTGTTGGTCAAATAAGTTTGTAAATGTGATATATATGTTTGCTCGCTTGTGACTTATATTGGGTGTGGGGGACAGGCTGTGAGCGGGCCGGGTCGTTGTAGCCTGGGGTTTGGTTTTGGGACTAAGCTTTTCCCCACACCCTTGAATGATTGTATTATCTGGGTGGTGCACTCTCATGAGGAATCCAATTATGCCTTGGATGGGTGACTTTGTATCAGAGACTTCCTTGTTTGTATATTGGATTAGGGGATTTTGGTTTTCTACACTATGAAGTGGGACAGACCGGGAGCTTGGACACACAGTTCCTGCTATCACAATTGCAGGGGCTTCCCTGATCCCTTGCCCTTCATGGGAAGAGCTGGTTTTCTGCTTTTCCCTTGTCTTCTTTTGTGGTTTGCCTGTCTTGGTGAGACACCAATAAATAGGATGGCCCCCCGTCCTCTGACTCCGCCATTTCTTTATCGTCTTCCCGAATCCAATGGGAACCTGCATGTGAATGGCCACGATGGAGGCTCCTGGCCTTACAACTGGCGTAGTTTCTGGCAGGATTCAGAGATTGGTATGGAGCCACCACCCTTGATGGGTGGGATAGAGTACTGGTTGCCGCTCTGGCTCCCCATGGCTGTCCTTTTAGGGGCCATGGGCTACATGTTTTTTACTCAAGAGGAAACTGCCCGAGGTCAAAAGCTTCAGTATGAATTGAAAATAGAACGGCAGAAAAGGCTGGAATTGGGGCGAGCACTGGTAAGGAATTACGGGTTCGCGAGTTGCAGTTTACCCTGGAAGTTGAACGTGTTCACCGGCAGTTGTTGGAGAAACAACTGCGGATTCCAGAGCTCGAGTCTCAGCTTCTGGCCAAAAGCCAGCAGCCACAGGAGCCTAAACGGTCACCAAAGGAGCAGCAGCATCCGTGCCGGTGGATTGGCTTTGAGTCAGCGGGAGCAGGCGCTTGCGACTCCTCTTCTGAGGATGAGAAGGCTCAGGCTGAAGCTGCCATACGCACACTGAGAGCCCGACCAGTTGTCGCCAAGAAGGTAAAAACCCAGCAACAAAGAGTCCCTCAGGGGCAGCCACAGCCTCCAGCCCAGGTAATGGAACACTCTGTGGTCCGGCCCTATACCCAGGCAGAGCTGATGGAGTTGGGGGCACAATTTAGGCAGAAACCTACTGAATCCCTGGTAGCCTGGTTACTACGATTATGGGATATAGGGGTGGATGGCATCATGCTCTCCGGAACAGAGATGGAGAAATTAGCCGCCATTACCACACACTCTTCCTTGAGGCAGCGTCTTCAGAACTGCCATGGCAACCCAGGAGACCATACCCTATTAGAATGGGTGATGGCTGCCATTCGTATGGTCTGGCAGAATGCTGGAGAACTGCCGGGGGCAATGAGTCGGTGGCAGTGCTACAGTGAGTTAGTAAAGGTCCTTCGAGAACTAGGTATGAAGAATGCTGTTTTCAACCCTGGGTCTCGTGGGCCAGACGAGGAAGTGTTTACGGCCAAAATGAGGGAATTTGTCCTTGCTAGCGCCCCGTCAGCCCTTTTTGGGTCACTTGTGGCTATCTTGGGCCCCTATGTGGGGCAGCCCATCAATGCAGTTACACAGATGGTAGCAGATTTGGGAGAGCTGGAGGCCGCTCGGGATCATAAAGCAGTGAGGGCTGCTGCCTATGTTTCCCCCCCAACTAACAAGGGAAACGGGCCTGTAAAGGTTACCCGAACACAGATGTGGGTAGACTTGATTGCGGCTGGAGCAGATAAGGGGAAATTGGATGGCCAGTCTAATAAAATTCTTTTGGAGCTTTGGTGGCAGCTTAAACCAGAACAGAAGTTCCAGCCACTGAGACGAAAGGCCCCAGCAGCTACCAATAAAACGTTTGGTGCGCGCACAGCTCGGTTACAAGATTATATGATAGAGACGGCCGAGGGAGAGGGGAACTCCCAAGACCCACTGTACCAGTTTGAATAGGAAAAAGGCCGAGGGACCCGTCTAACGGGGATGGGCGGGGACCGGAGGCCACATGTGGAACTGGCTATCCACTGGTCCCCTTCCAATGTACAACAGGTGTTGGCCTTGGTGGATACAGGTGCAGAATGTTCCCTTCTCTATGGAAACCCAGAGCGGTTTGCTGGGACCCCAGTGGCCATTGACGGTTATGGGGGCCAAACTGTTCAAGTGAAGCCAATAACTATTCCATTGGGGATAGGGAGACTGCCTCCTAAGCCATATAAGGTGTATGTATCTCCTATTCCTGAATATATTTTGGGGGTAGATGTCTTGCAAGGACTGTGGTTGGAAACTACAGCTGGGGAGTTCCGGCTGCGGATCAGGGTTGTGAAGGCAGTATTGCGGGGACATGCATCACATTCCCCTTTGCAATTACCCGTCCCTCGGCGTGTGACTAACACCAAGCAGTACCGCCTGCCAGGTGGTTATGAAGAAGTCACAGGGACAATCCTTGAACTAGAAAAGGTGGGGATCATCCGGCCAGCACACAGTCCTTACAACTCCCCGGTATGGCCTGTGCGCAAAGCAGATGGAACCTGGAGAATGACAGTAGATTACAGGGAACTTAATAAAGTTGTTCCCCCTTTGCACGCTGCTGTTCCTTCGATAGCTAACATGATGGATCGGCTAAGCCATGAGTTGGGGACATACCACTTTGTGGCAGACTTGGCCAATGCTTTTTTCTCTATTGATATAGCCGCAGAGAGTCAAGACCAATTTGCCTTCAGTTGGGAAGGGAGACAATGGACCTTTACAGTGTTACCCCAGGGCTATTTGCATAGCCCCACCTTGTGCCATGGGCTGGTGGCTGCTGACCTGGCTAAATGGAAACAGCCAGAGGTAGTCCGCATGTACCATTATATTGATGATATTATGCTAACTAGTGATTCACTTTCAGAATTGGAGCAAGCAGTCCCTACCCTTCTATCCCATTTGAAAGCATGTGGCTGGGCAGTTAACGAGAACAAATTACAAGGACCTGGGTTATCTGTTAAATTCTTGGGAGTTGTCTGGTCGGGTAAGACAAAAGTTATCCCTGACGCAGTTATAGATAAGATTCAAGCCTACCCCGTGCCCACTATGGTAAAACAGTTACAGGAATTCTTAGGTTTGTTGGGGTATTGGCGAGCATTTATACCGCATTTGGCTCAGTTACTACGCCCCTTGTACAACCTTATTCGAAAGGGGGTTCGCTGGGATTGGACTGAGCAGGCGCAAGGTTCATTTGCAGCTGCTAAGAGAGCTGTCAAGGTGGCACAGGCCTTGAATGTGTTTGATCCTGCCAGGCCCTGTGAGCTGGATGTTCATGTAACCTCGGAGGGGTTTGGATGGGGCTTGTGGCAGCGGACAGAGCGCCTACGGCAACCTATTGGATTTTGGTCCCAATTGTGGAAAGGTGCTGAAGTTCGTTACTCATTAGTAGAGAAGCAGCTGGCAGCTGTGTATGCTGCCCTCCTGGCAACTGAGAGTATTACAACCACAACACCAGTTACAGTCAAAACAACATACCCTATAGCTGGATGGGTGAGAGATTGGGCAACTAAACCACGTAGTGGTATGGCCCAAATGTCTACCCTGGCCAAGTGGGGTGCCTATCTGCAACAACGCTGTGCTCTTAGCACCAGCCCATTGAGGGCAGAACTGCAGGAAGTCTTGGGTCCAGTCACCTATGCGACTTTAGAGTCAGGTGCAACTGGGCCTCAGGAGGCAGAACCTGAGGTCAGTCCCTACCAGGAGGGGCGGGTGCCCATCCCCGAAGATGCCTGGTATACTGATGGTTCCAGCAGGGGCCAACCTGCCAAATGGACGGCTATCGCCTTCCATCCGGCCACTGAGACTATTTGGATGGACACGGGTATAGGCCAAAGCAGCCAATGGGCAGAATTAAGAGCTGTTTGGCTAGTTGCCCATAATGAACCTTCACCTCTGGTGATCTGTACTGACAGTTGGGCTGTCTATCGTGGACTGACCCTTTGGATTGCTACTTGGCACATTAACCAGTGGATGGTAATGCACCGTCCATTATGGGGTCAGGCCATGTGGCAGGACTTATGGGAAATAGGACACCAGAAGCAGGTGACAGTATATCATGTCACAGGGCATGCCCCTCTAGCCCATCCTGGGAATGATGAGGCAGATACGTTGGCAAGGGTGCGATGGTTGGAGACTGCACCTGCAGGTGATGTGGCACAGTGGCTCCACCGGCGCCTGCTCCATGCAGGACAGAAAACTATGTGGGCTACGGTTAAGGCTTGGAACTTGCCTGTGTCCTATGCAGAGGTACTTGCAGCCTGTGAGCAATGTGCAGTATGTTCCAAGGAACACCCTCGGAGACCACTGGTGTCACCTGGACAGATCCAGAGGGGTCATGTCCCACTGACACGATGGCAGATAGACATCATTGGACCCTTACCAAAGTCAGAAGGGTACCAGTATGCAGTCACTTGTGTAGATACTGCCACCGGGCTGCTTGCTGCTTACCCCGCTCGTAACCCTGACCAGAGGGCAGTCATACAGGCTCTGGACCGCCTGAGTGCTGCATACGGGCGACCGCTGGTCCTTGAAAGTGACAATGGTACCCACTTCACTGGTTCAACGGTGAGGCAATGGGCTCAAAAGCTGGGGGTGGACTGGAAGTACCATGTTCCCTACCACCCCCAGGCTGCTGGTATCATTGAGCGTTATAATGGACTCTTAAAGCAGGGACTGCGACAGGAGGGGGGCACCGGCTCTCTTACTGGATGGACACGCCGCTTATGGACAGTACTTCGGATTTTGAATGAGCGACCTCGACGGGGAAGCCCAGCTCCAGTAGAGGCCCTCCTGCATCGGACAGCTGCCCCTATTCAGTTGCAGATACGCACCAAGGACATTTTACTCAAGCCAGGTTTCGGACAGCAGGGCAACGTGCTCTTGCCTGCTCCAACAGCCCTTCTTAAAGGACAACGGCTTCAATGGACTTGGCCCTGGACTGTACAGGCCCCCCATCTGAGATGGGTGGCCTTGTTGGCACCATGGGGAAAGGGGTTAGAGGTGGACCTCCAGTTAACTCCTTGGGCAACCAGCACCTGGCCACCTAAGGTAGAAGTGTATTATCCCTTGAGTGCTCAAGGGGACAGCATTTTGAAGGGCACCTTTGTCATTTCTTTATGGCCAATAATGAGTTCCCCTATTTTACTACACATAGAACCAGCAGATGCTGGTGTATTGGCCAATAAGGTTTGGTATGCCCGCTCAGGGCGGCCTCTGGTGCCAGCTACGGTGCTGTCTGCAGACAAAACTCTGGCCTGTATTCTGCCAGAGGGAAAAGATTTGCCTCTCTTGGTGCCACTGACAGCTCTCTCATTTCGCCCATAGTTTTTGATCTGTTAATCCTATTGCTGTAGTTGGTACTATTTCTGTTTATGCAATGTATCCTACTCCTTGCACAGTGACCATCATGGAAGATGCCTGTGGTTTAGATTGTAAAGCGAGCAAAAGGGGTGGAATGTTGGTCAAATAAGTTTGTAAATGTGATATATATGTTTGCTCGCTTGTGACTTATATTGGGTGTGGGGGACAGGCTGTGAGCGGGCCGGGTCGTTGTAGCCTGGGGTTTGGTTTTGGGACTAAGCTTTTCCCCACACCCTTGAATGATTGTATTATCTGGGTGGTGCACTCTCATGAGGAATCCAATTATGCCTTGGATGGGTGACTTTGTATCAGAGACTTCCTTGTTTGTATATTGGATTAAGGGATTTTGGTTTTCTACACTATGAAGTGGGACAGACCGGGAGCTTGGACACACAGTTCCTGCTATCACAATTGCAGGGGCTTCCCTGATCCCTTGCCCTTCATGGGAAGAGCTGGTTTTCTGCTTTTCCCTTGTCTTCTTTTGTGGTTTGCCTGTCTTGGTGAGACACCAATAAATAGGATGGCCCCCCGTCCTCTGACTCCGCCATTTCTTTATCGTCTTCCCGAATCCAATGGGAACCTGCATGTGAATGGCCACGATGGAGGCTCCTGGCCTTACAGGCACTTTGTAGTATTTATTAAAAAAAAATAGCTATCAAGTCCCCAACCCCATCTCATTAGGCGTTTCTAGTGGGATTTTCTTTCCAATCCACACTCCTGCCCCCCCACCCCCTGCGAGGTGGCCCTCCCTGCGTTACTATGTATCTCATGAGGTCGTCCAACGGTGAGTCTTCAGCTCACGTGTTGGTGGGTTTCCGGAAAGCTCCATCCTGACTGTGTGGTGTGTGCGGCCTGCCTGGGTCTGTCTGGTTCACTCCACGCGGCTCTCCTGGCTCAGGCTAAACTAAGGGAGTGTTGGGCAGATAAAATAGCAGGCAGGATCCTTATAGCCTAAGGCTTAGTTTTAAGACTAAGCCTTCCCCACCCATTTTGATGTGGGGTGGTGCACTCTCATGAGGAATTCCATGATGCCTCAGATAAGTGACTTTGTATCAGAGACTTCCTTGTTTGTATATTGGATTAAAGGTTTGGATTTCTACACTATAAAGTGGGGCAGACCGGGAGCTTGTCCTCTCTCGGTTCCTGAGATTAGCATTAGAGAGCTGAGAAAGGCCACGTGGAGGAGAGGAGAAGCAGCCAAGATGGTGGAGTGCTGAAGGAGAAGCCAGTTTGTGCAGAGAGAAGGAGATGGGGAACAGAGGTGAATAAATCTGGTGAGCTAGAAACCTTTGATTCTAGGAAACTCAGATAAGTCAGTGGCTTTGTGAGCACTGAATGAGTGGGTTTTGGAGCCCAGTGTGTGTGTTTACTTGCCTGGCGGGTGCAAGCTAGGATTAAAGGTAATGGCCCACCAGTTCTTGGCTCCGTTGTTTCATTACCATCTGTCCGAATCCAATGCGAACCTGCCTGGGCCAGGCGGCTGTGATGGTGGCCGCGGCAACTGGCTTTACCGGGAGCTCCTGGGCCAGGGCACAGCAAGCGTGGGTGACAGCTTCCAAAGGGCGCGTGCGTGGACTAAAGGAGAATGTGGAAGTGCCGCCCTCTCCCATCTGCGGTCTCGGCAAGCCCTCCCTGGACGGGCTCAACATGACCTTCGTGGCCTCGCCAGCCCCGTGTGCTCGCGCCAAGGGACGAGCAGAGGAGAACGAGCCCTTTTCTTGGAAAAACCCGATTGCACAAGGAGACAAGGGGGATGTAAAGTTGTCATTGTCAAACCTCTAAGTGCTGGGCAGGCCTGGAGACGGTCTCAGGGAACCCGCAGGGGACCCAGCCATGGGGGGGTCCTCCCATGGCCCCGGCTGTGGTGACCACATGTCTGGAACGGTTATCCCCACACTCAGGCCTCCCCGCTGTGCCTCCCAGCCCCGCAGTCACTGGGGAGCCACCTGTGTGTTTGTGTGGTTGTGACCTTCCTTAGAAGCCTCTGGAACATATTTGAGACTGGCTGCGGGGCTTTATGATTTTGGAGACGTGGCCTGAACGCTATGTCTCAGCTCTTTCATGCTGTTGTGTTTTTAGTGCAGAAAAGGTTTGGAATTTGGGGGGTCTGTGAAGTGCGTGATCATGCAAGCTAACCTAGTTCTGGGTGGAAATCCAGAAGTCAGTCTCGGGCAGGTCGGGGGCTGACTCGCTGCCCCGAAGGTGAGTCCAGCAACCTCTTCCGCTCTGGACACACACCTGGTGTGAGCGGGCGTCTCCCTGCCTCCGCTCGGACGCAGACGCTACGACACGCTCGTTGAAGAAGCGCAGCTCTCGATTGCTAGGGAGCCGCTTTCATGAGTTTTCATACACCAGCCGCTGCAGAAATGACGCTTGTCCCTGAAATTTTAATAAAGCATGCAGCCAGCCTCCCTGCCCCGGGCACTCTTTGAGAAAGGTTACATCGGTATGTTTCTGCCTCTGGAAGATTTCCAAAAGAAGACAATGGCTCCTTCACTGAGATCCTCGAAACTTGGGTAAGGTTTCTCCCTGCTTTGATACCGGGAAACACACTTTTAGATCAGGAAGATTGGGGGGAGGGAGAGGGGAAGGGAGGGGCTGGGGATGAGGCCGGGATGTACTGGCCAATATTTAGCAACTGGCTCTCAAAATGATGTGTGTGTGTACATGTTCACATGTAGGTGTGTGTATATGTACATGTGTGCGCTCATGTGTGTACGTGTGTGCATGTGTGTGCATGTTTGCACACATATGCTAGTGTGTGTGCACGTGTACGTGCAAAGTAAATCTTTCCGCCGGAAAGAATGTGAAGCGCACAGTGTACAATCCTGATGCGTAGACAACATTCTTCACTGTAAGGAAGTTGATCCCCACAGGGTGCTTCTGGTGAGTTTACCAAACTCTGACCTCCGCAGGCCTGCGCCTGCCTACGCAGCTCAACCAGGAAGCGCGGACGGACGAGCCCCGTAGTCCCCCCTCTCCATCAACCTGGTCATCACCAAGTCTGATCTGCGGGCCTCCCTTCCACTGCTTCTCACCGGCGCCTTGTACGGCCTACGCTCAACGACGTGACCTGTCTCGGCTTCAACCCCGCCGACGTGCCGGTGCTGGCATCCTCGCCAAGCAGCACTGCGGCAGGGACCAGTGCGCAACCGACGTGATGTTCACTCACCAGGGCTCCGATTAGCAATCGAGTCTGGCTGGTGCTTGTCACGTTCACAGCTACGGGTGAGGCACAGCTGCAGTTTGTCTGGGGATGGGGGTGTGGCTGTGGGAATGGGTGGCCGGCTGTAGCCCCTCCCCTCCTTCCTCCCTCTCTCTCCCTCCTTTTCTCCCCCTCTCCCTCCCTCCCTCCCTCCTTCCTTTCCTCCCTCCTTTCCTCCCTCCTTCCTTTCCTTTCTCCCTTTCTCCCTCTTTCCTTCCTTCCTTCTTCCTTCCTCCCTCCCTTTCTGTTTCTCTCTGTTTCCCACCGCTGCCCATCTCTGCACACATGGAGGTGACTGGGAGGGCGGAGGGCTGCCGGGCAGAGGGGGAGATGCCCGGCCGGGCACCTACAGCTGAAGTTCGGGCATTAGCTGCACCTCCACAGCATTGCACACCTGAGGTCTACGCCCAGCTGCACAGGAGCAGTTGCAGGAAAGTTAATTATACCCCTTCAGGATATGTTAATTTTTTTTTACATAAATAATATATTGCTTCTGAGGTTTTATCCACCTTTGCTTAGGCAACATAGAAGAGATTCCGGAAGTATCGGTGAAAGCTTCACCCAAACCGTGTGGACTGTTTCAGTTCCGGGCGTTTGCTTCACTTAAGCAGGTGAACTTTGCTACAGTTAGATGATCCAAAATCATACACGAAGTGATAAAGAGAGCGAGTAACATTTTAAACTGCAGGAACAGGATGACCTAATAACCCCGATTATGATACATTGTTCACTGAGTGCTACTCTGTGCCCTGCTGTGCGGGGCATCATTGCCCTTGATCTTCAGGGTGGGGGTGGGCGAGGGCGCTCAGCACAGAGAGGTTAATCCGGAACGCCGAGACGCGTAGGCAGCCAGCCGCGCGGTATGACGGACAGAAGGCCCACACACACACCACGGTCTCCTGTCTGAGAGCTGAAGCTCTGAGCGTCCACTCAGTGTCCTCTTCAAGTGGACTTGCTTAGAGCAAACAACAAAAAATTAAAAATTCAAAACAGAATGAACAGTTCTGTTCGGGACATTATCTTGAAGAGTAGAACCAGAAGGGAGACGGATACGTTCATTTTCTCACAGGGCTAGCGGAAGGCGCATCTTCCCTGCAGCTCTAATTCTTAGAAGGGCGCGAGCCTCTCCACCCCCCTGCCGGTCACATCTGGACACCCGGGTATAAAGCAAACAATTTTGCAAACATGAAGACCGGCTGAACCAAAGGCCTCTCTTGGACACTGGGTTTGGGGCTTGTGTCACGACCTGGGTTGCTTTTCTCTTCCGCTGACGACAGGTGATCCTCACACACGAGTGCCTTTTATTTTCACGGTATAACGCCTCCTGCGAATTTGGTAATTTGATCTCATAATCAGTTTGCATTGTACAGAAATGCTGACGTGCGATCACCCGGGGAGGACTATTCTGCCATCCTCGCTGTGATAACCTGGGGGGCTGGTTGGGTGGTTGCCCTCCCCCCTTGGGGCAGAATGCAAGCCCCGCCCTTCCAGACTTGGAGCTCGGTCACCTGCCTCGCTTTGGCCAATGGAACCTGAGTGGCTGTGATGACCATCAGAAGCGTCCGATGTGCTGTGTGTGTGGCTCGTGTGCTCCCCGCCGTGGGTCATGAGACAAACACCGGTCTCAGGAAGATGAGAGGCGCTTGGGGCAGACCCTCACCCGAACCGCAGCCTGTAGCCAAGCCCTGACAAGCCTCTTCCGGCAGAGCTGACTCACCAAGCCAGCTTGAGGCAGTTGAACCACAGTCACCCTGCAGACCGGCAGGCGGGAGAGTGATGCTGTGTAAGCTGCTGGGTTCTGGAGCTGTTTGTTACGCAGCACGGTGTAGCGGTGACCTAGCGATATCTCGATTGACCGACCAGGGTGCTGGCGCAGTGAGCAGTCAGGCCCTAGTTTCGTGCAGAGAGAAGGGTCTGTCTGTCTGCGTTACTATGCCATTAGTAGAGACCTTCATCTTACGGTGACATTTTCCTTTCCTGGTGACTTCATAACGGGGGACACTGGTTTTCGAGGACGTTGCAGAAATGGATCTGAGGCAAGGCAATGGCTTCTCTGGTCACTAGACTTTCAATTTCAGTTTTGATCCGTCTCGCAGTAAACGCCGGGCTTGTTGTCATCGGGCACTTAGACCTGTGTGTCCTCTGGCACCTGCCTGTCCCCAGACGGTTGGGGGACAGGCAGTGGAGGCGGGGACAAGGGACTCCGGGAACGACACGCAGCCCAGGCCCTGCAGGGCTGCTCGTACGCGCTGGTGCCCTGGGCTCTGAGACGCCGGAACGGCCTCAAAACCTCCGAGTTTCCGAGCCGCAAAAGGAGGAAGACGCAGATCCTTATCCAATGAAATCACTCAGATTTTCTAAACAAATGTCTGCAGAACATCTGAGTCCACGTGATCAAACCTCTGTCCCCTCCCCAGGACCCCGAGGAAAAGCCCATCTCTCCCATTACCGGGCAAGACGGGGGGTGCAGACGGAAACCCCTCAGCACGCTCTCTGGGCTCCGCGCGGGGGCGGCCCGCCGGCCCCCACGCCCCGGGAGGCAGGGGAGCAGCAGGACCGGGGCACCCGCGTCTTGTCCCTGAATGACACGTGACGTGGTTCTCCGTGTGGAGAGCAGGTGACGCTGTGTGCTGAGTGTGTCCGTGCCTGCGTGGTCCCTGTGGGCCTCGTTTTAGACTCCCCGCTTCTCGCTCAGCTTTGGGACCCCAGAAAGGGGATGAGAAAGAAATACTCCAATGTCTGATCTGTTTGGTCTCTATGGATTAATGAGCCTTTCCCCCCAGCCCTGGCTGGCTCAGCTGAGCCACATGCTGGTGGCACGGCCCTTCTGCAAGGACACGGAGAAGAGTCGCAAATGGAACGTAATTGCCCGTAATGACGCCCTGTGAGCGCCGGTTGGTTACATGCTCAGAGCGAGCATCACTGGGGTTTCAGTTAAATACCCGCTTACACGGTCTGAAGGAGAGCGTTTCGTTCTGCACCGCTCCCCGGTGGCAGCACCAGGACCCCTTAGGAATGCGTCAGGGGTGGGGAGGGGGCAAGTCTCACCAGCTTCGTGCTGCTCGACCCCGTCCCGGGTTGACGTGGGGCCCTGTGCCCACACGGCTCTGCACGACAATGCCGAGCCAACGGCCGAGTCTTTACAATCAGGAACCCCTCTCTGGGAGCTCTGGATTCTTCAGGAAAGTGTCACAGTGGCTCTCAGGAACGGTCTGTTCGCCGTGGTTGACCTGCTCAGATTCCACAGCCTGTCACTGCGCGCCCAAGGGCAGGGAGGATGGGTCTTCTGTCAGCTGAGGCTGCAGCCTAAGTCACAGGCCACAGCACAGGGGACTCTGGGGCCACCCAACACCCCCTCCCGTCCCAGCAACCATGGATCCCAACAGTAAGTACACAGCTGTCCGAGAACACACAGAGGCTCCCATCCCGCCTCCCACGAGACCAGGGTCTGGACGGTGCTGCGGGCAGTGTGGCTGTGCGAACTGCCTCCCCCACCAGCAGCCTTGCAGAGATGGTGCAATAGTTTTCCTGTTGCTCGGTGACACACATAACCTGGGGCCCTCCTTTCACTTGTGAAGGACAGAACACGAGGAAGTTCAAGGCCGTGGGCGGAGGCAGGGGAGCCTGGGAATGTAGCAACACCAACACTGAGCACACACCCTGGGGTTCCCACGTTCACAGGCCCCTGGGTGGCTGGACCCTCTCCCTGGGTAGCGTCACATGATGGCCTGGGTGTCTCCAGACGCACTCTCCCCAAGGCAGAAGGGGTCCCAGGACCACGGCTGGGCCCTGCAGGGCGGCTGTGTGTATGTGCCCTTAGCAGGGGCTGTGTGATCTTATCTACTCCCAGCACCGGCTTTTGACAGCATGGAATGCGTCCTCCTTCCCAAGATGCTCGGAGACAAGATTAGACGAATGAGTTTAGTGCTTCAGGTCACTTGTCTGACAGCAGATCTCCAGGAGAGAAACGAGAACTGCTAGCGCTGCTCGGGCCATCTGCCCCCCCGCCCCCCCCCCCGTCACAACTTGCGGTGTCCTGGGATCTAGAGAGAGGAGCCCCTTGCAGAAGGACCGCCTTTGAGCCCTGGGTGAGTGTTGGGCAGATAAAATGTATTATGCTCACTTTGTTAAAGATGACATGAGGAGGCCGTCGCCCAGGTGATATTAATGTGAGTTGGGGGTGGGCTAAAGGCAGGCAGAATTCTTGTAGCCTGGGGCTTGGTTTTAGGATTAAGCCTTTCCTACCCTCTTTGATGTGGGGTGGTACAATCCAATCATGCCTCAGAAAGTGACTTTGTATTAGAGACTTCCCTATTATGTATATTGGATTAAGGGTTTGGATTTCTACACTATAAAATGGGGGCAGAACGGGACTTGGCTCTTGGTTCCTGGGATGATTAGCATGAGAGAGTAGAGCCAGCAGCGGAAGGAGGCCACGTGGAGGAGGCCAGGAGAAGCAGCTAAGACGGCAGAGTGCTGAGTGAGATGCCAGTTTGTGTAGAGTTTGTATCTGAGATAAGGAAGGAGATGGGGAACTGAGGAGAATAAGTCTGGTGAGCTAGAAACCTTTGATTCTAGGAAACTCGGATAAGTCAGTAGCTTTGTGAGCACTGAATGTGACTGGGTTTTGGAGCCCAGTGTGTGTTTTTACTTGCCCGCCGGGTGCAAGCTAGAATTAAAGAATATGGCCCATCAGTTTTTGGCTCCGCTGTTTCTTTACCGACTGTCCGAATCCAATGTGAACCTGCATGGGCCGGGTGGCTGTGATGGTGGCCCTGGCTGTGCCTCCTGGCTTTACAGTGAGTGACCTCTCCTGCCCCAGGAAGGCAGAGGGGATGACACAGGCTGTGGGTCCCTCTGACTGTTCCCCGGTCCTGCTCTGTTCCCCCCGGCTGGCAAAGAAAGACAGACAGACACAGAAATGAAGAAAGTCACCTTTCTCCCTTTCGGACCCACGATCTGAGGCAGGAGCGCCTTGGTCATTAGATTCTGTCAGTGTGCGGCTCCGAACAGAGAACGGATTACACACTGTCTACCCCCCGGGTCGGACGGAGATACGATCACAGTCCATGCTCAGCGCAAGCAGTGTCCCGTCTACAAATAACCTTTAACACTCGTTTCGTTAAAAAACCCACGTTAGACCTTTTCAAACTCTAAACACACACACGCTTTATTTAAAAATAATCTTATAGAGGTTTTTTTCGTTTGTGTTTTGTAGTTCTTGCCTACACACTGAAAGTCCCTGAACAATAAAACTTGTTTCTGAGTTCCCAGCTGGACGTTCCCATTGTGCCGATGACGTCGATGGTGCCCTTTAGTTTCTTTAAAAGAGGAGGTTCCGTGTCACCAGGTTGGGTCTGTGCTGACCTCGCCTCCACTGTCTCCTTGTCCCTGAGCCCCACGGAGCTCCCGTCTTCTGGGGACTGTCCAAACGTCCATCCCCTCAACATAACACCTTTGAGCAGGCTACTCTGTTATCTGTAAATTACGGAGAGGTATTATTGTTCAAACAAGTCGTGTGTGTTAGAGACCATACCCCACCCACTGAAATCATAAAAGAAAGGGACAATCTGTGACGGCATCTTCTTTTCACGCCCCAGGGAACTGTCTCACGCAGCTTCGGGGCGGGCACCCGCTGAGCTGGACAGTGCCACACCGCCTCCGGTGGGCACTCTCTGAGCTGGACCTCTGCAGAGGACAGACTGATGGGAGGGTCAGTTGGGTGAATGCTGTCCTTCAGAACGTGTCCATTTTAGTGAAATGAGTATTTGCTCAGCATTCTTGATGACTTCTTTCAGCCTTTCTCTTTGTTATTTAATTTTCCTCCACTTTCCTCCCTGGCTGCTGGACTTCTGCTCTGAGAAGGGCAAAGTCATTCAAAGTGTGTCTGATTGTGGATTTTGCATTGCTTTTTTAAAAAAAATATTAACCTAGGAAAATGTGTCTAATTCTCTGATCTTCCTTTATTGACAGTTTGTAATTTTTTTTAGCTTCCAATGTCTTTGTGAATTAATTTCTCCTGCGTCTTTCACTTTTAAGACAAATTTCCATCATGTTATTTTAATAGCGACTTTGTTTGAAATGGCAGAGTACATGTATGCTGCATCGAGTGGGCTCAAACCTCAACATGATCGCAGGAAAAATCTTTAAAATTAATCTGAATATTTCATCTCCTACCAAGAGACAAATCCTTTATTTTCAGCTAAAGCAATTTTCTTCCTTTTTACATCGTGAGCATTTTTACTAGCATTTCTGAAGAGTGGCAGGCAAATGGAGAGTGTGTCAATAATAGGAAGCATGAATATTTATTGGTATCGCAGCCAAGCAGTGAACAGGCTTCACCGGTCCCATTCATTCTCCGGGGCTGTGGGGTAGGTGACATTGGTTCATCTGTGAATGGGTATCTGAAACCGGAGTGTCCAGTGATAAGGGTGTTTCAATGCCCACAAAGCGAATGTCTAATCCTCATCCTCCTTCTCTTTTTTCCTCCACATCACAGCCGATACCCATCCAGGCCTCTGTCCCCAAGCAGAACCCTAACCCTACACCTGGGTTCTCTCTGATAAACTTTTCTCTCCATTGTCCCTGGGGCTCAGGATAGCCCTAGAGCACACACTGGTGGCGCTAAGAGCTTCCCACTGGCTCCTGACACAGTCCGTTTGAAAATAACAGGCAAGGGAAAGACGCCAAACGTGGAACTTTGGACACCAGGACTGGACCTGCAGCAGGTGGTCTTGATGACAAACTTCACAGCAGAAACGCAAAGCCTGTGAGCTAGGGGTGACCACCCACTCACCGATAATGGACTGGGTTTTTTTTTTTGGGGGGGGGGGAGTCTGCACCCTCCAGGAACTTAAGTTTACAGGATGTGAGATAATAAACAAAACAAGGAGTCTGCTCTGGTCTCTTCGGCTCTGTGCCCGTTTGCTCCAGAGAGATAGCTTTAATGTTTCAGCTCAGCCAACAAGACACAGTGTCCACTCTTAGGTGGAAAGGGGAAGTGCTCCTAGAGCCAGAGGGGAGCTGGCTTATATAGACAGAAATCCCGCCCCTGGTCCTTGATTGGTCCATCCTCATGCAAATGAGGACTCCAAATTCTTGCAGTTTGATTGGCCCCAAAGGCACTGTCCTGATTGGTCAGAATAGAGCTCCTCTGATTGGCTGGAGCTATAAAACTCCGATTGGATGGGGAAAGCCTCAGTCCTATTGGTTAAAATAGGATCCCAGGAGCTCCTTTATAAGGGCTGCTCAGCTGGCAGGGACACAGTATAAGCAGGCAGATCAGTGCAGACAACTCGCTGAATGCCGTTTGTGAGAGGGCTTCCCGGTGCAGAAATGGCTGCTGGGCTCTGCTTTTTTTATTTGAGCCCAGTTAGGAACCAGGAGCCCCTCTTAGCAGGTGTCTTTCTTTCTCAGGGTGCACGGCGGCAACATCAGAAATACGAGGAAGGCTTGGAGCAGACGCTCATCTGTCCCCTTGCAGGGAGGGTGGCCCTGTCGACCCCGACTCGAGCCCTCGGTCTGCAGAACTGTGAGGGAATCAGTCTCTGCCGGTGTGAGTCGCCTGGTCTGCTGCGCTGCACGGTGGCCGCCCCATCAGGAACCGGCGACGGGTTAAATCCTGGACTAAAATGAATCTGAAATGTGGGTGACAGTGACGCTGATGCTCAATGTCAGATTGTTTCTCCTCCTCAGCTTTGAAAATGGTTCAAGAGGACAAAAAAAACTTTAAAAGAGTGTAACGTGGACACTGTGTGCCTGATGAAGGGGGATTAAAATCCGTTGCGTTTGGAGATTCTCACGGACACCTGGAGTTTGGAATCCCAGGTCTACAGAACGGCAACGTGTGTTCTCAGTGGCCTGTCGTTAGATGATGGCACTCCAGACACACGGCCACTGGGCCATCAAGATGCTTCAGAGAGCTTCTGTGACCACCGTCTCACCCGAACAGGCCACTGGCCTCCCCTCGAACTCAGGTCCCGTGGGTCGGGGCACTTCCTCTGCTGGAGGACGTCAGGAGTTGATTTCACCGTCTCGCTGAATTCTCAGCAGAACAGTATGTGGCTATTTCACGCCTCCCCACCTTCTTAGTCACCTTTCCTGTTTCAGAATCAGGCCGTCCCGGGCGCGGATGAAAAGCAAGGCTTCGCGGTTCGATGCGCGGGCCCCTCCCTCGGCCACTCTGGTCAGCATCCTTCCAAGCCCGTGGACTCTCCTGGCAGAGGTGGAGAGTCAGGGCGCTCCCACCGCCCCAGCCCTGACCTTCTGGAGTCGCCTCTCTGGCGGGTCCCACCCATTAACGCAAACGTGCACGTTTCCACGCCAGCCTCTTGTTCCCGCCCCGCGCGCCGGGTCTCGGATAACAGGTCTACGCACACGGCGTCCGCGGTCAGGTGCGCCCTCCCCCGACTTCCAGGGGATGCTGATGTCAGCCCAGCCCGAGCCCCGGGCCCTGGGGGACGAACGCGCCCTGTGCTCCCGCCCTCGGGCTGGGGGGAGCAGGGGAACCCGATCCTTCTGTCCGAGGTCCAGGGACTGTCCACCGGACGGCTGGTGCGCACGTCCGGCTCTCTCCCTCCTCTCGGGCCGAGTTTCTCTTGGCCTTCGCCCACCCCTCACCCCCCTTTCTGTAACCAAATACCAACATCACAGAAAGTTAGCCTTTCTGCTTGTTTTTCACCTAAAATGCTCTGGGAAGCTCTCTCAACACTGGCATTTGAAAAACAACAAAAAAAATTGTTTTAAGCAGCGCCCCACCCCGGGGACCTGTCTCCAGACCCAACAACATTAACCCGCTCCCTGCCGAAGGAAGGACGCTTTGAGGGTTTCTGCACGCCCACAAGGCACTCAGCACTTTCCTCATTTTTACATTCACGAAAGGCCTGTCAGGGTTTGTTTTTTTTTTGGCATTTTTCTAAAGTTAGAAGCAGGGAAGCAGAGAAACAGACTCCCACATGCACCTGACCAGGATCCACCCAGCATGCTCACCTGGGGGCGATGCTCTGCCCATCTGGGGCGTTGCTCTGTTGCAACCAGAGCCACTCTAGCACCTGAGGCAGAGGCCATAGAACCATTCTCAGCGCCCAGGCCAACTCTGCTCCAATGGAGCCTTGGCTGCGGGAGGGGAAGAGAGACAGAGAGGAAGGAGAGAGGGAGGGGTGGAGAAGCAGATGGGCACTTCTCCTGTGTGCCCTGGCCGGGAATCGAACCCGGGACTCCTGCACGCCAGGCGGACGCTCTACCACTGAGCCAACCAGCCGGGGACAGGCCTGTCAGGCTTTTCTCACCAGCGTGGAGCAGGTGGGGAGACAGATTCAGAGAAGTGATGTGAGATGCCACCGGTTGTGAGATGGGCCGCTCTCGTAGGACAAGGGCCTCCCCTGGGAGGGTACAGAGCACCTGCACGGGTCCTGCCCACCTGGACCACACCCGACGGTGGGGGGAGCCTTCCCACCGTGAAGAGGGAGGTGACAGTTCTGACAACCCGGCAGGGGGAAGGTGATCCTCTCCCACTCTCTGTAGGAAACACTCCAAAGTGCTGGGTCACTCCCATCAGGCACTTCATTAGCAAGAAAGCTCCTTTTTCTCTCTCTTTGTTATGCTTCTTACATTGGTCAGCTTTGAATAGTTATGATTGGTTGTGATCTTTCATATATATATATATTCTAAATAATTGTTCTCATTTGTACTCTTTATTTATTTATTCTTTTTGGATTCTTTTTTCTTAAAGAACTCCCAGCCCCAAGCTGCATCAGTTTCAGGCCCTCACATCCTGGACCCGGGGAGGACCTGGTCCCAGCAGCCATCCGGGGGACAAATGAGGAGGGAGGGGGCTGTGGCCACGGCTCGACCCTGTGAAGGGTTTTAAGAGCAAAACAGTTCTTTTTTCTTCACAGCTGCTGTGAGTTTGGAATTTCGGGGAGTGGCAGAAACATCAAGTAGGAATTTTAAGGAGCTGCCTGTGTTTCCGCCGGAGTGTGTGTGTTGGCAGCCGCAGGGGGGTGGGAGGCACTGAGGGACAGAAACACAGAACTCAAGTAGTTTTGAAACCTCCTTCTTTTCCTCAGCAGCGAGACTGTGTTACTCGAATGTTTCCTTAGACAGATTGAGCTGCGTGGGGACGGCGTGTTCATTCGGGTTACTCCGTGCTGGTGGGTCAGGACGGGTCTCTCCTTTCCTGGACGCCCCGGCGCGGTCAGCGACCTGGCTCAGCCGTGTCTCTGCCACCAGGCTGTCCCTGTGCTGTCCCCGGGGAACAGCGCTCTCTGCTTCCTCTCTCCTTGGGTCACTCGGGCACCCCACAGTGTCCCGCTGGTCCTGGGCCCGAGTCCCCGGAGTAGAGGCCATGCCAGTTGTCAGCACCTTCCAGTCTCACGGGGAGAGAGAGAGAGAGAGAGGAAGGAAAGAAAGAAGGAAGGAAGGGAGGGAGGGAAGAAGAGAGGGAGGGAGGAAGGAGGCCCGAAAGCAGCGCTATCTGGACAGAGGCAGGAGGGAGGAAATAAACAGGTCACATCTCTCCAGCTCTCAGGTGACAAACTGTTGTGGCCCATGGATATGACCTGTGGGCCCTCACGCTGCCGGCGCCCAGAGCACACTGAGATTTGTTGCCTTCCTTCCTGCCCGCCTGGGCGCTGCTGTCCCCTAACCGCCCTGCCCTCCCGACTCTCCTGTGTGGGCTTCCTTCTGCTCCTCTGTCCTCTGTCCAGTCACCAGCTCGTGGGGCTCCAGGCTGGGCCACACCGTTGCTGCTGCCCGGTTATACGTCCAGCCTGTCTGTACGTCCAGCCTGTCTGTATGTCCAGCCTGTCTATACGTCCAGCCTGTCTGGAGCCTCCGTTCATTATTCCCGCTGCACGCGGGTGACATCAGAGGCAGGTGAACTGATTTCCACTTGTCTCCTCCGTTGGAAACGCCGCCGCGCCCCGGGCCCAGTGGACGGTGGCCGAGTCCGCGTACGGGCGGTCATCACGTGGCGACCCTCCGCTTCCCGTTCCTCTGCGCTCAGCCCCCCTCACGCTGTCTGCTTCCCGCCTCGGGAAACGGCGTGGCAGCTCTGGCTCAGGTCTCTCTCGAACGGAGGTTTTCACGATTGCGATTAATTCCTTCTTCTGACTCCTGTATTTGGGCCAAGACCGTGTAATTAATGCTCACGACCCCCCTGAATGACAAGGGGCCGCCCCTCCTCGGCAACGTTGTGTTCTGTGGGCTCAGTGACCCACGGTCATCCACGGTCTGAAAATATTAAGTGGAAAAGTTCTAGCAGAGGGTCCCCAGGGCGGCAGCGTTGGAGTGGGGTGTCCACCGCGCACTGCGGGGGAGGAGCAGCGGAGTCCCCGGCTGGGGGGGTGGAAGGGAAGGGAACGGGGAAGGGGGGGTCGCTCTGTGTCTTTTGTCCGACCTCTCAGCAGCGTCCCTGCCGGGAGCAGTCCAACCAGCGAGCGATGGCGGTCTCTTGACCACGCCCACCGGTCTCTTGACCACGCCCACCGGTCTCTTGACCACGCCCACCGACCTCTGCCGTCTTCAGACAGCTTTTACCTGCCGGAGCCTCCTCTCTCTGACCAGACCCAGAGGGACGCACCGTCCTGTCCCCTGGGTCGGGGAGACCACTCCACACCCTTGACGTTTTCTGAACTGTGAGATATGTGTTGATGTCACCAATAAACACACGGCGCTGAGATTCAGGGGTACAGTGTGGCTGCATCCCCCCCCCCCAGTTTCCATTTCAGCTCAAGTTCTGGGCCCTGGACCCGCCCACCCCACACCCTCTGCACACGAGTGCACCTCAGACGCGGACACGGGGCGGCCAGTCCCTCCCATCTCCCCTCCTTCAGTGCAGAAACCCAGTCCCCACAACCAGCCTTTTATCTTTCTCTCTCTCTCTTTTTTAATTTTTCTAAAGTGAAAAGCAGGGGGGAGGCAGACAGACAGACTCCCGCATGTGCCCGACCAGGATCCACCCAGCACGCCCACCAGGGGGCGATGCTCTGCCCATCTGGGGCGTCACTCTGTTGTGACCAGAGCCACTCTAGTGCCTGAGGCAGAGGCCACAGAGCCATCCTCAGTGCCCGGGCCATCTTTGCTCCAATGGAGCCTTGGCTGTGGGAGGGGAAGAGAGAGACAGAGAGGAAGGAGAGGGAGAGGGGTGGAGAAGCAGATGGGCACTTCTCCTGTGTGCCCTGGCCGGGAATCAAACCTGGGACTCCTGCATGCCAGGCCGACCCTCTACCACTGAGCCATCCGGCCAGGGCCCCAACTCATCCTTTTAAAACGTGGTCTCCAACCCTGTGACTCCCACCCTTGTCCTCCTCGTGACCTTTGCCCGTGGATCAAACTTAGGCTGCAGAATGAGGAGTGGAAATACTGCCGGTCATTTGACCGGGAGGAGGTGGCCACGGCCTTCTTGCCCTGACTGTGCTTTGACTAATGCAAACCAGGCCGCGGCCGGTCCTTATTCTAGAGCAGCTTATCGTGGAGGACACGTGGGCCTTGATCTCCACGGACCCCCTCCCGTCACTTAGCTGTGTTGCTGTTAAGTTAATTTTCCCCATCCTCTCATTACGCACAAAGTGTTTGGAAATAATTGTCTATCTTTATACGTTCCTCTTAAAACCTGTCCTAACATGTCAACCTGTCCAGATCACAGGAGCACAGCTAGTCTCCGACTCATCTTTGTGTTCCTGGGAGAAGGCCTCGCAAATATTAAAAATTAGTCGTGGGATGTATTTTAAAAAAAACAACACAAAAAACTACCAGATAACTGCTCCTAAATTTCATTCGGTTTTTGCTGATGGAAGATTTTGAAGGCCACTTGATATGTTAAACGAACTGCTTCGTGTGTAACCGAAAACAGACTTCTCCTCCCTCCCTGTCCCCCCAGCCCAGAGGTTTCACTGGTGACTCTGGGGTTGTGTCCGTGGCCTGTGAGCTCCCTGCCTCTTGTCCGTCATTTTCTGTGACCCGGTGTCACCCTTTTCTCAGGCAGGACTCAGAGCCTCTGGGGGCCGCCGTGTGGAGACCCTCACTGCCCTTGCTGGAAACCTTCCGGGGAAGGTTCTTCCTGGGCGAAGCCCCAGGCCGACATGTTTCTCCAGGGGCCACAGAGCAGCTCCTTCCTGACGAACGTTTCTGTGGAATTTTCGGACCCAGACGTCAATGTTAAAACCCGTACAGAAGCTGAGAAAATAAACACAGTTGACCATTTAAATATTGGGAGTTTCTTAGTTAGATTTTTAGCAAAATAATATTCTGGTGATTTTTTTTTTATTTTTAGTAAAAGTAAAGAGAAAGCTCACAGGCTCACGCGTCTAGGCCGCGTACTGAGCTGGACTCAGGGTCCCAGACGGGTCCGGGGAGTCCGGGCTTTGATGAGCTGCTTTGCCGGGAACTCTCACTTCTGAGCTGAGACAGTGTTGCGATTTAAAGCTGTCGCAGGGCCGTCTGTTCCCTGCAGGTCGGCACAGAATTCGTGAGCCTGTCTGAGTTTTTGTCGGGCGTGCAGGGAACAGAAGTCCCCGCTGACAAAGGCTTCAAGGGACAGCAGGAGTCCGAGGCTTTGTGTGGTTATGGCCCAGACCGTGCTCATTGGAGGTCCTGTGGACATGTGTCTACTCAGGGCAGGGCTAGGCCCTCCCCGCAAAGAACTGTCCTCTTCAGAATCACCACAGAGAAGCTGCCATGATTTTCACTTTCACACACAGGGAAGCAGGTCCCAAAAGACTCAGTTGCCCAGAAAAGGAAGTGAATACTTAGGTGAGGCTGGCTGTTGGCTGGGGTGCAGGCTTAATCCAGTCAGCGTCGAAAACCCCTTGTAAGGCTGGACTCGCTATTTGAGTTGTGAGCGGGGACGCGGTCGGATGGGGGCCCGGGTCCCCTGAGTCTGCTGGCCTGCTGTCACGTGAGGCAGTACTGACGTCCCACTGGGGTGCAGGGTGACCTGAGGAGCCCATTCATGACTATTCCGCCCCCATTAAAAAAAAAAGTAAGACCCTGGCCGGTTGGCTCAGTGGTAGATCGTCAGCCTGGCGTGCGGAAGTCCCGGGTTCGATTCCCGGCCAGGGCACACAGGAGAAGTGCCCATCTGCTTCTCCACCCCTCCCCCTCTCCTTCCTCTCTGTCTCTCTCTTCCCCTCCCGCAGCCGAGGCTCCATTGGAGCAAAGATGGCCCGGGCGCTGGGGATGGCTCCTTGGCCTCTGCCCCAGGCGCTAGAGTGGCTCTGGTCGTGACAGAGCGATGCCCCGGAGGGGCAGAGCATTGACCCTGGTGGGCAGAGCGTCGCACCCTGGTGGGCAGAGCGTCGCCCCTGGTGGGCGTGCCGGGTGGATCCCGGTCGGGCGCATGCGGGAGTCTGTCTGACTGTCTCTCCCCGTTTCCAGCTTCAGAAAAATACAAAAAAAAAAAAAGTAAGGTTTTTATCTTTTTCAGTGAACGCCACGGAAGGAAGGAGAGGGGATAAACCAGGCTCGGGCTGCTAGGATCTCCTTCTGGACGATCGCGACACTTCTGTTCCGGCTTGGCGACCAGAGCCTGTCACTGGGCCTCGTCCGACTTCACCGCGGGTGGGCGGGGCCTGCGTGGTGTGACCCCAAGGACAGGAACGGCCCCAGCGGGCCTCCCGCCCGCCCGTTCTCTGGAGGGAAACTTGTTGGAAGATGTTTCCAGAAACATACATATATTTATGTCTATATCTACGAAATATCTATGACAACTTATCTTTGTGTTCATGTCGTTGCAAGTGATTTCTGTGCTTTACATATTTTTTATAATACACATGATTGTATCATTTTAAAAAGTCAGTGAGGTTTTTTTTTTTTTTCTAAGAGCACCCCCAGGGCGGTGCAGACAGGAGGTCTGAGTAGCTGTCAGGAGGGTTTGTGGGAGACCCCACCTAGCATCTCTGCAGTTTCCGCGGGTGCAGTCAGCATGAGCCTCCCCTGCGGAAAGCCACGCCCCTCAGAGACCCCGGGCTGGCCAGGTGGGGGGGCTGGGCGCCTAGTCCAGTTCTGACCTTCACTTCCAACAGCGTGTCTGCCTGGCGCCTCCAATCCCACTGTTCCCTAAGAAAGGATAATACCACGAGCAACAGACAATGGGATGTGATTGATTTATTTTAAATCCTGGCCGTGGAGAGCAAAGACTCAGGCCGATTCGCCGTGAAGGTGGAGACCTGGCCAGTCTGCAGCGAGGAAAGTGTGATTTCTGTGATCTCTTTCATCTTGTTGGGAACACAGGAAGTCATTCCACGTCCTGTGTCTTTTCCGGGAGATTTACTTCGGTCCCCCGGCTGCCCTGGGGCGGCAGCGATTCTCACGCACGGCTGACGGCTGACTGCTGAGATTTATTCACGCTGCCTTTCGCTCGGATTTCAATGCGGCTCTTCCGTGAAAAGTGCTGAGCGAGGGGGGAAAATAAATAAATAAAAGGCAGCTTTTCCGTGAAAGGCAGGAACGTGTGACAATAAGGTTCAAAGGTCGGAGTCGGGCTGAAGATGTGAAGGTTGGCTCCCTGCCAGACTGAGTCTCGGCTACGAGGCCATGGCCCCCCCGGGGGGCCCCCCGCCCCACATTCAAGTCCACCTCTCACCGTGGGGCTCCGTCTACACCACAGCTTAGGTGACTTTAAAAGCGTCTATTTTTTTTCTAATAGTCGTGGTTGCTGCGTTGAATGCTGTGTTTATTCCTCCGTTCTGTTCCTTGTCTGAGGGCCGCAGTTCAAGCGTGTCCGGCCCTGAAAGGCACAGATGTCCACGAGGGAACCAAGTTCAGCTTGGACTGAGGAGCGCCCCGACCCACAGCCTCGTGGGCATTGTGGAGGGGTTTCCCGGGGCTGTGGCGGTCCCCTCCCCGGGCCGCTCTGTGGAGGCCGAGGCGGTGCCTGCCTGCGCACCTGCTCACCTGTTCTCCGAGACCCCGAGGTGCCCCGCCCGCGGACAGGTGTGGGGAGAACCTGAAGAACCGGTCCACGCACCACCGGGCGTCGTCCGAGCGTCCCATGAGCTGTACTTGCTTCACCAACGTCCTAGAATAAACAGGACATCGCTCCGTGGGACCCACCCCAAGACCGTGCCTCCTCCCCCTCCCCCACAGGCGCCGTCACCCTGCACGGGCGTCTCTCTCTCGAGGCGTGTCCTCTGCTTCCGTCCCGTGTGCCCTGCACCGGGCTCTCTCTCTCGAGGCGTGTCCTTCTGCTTCCCTTCCGTGTGCCCTGCACCGGGCTCTCTCTCTCGAGGCGTGTCCTTCTGCTTCCCTTCCGTGTGCCCTGCACCGGGCTCTCTCTCTCGAGGCGTGTCCTTCTGCTTCCCTTCCGTGTGCCCTGCACGGGCTCTCTCTCTCGAGGCGTGTCCTTCTGCTTCCCTTCCGTGAGCACGTGTGCCCGAACAGCGTGCAGCGATCTGTGTGTTTGCCGTCAGACTCTATGGGTACGGCTGGAATGTACTTTTTTTTTTTTTTTAACTCAGTATTACGTGTGGTTTGCGTGTTTTTAGCTTTCTGCCGCACTGGTTCACTCGTCATAACGCGGTCCATCCGGTGTTCAGCAGCAGACTAGACCCTCCTGTCCTCATTCATTTTTTCCCTCTCCTGCTGAACGTGGATGTGTTTCCAAGCTCACTCTCACGAAGTGCGGTCACCGTTTTCCGTGCCAGGTTCCTGCCTGGCGTTGGCGTTCGGGCGCTGCTGGCCTCACGGAGCACGTGGGCAAGTGTCCCCTCTTCCTCCGTGTTCTTGAAGAGGTTGTCCACGATGGGTAGAATTCACCAGTGGCAGACACTGGAGCTTCTTCTGTGGGAAGTTTATTATTCATTCATTTATTATTATTTACTTTTTTTTTTTTTAATGACCAAGTCACTCTTGTGAGTCGACATGGGAGTGTTGACGTTGTCTGTGTTTCGTGAGGGAGCACAGGCAATGTGTGGGTCTTTCCAGGGAGATGTCCGCTCTGCCCGAATCCCAGGACGCGTTAGCCCACCGTGTTCCAATGCTTCCTCGCAGCTTCAGCATCGAGAGCCCGTGCCGTGATCTCTCGTCTCCCCTGTAACATCGTGCGCTGTCTCCTCCCCCCCCCTTCCGGTCATTCTGGTTAGAAGCGCGTCAGTTTTATAGACGGCCGCAAAGAACCGGCTTCTGTTTCACCCCCTCCCCTCCCGTTTTGGATTTTACTGTGTTCTCTGATTTGATAGCGGTTCAGGACCTGCTACCCCAAAGTACGCCGCCTCGGCAAATTGAGTATCTTCCGCGGCAAGAGTTTGAGAAAGAAAAGGGCAGAATGGCCCTGTCCGGATGGATAGCTCAGTTGGTTAGAGCGTCATCCTGACACACAAAGGTGGTGGGTTCGCTCCCTGGTCAGGGCACATAAAAGAACAGATCTGTGTTTCTGTCTGTCTCTCTCTCTCTCCCTTATCCATCTAAAATCAATAAATAAATTTTAAGAGAGAGAGAGACAGAGAGAGAAAGGCAGGACCAGGAAGGTCACTGCGCCTCCCCTACCTCCCCACCCTTCTTCCCTGAAGCCGGAGCTAAATCTCCCCGTGAAAGGAGCCCCCCCTGGACGTGAAGGAAGGCAGGCATCCTCATCCACCAGAGAGGGGGGATTCGGGGTCAGAGGCTGTGTAAACAAACCTTGTCAAACTAATCTCACCTGCCCAGTTACTCCTTTGCCCCCGGCCTAAACCTCTTTGCCTTGTTGATTCTTTACAAGTTTATTGGAGGCTGAGGAGGAAGAGGAAGAGGAAGCGGAAGAGGAAGAAGAGGAGATAGAAAAGCTTCCGGCCTCCCTCGAGTCTTCGAGCTCTCATGAAGGCTCCCCGGTACAGGTGAGAGTTCAGTGTGTGTTGACCTCCACAGACAGCGTGCCGGGATTTTGGTGGGGACCGCATCGAACCTGTAAATCACGTTCAGAGGCACTGACATCTTGACCCTCTTGGGTCCTTCCTTCCCAAAGACACGGACTGGCTCTCCACTTATTTAGGCCTTTGATTTCTTTAAGGAGTTTTGTGGTCTTCTTCACACAGATCTTGTCCACGCTTGGTTAGACCTCTGCCTTAGTGGAAAGGGCACTGTGTTTTGAATTTCAGATTCCAAAAGTTCGCATTTTTATTGCTGGTTTCTAGGGAAGTGGTTGAGTTTTGTGTATCAACCTCATATGCTGCCGCCGTGCTGGAATTGCCTCTGAGTTCCAGGAGTCTGTCGATGGCGTTGGATCCTTTACTACGTAGATGATCACGTCATCCTCGAACAAAGACAGCTCTTCCCCTTCCTTGCCGACCAGTCTACCTTTTATCTCCTTCCCTTGCGGAGGGTGTCAGCCGAGACTCCCAGGACAGCGTTGCAAAGAAAGCCGGCTGGTCCCCACCCAGCAGCTGGCCTTACGAATAAAGCTGCGTCAGACCCGGGCACTGACGTGTGGGCGCAGCTTCTCACCGCCCCCGGGCCGGGCGAGGCCGGGAAGCTGTATCGTGTGACTGGGGCGCCCAGCGCGGCCAGGCCCCTGTCCCTGCCGGGTTTCTGACCGGCGGCTCGTGGCCGATCTGACTTGTTAAAACTCTAGTCTGAGAGTCTCTGCCTTTTCACTGGAAGGTTTAGGCCATTTACGTTTTGCTTGATTGTAGACGTGGACGGTGTAAAGCCAGCAGGCAAGGCCAGAGCCACCATCACAGCAGCCCGGCCCATGCAGGTTCGCATTGGATTCGGACAGTCGGTAAAGAAACCATGGAGCCAAAAACTGATGGGCCATAGCCTTTAATCTAGCTTGCACCCGGCGGGCAAGTAAAAATACACACTGGGCTCCAAAACCCAGTCGCACTCAGTGCTCACAAAGCCACTGACTTATCCGAGTTTCCTAGAATCAAAGGTTTCTAGCTCACCAGCCTTCTTCTCCTCAGTTCCCCATCTTCTTCCTTATCCCAGATACAAACTCTACACAGACTGGCATCTCACTCAGCACTCCGCCACCTTGGCTGCTTTTCCTGGCCTTCTCCACGTGGCCTCCTCCCGCTGCTGGCTCTATTCTCTCTGCTCTCTCATGCTAACCTCAGGAACCAAGGGCCCAAACTCTCGTTCCGTCCCCATTTTATAGTGTAGCTTCACAACCTTTAATCCAATATACATAATAGGGAAGCCTCTAATACAAAGTCACTTTCTGAGGCATGATTGGATTGTACCGCCCTACATCAAAAAGGGTAGGAAAGGCTTAATCCCAAAACCAAGCCTCAGGCTACAAGGATTCTGCCCTGCCTTTAGCCCACCCCAACACACATTAATATCACCTGGGCGACTGCCTCCTCGTGTTATCTTTAACAAAGTGAGCATAATACATTTTATCCGCCCAACAATCCACCCCTATGCTCACTTTACTACCCACAATTTACATCACCAGCATTCCTGTGCAAGGAATTTAGAACATTACACAGATTACAACAGCAAAAATCATAGTTTCAACAATTACAAAGGTACATTTCACCAGTCTCTGAGCACTTAGCCCTAAGCGCAAAATGTCCTCGGTCTTCTTTCTAGCCACGGGAAAAGCTTCCCGGGGCAGGGGAGTGCTTCCAGCAAAGCCACCCCCCACCCCCATCAGGGTATTTCACATTGTCCAAAATCCATAATCCGTAAGTCCATCCAACAAAGGAGCCAATGCCCATTCCGGTCATAGTCCAGGAAATCAGTCCATGCACATAGGGCATCAGCCACCCCCTTCATCCCTGCCGTCCTCGCAGGTCTTACACTGTCCCAAAGAGGGGCACATGGCAATGGCAGTCAGCATTTCCATCTTGGCTCTGGAGAGCATGATAACGTTCATCCTATGTCCCCAAAATCGCAGACCTACCAGGGCTGTAGTAGGTGCTCCTTCCAGCTGGGCTTCCATTTTATGGAGACTGCGGATTGCAACTCCAGCTCGATTCTCCTCATCTTCCAAAGAGGAACTGAAAACACCAGCTCCCGCTGCTAGGCTCAAGCCCCGGGCTGCCGCCGCCTTCTGCTCCACAGACCTTGCAGCTCCGGACCCGGCCTCAGCTTCAGCCTCAGCCTCAGCCCCGGCCTCCTGCCGCTGCTGGCTCTCTGCAACATCCAGGGCAATCTGCAAATCACGAACCTCTGAATCCTCCTCCAGCGTTTGCTCCATTTCCAGGCGAATCTCGAACACCTGGTTGGCCTCCTCCTCCTGCATTTGCTCTAGCTCCTTCCACTGCTCGGTTTGCAGGTCCCGGGAAGCCTCTTCCACAGAGCTCTTAGTTTCCTCACGCATGGCTGTAAAAGTCAGCCAGCCTACAATCCCCAAAAGGACAGCCATGGGGAACCCTAACACTAGCCAGTCCTCTACTCCACTGCTCAAAGGCTCCTTGCCGATCTGTATCGAATCCTGCCACAGACTACGCCAAATGTAAAGCCAGCAGGCAAGGCCAGAGCCACCATCAGAGCAGCCCGGCCCATGCAGGTTCGCATTGGATTCGGACAGTCGGTAAAGAAACCATGGAGCCAAAAACTGATGGGCCATAGCCTTTAATCTAGCTTGCACCCGGCGGGCAAGTAAAAATACACACTGGGCTCCAAAACCCAGTCGCACTCAGTGCTCACAAAGCCACTGACTTATCCGAGTTTCCTAGAATCAAAGGTTTCTAGCTCACCAGCCTTCTTCTCCTCAGTTCCCCATCTTCTTCCTTATCCCAGATACAAACTCTACACAGACTGGCATCTCACTCAGCACTCCGCCACCTTGGCTGCTTTTCCTGGCCTTCTCCACGTGGCCTCCTCCCGCTGCTGGCTCTATTCTCTCTGCTCTCTCATGCTAACCTCAGGAACCAAGGGCCCAAACTCTCGTTCCGTCCCCATTTTATAGTGTAGCTTCACAACCTTTAATCCAATATACATAATAGGGAAGCCTCTAATACAAAGTCACTTTCTGAGGCATGATTGGATTGTACCGCCCTACATCAAAAAGGGTAGGAAAGGCTTAATCCCAAAACCAAGCCTCAGGCTACAAGGATTCTACCTGCCTTTAGCCCACCCCAACACACATTAATATCACCTGGGCGACTGCCTCCTCGTGTTATCTTTAACAAAGTGAGCATAATACATTTTATCCGCCCAACAGACGGTTCAACTCCACCTTCTTCCTCATGCTTTTCCCTCGTCCTGTTTGTCCTTCTGCTCTTTCCCCTCCTTCGTGCCTCTTTTGGATGGTGTACATTTTTATGATTCTGTTTTGTTCCACCTGTCAGCTGACCAGTTATCCCCTCTGGAAACATTTCAGTGACCACCTGGGAGAGGTGGCTTCTCCGTCACCCTCCGTTCAGATGCAGGTGATCGGCGTGGGCCGGGGTGGGGGCCCCGTGGGGCTTCTCACCCACCCGGCAGCTTGGAGCTTATTTCATGTTGGAGAAAGGGGTGGGGACCGACCAGGTTCCCTGCCTGTGTGCCCCCGGGGCAGCGTGGGGGTGGCGTGCCCATTCCTGGTTGTGAGCACTTGGCAGCGGGGACAGGCCTGGGGACGGTCGTGTCCTCTGTGTCTCAGCCAGCGCCCCGGCCTGGATCCGCCCCTTGAAC